>NC_080089.1:78701004-79006671 GCF_950005125.1 Chionomys nivalis | reverse complement strand
TCCAGAAGAGACCTGCAAAGCTGGTGGTCACTAATGTGTCAATTTCTACAGTTATATTAGCATTTACTCACTGCAAGCTGAAGCTGCAATTAGTGCTAAAATGTACTGACTTCTTTTATAAGTTATTTTTATTGTGTGTATATGTGTTGTTTGCCTTCATGTATGTCATAGAGGACTTACATTCCAGGTGCCCACAGAGGCCAGAAGAGGATATCACACCTCTTAGAATTGGAGTTACAGATAGTTGTGAGCTGTCATGTCAGTGCTGGGGGGGAAAATCCATACTCTGCAAAAGCACTAAGTGCTCCTGATCACTGAACCATCTCTCCAGCCCAAAATGTGCCCATCTGTAAAGAACTGCATCTATTTAAGTGCATCCATGCACTTCAAAACTTTCCTAGTTTCAGCTTTGTAGATGAACTTAACAGCAGTCACATCAGTTAAAAACATTTTACTTATGTTACAGACTTCAGATCTTTTGAGTTTTAACCCAATTTGCCAAATGGTTTAGCTAAATCTCGATTTTTATCTTTGACCCTTCTACTTTCTGTGGGCTTTTCTGTGGTATCCACTATATGATACCAAATGAAATAAGTGATGACTGACCTGAAAACCACTGCTTCAACTTCTCAGGATGGCCTGATAAAACCTTCCACTACCCAAAACACTCCTATTCTGCAACTCAGCAAACCTTCTATCTTAGTTGTAATTTGTCTACAACACTTACTTGTTAACCTGTTCATTCCTTTACAATCATTCCAAGCTTTATCTTCTTTATTCATTTGCAGCTGCATGCTCAGCTTTTGATAAACTGATGGTATTGCCTGGAGGAACACTACTGGTAATTTCCGGACATTACACCATTCACATTTAGTTAGATCAGAGGTATTTAAAATAATCTCTACAGGATCACTATCTGGTCCTACAGGGAAAGAATGAAAAATGAAAAAAGAGTAAATTTTTAAGCTGGTACATCATAAATGGAGGAACTACAAGCTTAAAGTTCATCATTTACCATACTCTATAAACTATGCTTAAGAACTTCAAGCTGGGCATGGTACCTTTAATCCCAGCACTTGGGAGGCAGAGTCAGGTGGATCTCTGTGAGTTTGAGGCCAACCTGGTCTACAAAGTGAGTTTCAAAGACAGCTAGGGCTACACACAGAAATTCTGTCTTGAAAAACAAAATAAACAAATAAATAATGACAACAACAAAAACAAACCTCACCAAACCAAAAAAAAGCAAAATCAAAAAAAAAAAAACCCTTCATTTAAAAAACAATTTTTTTCTTCAAATAAAAAGGGGACTTTAAAGTATTAGACTTTGTTACACTGCAGAATGAAACTATAAAGACCCAAGCCCTTTAATAAGATGTATTAATTTTTGAGTTCTACAAATATGTATTACTATAAAAAATGGGTCAGTGGAGACATAAACTTTAGTGCACGTACAGATAAAAAAATAACTTACCATCTAGATGTATCTTGATTGCCTCTAAAGAAAACTTAAAAGAAAAAAAAAGACAAATTAGTGCTGATGTTAGACTTAAGGGAGATTATGTTCTGCATACTTTTAAAGGCATCAACAGTCCATATGTGTACAAACGGCGGAGAAGCTGAGCCAGACACCATGTGCTTAAATCTAAAATAAAACGGCATCCCCTCAAAAAGAAAAAAAATCTCAGATACTCTGAACTTTTATTAGAGAAGGTGACAGAAAATTACAATGTTCATTAAGTTACTATTTCTACACATCTACATTATTCTTTATACATTATATTTTTACTTTTAAAAGGGCATAAAGAAGCACAGCAGTCATTACTTCATCCTCAAATCCTTCAGCATAAAGTTTCTCAAAACAAAAACATTTTCCTACCAACTAAAACATCACCAGCACATCTAAGAAATCAAGACTAACATCTTCAACATAGTTTATCCTTAAATTTCCATAAATGTTCAATTATTCACTGATCCTTGTTACTCTGTCACTATTATACAGCACATACACTGTGTCTACTTTACACCAGAAACTTGCCTCTCCAGTCTTTATGACATACATGGTTGTTATGTGAACTAAATTATACAAAAACGCAATCTCCACATTCAGGTCAAGCATTTCCAGTATAAGCAGCAATGGGTCATGTGCTAAGAACCCGCACTATCATACGCAAGTGTCAGGCTGTCCACCGTGATGGCGAGCGTATTCACCTGGCCTCAGCATTGTTTCCATAACTGTCCCTTGCAACTAAATCTGAACAAAGATACTTAGTGTGTGGATTATCTTTTACCCATTGACATTCCATCCTTGAATCATTTTAATGGTTATAAAATGGCTTAATTTTAGCCAGGTGGTGATGGAGCACACCTTTAAGCCCAGCATTCAGAAGGAAGAGGCAGGCCAGCCTGTTCTACAGACTGAGTTCCAAGACTTGCCTCTCCTAGAGTAAATTTAACACCAATTTACATTGTATCTGCATAACCACTAGTCTTTACTGGGTTACTATTTATATAATCTTAAAGCAATCCAAAATCTCTAAGTAGTTTTGATATTCGATTAACTTCAATAATTTAACAAACTTTAAATATTATTGATTAACCTTGTCAGTGGCATCTGAGTCTTGGTACTAGTACAGCCACAGTTTGCAAAAGTACTTACAATTACAGGCTCTACCAATAGTCGGAAGAGAGTTCCAACTCGTATACTTCGGCAGTTTAAAATGACACTTCCAAAGTTTGGGGGAGGTGACAGTGGCACAGAGTGAATTAAAGTTCCGTGAGTGTTTATTTTGCGACGTTTTAGAGGTGTGCTGATGGGATTACCGAGCTGAAAAGGGAAAGAAAATTTGACAGAGTAAGGTACTGTAAGAAGGCTGCAAACCAAACACACATGCACAACACTACATGGACTGACTGTCCTTCCTCAGTGTGAGAGAAAATAGAAATTATGGCTATAATATAAATTTGCAGGTTATGAGTTGTAATTCAAGCACAATAGTCAGGAATGAAACTCACAAATCACACTGGGTATGTTCAAAACAAGTCAAAATATCAACTAATGATTTTGCAAAAATTAGTAACTTCCTTAAGTTTCAGTTTACTAAAATGAAAAGCACTGAGGGCTAAGGTTGCCTCTATTCAGAAGAGTAAAGTCCCCAAGGCAGGTCATAGACAAGCTGTTGGATGAGTGCCTGTGATGAGTAACAGTGCTGGAACTGAAGACAAAGCGTCATCACTTAGACAGCAAGTAAGAGAATATTAACAGTTTAAAAGGGATATCTTATATATTTACTGGAACCACTGGTATGGTTCTCCGGTATGGTATGAAACCACTCAGTAGGTAAAGGCAATTCTGCTCACCTGAGTTCAAACCCACACAACCTACACAGAAGAAAGAACCAATTCTGCTAGCTGTCCTCTAAGTTCGCACTTGTATTGTGGCAAGTAAATACCCAAACATATTAAATAAATAAATGTTTAATAAAAACCAGAATTATTTTATACTCACAAATGCAAACAAATCACAATATGAACAATATTTTACATTTACAATTTCAATTAAAATTAATTGTGTTTACATAAATCACATATACATTATCTGAATGTGTGATATCAGAAGTGTTTCAGATTTAGGAATATTTTTGCATACGTTTTACTAGTTGAACATCCATAATCTCAAAGTCCCAAATCAAAACCCACCTAACTAAGTTTCGCTCTTTGGAGCACTTCAGACTCAAATTTTTCATAACCTGCAATAACCATATTACCAAAGAATAAACATGATCTGAACAAAAAAATTCTTAAAAATTCCAAACTAAATCAAACAACAAAAGCCATGTACTCAATATGGACAGACAACAGTCCCATTATCATTCTGAGATACTTCTAGGGTCTGCCATAGAACAAAATACACATAAAGCAGTAAGTATACAAAGTCCCTCAAACACCACCCCAACTTATCAGTGTAAGCAAAGTCAGAGTTTCAGGATATAAAATAAATCAATAAAATCAGCAGTGTTGCCATATACCTATAGCCAATTATCTGAAATAAAAATCAAAGAAAGTAACAGCAGCTACAAGAAAATAAAACATCTAGACATAAAATTAGGCAAGGATGTTAATATATCTATGAAAAAGAAACTGAAGACATACAAACAGAGGAAAAGGCATGGTAGGTTAAGGAAGAAGAATCAGTATCATTACAATATACACACCAACCAAAAGACAGTTTCAGAGTTAATGCAAACTCTAAGTACCAATAAGATTTTTCGAAGATCTGGGAGGAAAAACAAAAGACAAAAACAAAAATCTAAAACAAATCTTGCCGGGCAGTAGTAGCGCATGCCTTTAATCCTGGCACTTGGGAGGCAGAGGCAGGTGGATCTCTGTGAGTTCGAGGCCAACCTGGTCTACAAGATCTAGTTCCAGGAAAGGCTCCAAAACTACAGAAAAACCCTGCCTCAAAAAAATAAAATAAAATAAAATAAAATAAAAAAATAAATCAAATAAATAAATAATAAGAATAAAAAAAAATAAAACAAATCTTAACACTTTTTTATTTTAGTTTTTTGGCTTTTGACACAGGGTTTCTCTGTATAGCCTTTGATGTCCTCGAACTCCGTAGACCAGATCTTTGTGTAGTCTTTGATGCCCTCATACTCAGACTCACAGAGATTCGCCTGCCTCTGCCTCCTGAAGACTAGGATAAAAGGAGTGAGCCACCACCATCCTGCTGCAAATTTTAACACTTTATATGCAACTATGCAATAAAAAGGGGGGGGGGAGATAGAGAGAAATCCCTGAATACTACAGTCATCTTGAGGAAAAAGAAAGCTATTACCTGACTTCAAAATATATTTCAAAACCATAGCAATAAAAATGGCATGGTAGTGAAATTAACACATACCAACAGGTCAACCAATAGACCAATGGAGTAGAATAAAAAACCTGGAAGTAATTAAATTCACATTTTTACAGGCAAATAAATTTTTTTGCTTCTCCATTTTAGTTAATGAGTATGTATATGTATGCACACTACTGGAGGGGGAAAGGGGAAAGCTTGAGAGATGGTTTTGATTACTGTACACTGGGAACTGATCTCTTGACGACTTATCTTAGTCTTTAACAAAGGAGCTATCATTTCAGCCCTTGTTTTTTTTTTGAGACTGGATCTTTGTATAGTCTTTGATGTCCTCATACTCAGGAACCTCTTGCCTCAACATCCCAAGTGCCCTGCTACAGATAACATATTTTTGACAGAGGTGCTAAGGATATACACTAGAGGAAGGACAATCTTTGTCAAGAAATGATGCAGAAATAATGTGGTATCAAGAGGCACAAGAATGAAACAGAGCTGGAGAAATGGTTCATAGGTTAAGAGCATTTGCTAGTCTTCCAGAGGACCTGAGCACATGGTATCTCACAACCATACCACTCCAGTTTCAGTGGGTATCAGGCAGCCAGTGATACACATAACACATACAAGCAAAACCCCCGTACAAACAAAAAATATTAAAATATATGTTAAAATTAATAATGAAAAAGACCTCCAGGGGCTAGAGAGATAAATAAGGATAAGAGCACAAGCTGCTCTTCCAGAAGACCTGAGTTCAATTCCCAGCAACCACTAGGTGGCTCATAACTCCCCTCTTCTGGTGTGTGTATACATAATAAAGAATCTTGTTTGTTTATTTGTTTCTGTATTTGAAGGTAGAATTTCTCAGTAGGCCACGACCTCGTGGTGATAAACAGATTAATGGAGATGTGTTAAATTAATATGTAAGAGTTAGCCAATAAGAAGCAAGAGCTAATGGGCCAAACAGTGGTTTAAGCAATATAGTTTCTGTGTGATTATTCCGGGGCTAAGTAGCTGGGAACAAACTAGTGGCCTCCTTACTACACTTAGTAAATAATTAAAATTTCATCTTCTTTAAGCAGCTCTTCCTTGGTAACTTACACTTTTTATTTGGTGGCTTACATCTGACAGCATGTCCAACTTATCCTCTGATGGCCGCATGCAACCAACAACAGCTATGAGCACAATCTTAAACATTGTAAGACTTAAACAAACAACAGCAACTCAACTGTTCACGTCTCCAGCATGAACTTTGTAGTTTATCTCAGAAACTGTCACCTTACAGTGACCATCACCTTACATTGTCAAAAGGTTGGGCATATCTGGTCCTTATTATTCTTTTTCTCTCCTCAGTTTTAGTTACTTAACATTTATCTATTTAATGGGGAGGGGCAGTGCTATGCTATGGTAGTCATGCACATGGAAGTCAGAGAACAATTTGTAGGAACAAGCTTAATCTTCTATCATGTAGGTCCTGGGAACTGAAATCAGATTATCAGGCTTGATAGCAAGCACCTTTACTTGTAGAGCCATCTCGCCAGCCCTGTTCTCTCACTTTTAATAACAATCGATCTATTTCAATATAGCATATCATTTGGATTAAAAATATTCTATGAATCTTTTTATTTACCTCACTTTACCTTTTTTCATATGAATGTTTTAAAATTTTAAAGCAAATTATAACTATGGTAAGATGTAACTATATACTATGGAGACATACACTGAAATTAAAATAACTTCTAGACTATTAGGTTTTCTAAGAAATACACACATAGCCACATGCACTTATGCAAGCACTTCATCCCTAAAGTCTAAACTACCCCAAACCCTGAACATTTCTAAGCTCCAACATTGCACACCTGAACTAAAGTGATGCGTTGCAGTAAAAAATGCAAGTGAAGATGGCTCTGTGGTTAAGAGCATGTACTGCTCTTCCAGAAGACTCAAAGTCAGGTCTCAGCACCCATATCAGGTTACTCACAACTGCTTGTAATTCCAGCTCCAAAGGATATGAGATTTGTGGCCTCTGCTGGTGCCTGAACTCATGTGCACATATACGCACATATATATAAATAAATAAAAATAAGAAATTTTACAAAAATAAAACTGAAATACTGTGCAAAACTCAAGATTATCTGTACACTGCTACATGACAAATACAAATAATTCCCCTTTAGGCTTAGGTCCTACATCCAAATACCTAATTATATGTATGCAAATATTCCAATTTTTAAAAAGCTGAAACTTAACAACATTTTTGGTCACATACATAATGGAATAGAAACCTGTACTGACATCTTATTAAAAATAATACTAGTCAGTCTCTCTCTCTCTTCCCTCCCCCCCTCTCTGAGACAGGGTTTTTCTGTGTAGCCCTGCCTGTCTTAGAACTTGCCTTGTAGACCAGGCTGGTCTCGAACTCAGAGATCTTCCAGCCTCTGTCTCCCAAGTGCTGGGGTTAAAGGTGTGCACTACCGCCACCATACTCATACCCCACACACACACATACACTATTTTTTTTTCCTTGGATTTTTAACTTAAGTTTTTGGTTAAATTTGTATGTAGTTTAATGGTCTTCTAAAGGAATCTTTTAACAGTATTTGAACACAGATTTGTGACTAAGCCATCTTCTTCTGCTGTCATTAACAAATGACTCCTGAAAACCAGAGGGTACACCCCAAACGGAAGACCTGAATGTACCTGGTCCTTCATTCTTGCTTTTCTTGGTATGACAACTGTGTTTAACTCCGAATCTGCTGGGTTGCTTCTAGATTCCTGCTCTGTTCTGCAAATATTTGCATTTAGTGCAGCTTCTACTTTTCCAGTCGATGGCGCTGGGGAAGAACATGCGGAGTCTGCAGGCTGTGGGGATATGCTCTCTCTTCTGCTAGTCCTCTCATCATCATCGTCATCACTGGACAAAATGACTACAATCATAAAGAAAATCCAAAATTTACATTAAAGAAATTTTACATTTATATTTCATTTTTGTCAGTTAAAAACTTAACTGGAAACTGATTTCAATATTGTATTACCCTTTGATTTCAATATTGATTTTTGTTGTAGAAATTTACTTGCAACTGTAAGAACAGGGACAACATCTCGCTCACTGCTATATTCTAGGACCTAAAAAGGGGGGATGGGGGCATTAAAAATACTACATAATATCTTTAAAGTTTTCCAATGTTAAGAGTAAAAAGTTGGCTAAAGACACTCTGGTGATACAGTCGCCTGTGAACTACTTACTCCTTTAATAAAGGGAGTGGGGTTTTTAAAAAGACATGATGTATGAACTTACACAGCAGTAAGTTCATTATAGCACCCCACATATACATGCGTAGTTAATACTAAGTAATGTGCAATGCTCCAGATGGTCATCACTCCAGTAACATCCACTTACACTTTGATTTTGCTATCTAGTTTCATAACAAATACTGGCCTTTTATTATTTTCAAGGTTGGTTATTTGATTTAATTTCTCTCCTCTATGAAATCAGAGATAACAAGGGTATTACTGCATAGATATATAAAATCCTATTATAGTGATTGGTACTTATAAACTTTAAATTGTGTGTGTACTTTCTTTAATATGGCTTTAAAATGCTTGCAAATTATCTTGCCTTGTGGTAAGAAAACTAATTTCCACTGAGTCCTTTCTATGTGTCAAATAAATTGAACTATGGTTACCTGTCATTTATATGCTACTTTATTTCTTCAGAATACTAACAAAGGAGCTGGGGAAACAGTTTGGTTGGCAAACCCTTGCAAGCACCCAATATCTGAGTTTGATCCCACAACCCTATGTAAGAAAGCTAAGCATGGTAATTTTTAGATCCAGCATTGGGAAAGAAGGAACAGGCTGACCCCTAAGGCTCACTGGTCAGTCAGGCTAGCCTATGCACCAAGTACATACACAAAAAGTCTAGACAGTAGACACAGGCTATGTCAAATAGATCAATAACTAGAACAAGCAAAGACACTACTGTTTTTTTATTGACTATTTTAACATGAGGGGAATGGGAACAAAGTAAGTTGCTACTCTCACAACTACATAGAAAAGTTTGAATCACATGAGCCCCAAATGCTGAATATCTGCCACAAAAAGATACCTCTGGAAACTATATTTCTCAAATACGCACATATTAAAACACAGACAATTAAAATATTTAATTGTTACTGAAGAATACAGTTAATACAGTGTAGTGGCACACATGGGCCCCAGAAGCATAGGAGCAAAGGTTGGCAGCTCACTGGAACCCAATGGAGCAGGCCCATGCGTTTCTGAGTCTCAGGAAGGGATAGAGGACAGGAAGAAGGTACTTACTTGGATCATTCAGATCTGACAAGCTTGTCTTTCGTTCTTTCGGGTTTGTGAGTTTAGGTATTTTTCCTCCAGGTAGAATGACTTTTCCATTAGTCTGGATGTAATTATGTCTACTAGCATCACAAGTCACCAAAATATCTATTGGAATCTTCTCCACACTGTTACCATAAAACTTCTTGGCTGTTAATCCTGTGGTTTGTGACTTCTGTCCTCCAGAATTCTGATGAATTGACGTTCTTAGTAAAGGTCCAGTGGATTCATGCAAAGTTATAGCTTGTCTGCAATTTCTTTGCAAATCATTATGAAAAACAATACCACAACTTTGGCATTTGGTCTGATTTTCTTTTTCTTTTCCACATTTTGGGCAACATTCACGCTGTTCAGATACCTTATATTAAAAAAGAAAAGAAAAGGAAAGAAAGAAAAGACTTTGGTATTTTAAGTTAGCATCAAAAAGCTCCTTTAAAAACTTTCCAAATGATGTTTTGATTTTCCATCATCACTACCATGGCCTCCATAAGATTCTGAATGAGTCATGCTATTTGCGGGTTAGCAACAGAAGGCTAGAAAAAATTTCAGGGTCATTCTGTCCAACAGTTAGCTATGATAAGGTAATTTCCACCCGTAAGAATCAGAATGACAAGAGCTAGGAAAGGAAAGGACACTCATTTGCATGCAATGAAGCCTAGGTTTGATTTTCAGTCCCACAAACAAAAAAGAAACACCCCAAGTGCTTGATTTCAATTTTACTTTCTACAATAAAGGTATATAAAACATACTTAGAAGAAAAGTACTTGGAAAGACAGCAGTTCCAGGTATTCTTTCTAGAAATATGATACTAAAACATAGTAAGGAGACCCATACCTTTCATCAGCTAAGACACACACACATCAAATTAACTGCAGCAATCAGAAACAAAACGCAATCAATGAACTGAATTAGACACTTAAGAATTCAGTGATTCAATGGTTAAGATAACAAACTTATATTCTCTTATAGAGAATCTGAGCTAAGTTCCCACGTGGCTCAAAATAGACTATAAAGTCTAGCTCCATGGAGATCGGACACCTCTAGCTTCTGAGGGCACCTGAAGCTACATACACACAGACACATACGCAAAATTAAAAATATCAAAAATAAAAATAATTGCAAGTGGAGAATGGTGACATACACCTGTAAGCACAGCACTTGCAAGGCTGAGGAAGAGTGAAGTGAAGGGCAGCCTGAGTTGCACAGTGAGACAACAGACAAGCATGCACATACACATGCACCACCGGCAAATGCAGCTGAGGATAAAGCTTACCCCTAGTTTGTATCTACTGCACCATGGAAACCCAAATCCAAATGAAACTATTAAAAATGAATTGCGAAATGAAACACTATCTAGTTTTCCTAAGGTATATATAACACTCCTTTTCTTCACTTCATTATTTTTGATTTTCTGAGAAAAGGTTTCATCAAGAAGCACCAACTGCCTTGGAAGTCACTGTGTAGATCACATTGATACTGTACTTGGGGCAATCCTCCTGCCTCTCTCTGCCTGATGAGTGATGGGATTATAGACTTGTACAGCTTAAAGTTTTACTTGTTTACATAAAGTAAAAATTTTCATGATGTAATTTCTTTATGAAAACAAAACTTGATTAAAACCTAATTTTGTTTCATTTAACTGGTCATTAAAAAACCTTGCAAAGTTAAATAAGTTCAAATTACAGAGTTAGTGGAGTAAATTGATACTAAGATTCTTTCAGCATGAAGTTTAATCCTCAAAACTCCAACAACACTACAAATCAAATATTGCATACTATGTCCCAGACTCTATACATGAAAGAAAAACCTTAATTAAAATAAGCCTGTCTCAAACAATGACATTCTTACTATGTATCCAAAACATGTTCAATAACATTAAATTCAAAGATCCTTCCCTTCCTTCCTCCTTCCTTCCTGTTTTCTTAAAAGCAAGCAGTGTTGAGTCTTACAGTCTTAAATGGAAAGATAAACCACTAATCTTGTTTGTTAATTAAAGATTACAAAGAGACCGTCTCCAATTTTTCCACTCTTTAAGGGGAAATGGGATCAACTGGCACAGAAGTAGAGTCAAAAAGGTCTTTAGGTTTCATAAAGCAGTTCTGAAGCAGTTTAAGCTCTGAGCTGGCAGCTTGGGGAGGAAGGATGTGGTGATGAGAAGGAACATCCCCCTCCCCCTTTCTCCTTTTAGGAGACACTAGCATGGTCTCAGCCAACTTTAGTTGGCAAGCAAGGAGACTGATCAACGGGAAAACTGAGTAAATACTTAAAAAATTCAGTAGGGATGAGAGTTGGCCAAAATGAATGACAATCCTACAAAGGGCAAAAGATAAACAATGAAATAAACTGTGCTTTCGCATACAGACACCCAGACCCAAATAATCACATGAAAACTACATTAATTAGAACACTGTTTGGTCAATGGCTCAGGTATATTCCTAGCTAGCTCTTACATCTTAAATTAATTTCTATTATTTTATATTTTACCACGAGGCTCATATCTGCTACCTCACATCTTGCTTCTTGGGTGGCTACATTGTGTCTGCCTGATTCTGCCTTCCTTCTCCCTGCATTTAGTTTAGTTTTCCCACCTAGCTATATTCTGCAGTGCCATAGGCCAAAGAAGCTTATTATCATCCAATTACAATAAAACATTCATAGCATACAGAGAGGAATTCCACATCATCTCCCCTTTTCTGTCTAAATTAGAAGCAAAGTTTTAACTTTAACATAGTAAAATTACATATAACAAAATAGGTATCAAGCAAGAATTACAATTACAATATTTAATCTATTTATATCTGGCAAAATTAAAGAAAATATTCTATCATCTATTTTAACTTTGTGAGTCTAAAGTTCAACATCTAATTTATCTTTTATCATAACTAAAGAAAACTATTTGCCTTCAAGTCCATCAAAGACCCCAGAAGGATATAATATTACCTAAGTATTCAGGAAGTGCATTGTAAGCAAGTTCCAAAACTCTAGAATTGACTTTTCTATAACAAGTTCCATAAATTCCATAACAAGTTTCTTCTATGGCCATCAACCTCTTAAATAACTGGTGCTGCCAGAAGCAGATGTGTCTCACTGTCAAGAAAAGTCTTAAATTCTTAAAAACTTTTAAATGTCTTTATTATGTAGGTCTTTGATGTATTGAAGATTATCTAACTGAAATATATCTCTGTATATCTAGAAAATCTGACTATCGTGACTACAAGATTGACTATTATGAATGACTATTAATCTATAATTTTTAATCATACATTACATTTTAAATGAGCTGTATAAACATAATACCGTAAACGAGTAGAAATATATATATAACAAAATTGACCTTAAATTTTATCAATAAACTGAAGTCCATATCAATGTAAAGCATTCATTTCTATATCACATCTCATATCCTTTTTTTTTTTAAGAAACTGATTGACTGTGACCATTGACCACTTAAAATCAATTCTTTTTAAATAAAAACAAGCATTATAGACAATCATTTTAGGAATTTGAGCATTGTTTTCTCCAAACTGCTTCCTAATATTTGTTGGGTAAAGTTTTTTAGGGGGTCATGGAGACAGGGGTCTTGGCCCATCAAATCACACTAGCCTGGAAAGAATCCACAGGTTCCCATCCTCTGTGAAAACAAACATTGAATCTCTTTTCCAAAGTCATATACCCTTAGACTCAAATTTTGAAGTCAAGATACCCTTAAAATATATATGTTGGTTTAGAAGTCCCCAAAATCAAATGTCTCTCTGCAGTTAGCTCATTAACAGCCAAAAAATTAAAAGAAAACACAATGGTGATGTGGGAAGGTCACAGTAGTATACAAAATTCAGATTCTCTGTGTATTTTCCATCTTTATATGGCTTTTTAATATAACTTTTACTATCTCTTTAAATACTTTGTTTTATATAACTGTTTCTATAATTGTCTATACCCATTTTCTTTTTGTTTCTAAAGCCTATCAATGTTTTTTTTAAACACACTGTGACCCATTGGGAGGTTTATTTTTATCTGAATTTGTCTTTATTGCATATCTATAATCCTTTTTTGATCACTGTTGTGAACTGTTAAGCAGGCGTGGCTAGGACCAGAGAGCAGTCACTTTGGCTGTCAGTTCCACCCTGTTTAGCTTTCCAACATGGCAGAGGTCCATTTACCACCCACCAGCTCTGGGAGCCATGTTTACCACCCCAATTCTGAAAAGCAGTTGCCTGCAAACCCCATCCAAGTGCTCGACAGAAGGACCTCTAAAAAGATCCCTCCATTCTACCAGCATGAACCAGGAAGTTTCTTAAAGGAGTTGTGCATCTGCTCACCACCAGCAAACAGAGCCTATCTGAAAAAAAAACTGCAGCTACCAAGAAGCTACATTTGGCTTCCATTTATGGGGGGGAAGAGGGGTCTGGAAGCCCTCTTATTTTTTTCTTTTTTAAGTTTTTCGAGGTTTGATATGGATCCATGCCAGTGAGTGCCATTTGTACACATACACAGTCATAAAATTAGATTTTAAGATAGTAATAAAGTTCTCTACCTACCTCTAAATGGGTCAAACACTTCTTTGAAGCAGGGGAAAGTGGAGATAACTGATAGGTACTACAGTGCCGTTTCTGCTGTACTTTCCTCTTAATTTCAGGCTCTATATATGATTCCGACTCTTCTGTTTTCTTCATTATACGATCTAAAGGAAACAGGAGTGAAAAGCACTGAACTTAAAGTTATTAAGTTCTTCATGATCTTTGTTATAGAAGAGTTAAAGTCCATATTTTCAAACATTAATTTTTTAGTTAAAATGGGATAGTGTGTAAACATGTATGATAAAGAATGATCAGAGGCTAGTGGGCATGAATTTGATTCTCAGGACCCACATGATGGAAGAAGAGAACTCCTGAAAATTGTTCATTAATGACTTGTTTACTAACATACCAACATGCACATTCACAGTCACACACATACATGTAAAAAACAAAACTCAAAACCTTTAAGACTAAGGCAGTAATGTCCATGCTACTCTTACCTGGTTTTCCCTTCTCAAGATTTCTACGCTGCAGACTACTTCATTAGTATGGCAACGTTTTATTCAGTTGAAATAAGGCAACAAACATACTATACTAAACCACAGATGCCCTTTCCCCCAACTTAGCTTTGTTCTTAGATTACTAACAAGAAAACAGAAATTCAAATATTTGCTATAAAGATTTAGATAAAGAACTGACCCTTAAGCTATTTGTAGATGTTTTTGTGGTAGTGGTTGTTTGGGTATGTATTATTCCCCTAGAAATATGAGAATTGTCTTCATTATGTTTCAATGTAACTGCTCTATTGGCACACCCTCGACTTTGCTAAATAATTCTAATACTTCTTTTTTTATCTACCCCCTTTTGAGATGAGGTCCAGCTATGTTAACCTGGCTAGCATGAATTCACTACGTAATCCAGACTAGCCTTAAATTTGTGTGCTTTCTTCTGCTTTTGGGTCCCAAATGTTACAGCAGCCATATACCACCATATCCAGCTTCCTTTTCTCTTCTGAAGTTTTCAAAACTTCATGAACAAGCCAGCCTTGTTTCTCTGTTTCTTCTCACAGAGGTTCATTTCTCCAGTGCAGTTTTATTCTCTCTCATATGTTCCTCTCCTTGAAGCAACATCTACTCAATTTACCTGATGAATCCACATTCTTCTTTGCTAAGAAACTGCCTTTATCCCACCCTGGCCAATTAATCAATCCATAGTTGCCATGGTACCCAATTTGTATTTATAGTAGCACTCATTAAATAATAAAATACTTGCTTGTTACTAGTCTATTGTTTTCAATATGCCTATGAGAAATAAGGTTTTTCTAGATGGAGTTTCTTTGTGTAACAGCCCTGGCTGTTCTGGAACTCACTTTGTAGACCAGGCTGGCCTCGAACTAACAGAAAGCTGCCTATCTTTGCCTCCCAAAAGCTGGGATGTATCCTACCACCTGGCTGTGTCACCACCACCTGGCTGTCATATATTTTTTTAACACCCAGAAACTACGAAAGACAAAAACTAGACAAGTATTTAGCATATTAATGAATTGCATGAAGACAAAACTATATGATGCATTTAAATATGAAATTAGTGAGGTGTGGTGGTGCATGCTTTTAATTCCAGTACTTGGGAGGCGGAAGCGGGGGAATTTAGGGGAAGAGATGCTGTTTCTATATGACCTTTGAAAATATATTACCCTTTACTATACAGATAATGAGCCATGCATACATAAACTTAGAACCTGAAGCCTTAGCCTACAGCCAAAGGACATAAAAGACAAAAAGACAGAAAAAAACAAAACAAAAAAAACCTATCAAAGTTTTACACTTATATTACACACAGAAACAAGCTAGTCTAGATGCTTTAATAAGGGATAGTTTACTTTGCTATTTCTTTTGTTTTTGTTTTTTTCAAGACAGGGTTTCCTGTGTCTTTGGAACCTGTCCTGGACTCTGTCCTGGAACTACTTGCTCTTGTAGACCAGACTGGCCTTGAACTCACAGAGATCCTCAGGCCTCTGTCTCCCAAGTGCTGGGATTAAAGGCGTACACCACCACCGCCCGGCTTACTTTGCTATTTCTAAACAAATTTTCACTTTGTGGAAATTATATTATAGTGGAATAGCTATACTATTCCACTTTGAGTAAAAAAGAACACAGACTTTTTTTTTAATCAGAAAGTACATAAATAGGTGTCCAGAATATAATGAATTCCTTGTAAGAATTAATTTACAGCAAAGTAAGTCTAAAAACATGGCCCTCAACAGGATATGGGTTATGAGTACCTGAAAGGCCAAGGCAGGGAAATCGAGCCCAGGAATAAACAGACCAGACTGAGAAACACAGGGCGTGCCTCAAAGGATTCCTCAACTCCTTTAAACAACAAATCTGCTTCAGATTTGTTTTATTTTATTTTGAGACAGGTCTCACTATGCAGCCCTGGTTGACCATGATCTTGCAGAGTATTGGGGTTAAAGGCTGTGACACCAGGCCCCACTGAGATTTCTTTTTATTAAACTCAATTATGAACATAAAGGAAAATCCACAATAAAATATAAAAGTTTCATTAGATTTTATAAACTGAACACAAGATCTGTTCACATTACTCAGTTCAAGTATGTATTGGTTTTCTGGCAAATGTTTCATAAATACAAATAATATTTAATTAAGTACAGTGTAACGGTATGCATTCTATTTAAAATAAGTATATGGCCTTCTCTTTGTATCTGAGAGGGGCCTAATAACAGGATTCCTTAAGACTACATTTTGTAAATAAATGCTTGTTACCTGAAAGAAATAGTGTAGTATACTTACATAATCTATACATATCTGTCTCTACATCACTTCTAGATTATCTATGTTACCTAACATATTCTATAAGCTATGTAAAAGGTTATCTTACTATGCTGTTTAGTGAATCAAAACAAAACAAAGGGGTATATGTTCAATACACTTTAATTTTCCATAACATACTTATAAGTATATACTTTAACTTATACTGTTAAATGTATGCTTTTGCAGAACCAAAATTAAGTATTAAGATCATGACTACCATACAGTGTGATTAAAGCAGATGGTACTGTGTTCATTAGCATCACTAAAAAGAAACAAGACCCAGATACCACAACTAAAGCAGAATTCTGTTTTTTTAACTGAAGTTATTTGGAACTGTGAACTGCTGTAGGGCAAAATTCAAATACCTGTGCTCTTAAAAATCAACAAAGCTATGACTAAAGAAGTGATTATAATATTCTAATAATGGAAAAAAATAACAAACGTTCATGGAGATCAGTATTCTTAAAGGGTGAGAACAACAACTCCTCTTTTTAGATGGGGATTACTCTATTCATTCTGAGGGTGAACTTAGTGAGGACTCCTAGCAATGGAGGATACAAAACTTGAAGTGGACATCTTCTATAATCATGCAGGGTTTCCAGCGGGAGGACTGGGACATCAACCCGGCCACAAAACTTTAATATACATTCTGTCTTGACTGCAAGGTGTGTTGAGAAAATGGTGACCTATAACTTGTGTTGAGGATCTAACCAATGAGTGGTCTAATTTGAGACCCAAACTATGAGAGGGAACCTATGCCTGACACTGCCCAGATGACCAGGAACACAAGGCTGCATAGCCCAGAAACCTAGGGTAGAATCAAATACAACTGGTCAAAAAATAAGTAATAGATGAAACAAAATGATTACTAATGATGTTCTGCTATACTCAAAGAATGAAGCCTAGCCCATTCACTGTGTCCCGCAGCTGATGGGATCTGATGGCGAGACCCAAGGCCAAACATTAGACAGAGAGAGATTGCCCAGGTTTCCATTAGGCCCCTCCCCTCAGAGCTCAGAAGAGGGGGAGGAAGCATTGTGGGAACCAGAGGGGTAGAGGGCACTGATTGAGCAGAACTTGAAGAATAAACTAAGCAAGGTTTGTGAGAGGTCAGAGACTAAATCAGCAACCCCAGAGCCTGTATGGGACTGTGCTAGGTTCTCTGAATTTATATTATGATTATGTAGCACAGTCTTCTTGTAGGACTCCTAACACTGGAAAAGGGAATTAAAAGGGGATTGTCTCTGACTCTTTGCCTGCTCTTGGGATCCTTTTCCTTCTACTGGGTTGTCTCACCCAGTCTTAAAGTGAGTCTTTGCACCTGGTCTTATTGCATCTTGTTGTGCAATAATTTGGTTGTCTCTGGGAGGTCTGCTCTTTTCTGGGGGAAAACAGAGCAAAGAATGGATCGCGAAAAATGGGGAGAATGGGAAGCTGTGGTCTGGGTGTACTGTATGAGAGAAGAATAAATAAAAAAAATTTAAAATTTATAACAGCAGTTGATACTTATCAAGTAAACTATTCTATATAAAGATACTCAAATAAGCTGTTAGGGTCCGCACATCACTCCACAAAGACCACCACTCACACATGCAATCTGCAAGAGTGTTTATTTCTTGAGAACAAATTCTGTATCTAGGGGTCAGCCACACAACAATATGGCAGCAACCCTGAGAGAAGCTCACAGGCTACTTTTATACACTGTGAGGGCAATTACACGGACAGTTAGGTCATCTCCAGCAAACATGATTGACTAAGCAAGCAATGAATACACTAGTTTAAATTTGATTGGTTGTCGCACCTTTGGACATATCAGGGCAAGCCCGAACATGTATCAAAAAAAGGAGGGCGTTACTTGCAGGATCTGCCCTTTTCTGATAGGTTGGCTCTAGCCTTCCAATTCTTTTTTCAAATACAATTGATCATACTTGCTGAATCTGCAGGCATATACTCCAAAGCTATGGAGGCTCACTGCACAGGGATAGAAAGGCGAGATTAAGTTTTAAGATACTAAAATAGACCGGCTGAACATGAGAGGACACTTTCATTCTGTACATGTGAATTAAGGAGTGATTTATCAGCTGACTGTTGTAATCCTAAGATTTAACTGCATGAAAATGTAGTTAAAATGTACATATTAAAAGATAGCATATAATGTCAATATTTCTAAACTTTTAAGAGGAAGACTAAAAACAGTTGCAAAATGAAAAGAAAGCTTAAGAAACAAAATGAAAAGCAGAAGGAAAATGAGTGTTTTTAATGTATCATATAAATGTGATCTTATATGCTTGGAAAAATTAATATCAAACAAAACAACGAATCCAATGTGCTTTAACAAAACCTAAAAAATTAGTTAATAGTTAATAAGTTTTAACTTTTTATTATAAATGCTACCAAAGGGTATACTAAAACTCACTATTTTTTTTAAAGATTTACTTATTTATTACATGTACAGTGTTCTGCTTGCATGTATATTTCAGGCCAGTAGAGGGCACCAGATCTCATTACAGATGGTTGTGAGCCACCATGTGGTTACTGGGAATTGAACTCAGGACCTCTGGAAGAGCAGTCAGTGCTCTTAACCTCTGAGCCATCTCTCCAGCCCTAAAACTCACTATTAAATATATCCTAAACTCAAAAATGGGAGCAAGTAGAATAATAAGAACTTAAAGCAAGAAAGACAGCTTAGAGGTAAAGGTGTGTGCTGCTAAATTCAATCCCCTGAGCCCACAAGGTAGAATACACAGGCGAGCAGGGCTGTCTTCTGAAATCCACACATGGGATGTAGCACTTGTACTACACGCACACACACACATGCACTCATGTGCATACACACACATACCAATGAACTAAATAAATAAATGTAAAAAAATCATCTTGATATCAAGAACCCAAATTCTATTTAAATTGTAAAATTCATTTGATGCTGCTGGTGGTAACTTGTAATGTGTTTGAGTGCAGGTGTTGGGTGGTAGTTTTGGAGTCAAGTCTTTCTTCCACCTTTGAGTGAGGGACCAAACTCAGGTTCTCAGATATAAGTGCTCAAGCATTTTTACTCACTGTGCCATCTTGTCAGTACCACAGTGATTTCTTTTAAAGACAAAAGTATTCCAGGAACTATGCTAGAAACTAATGACACACAATCTCCAAAGAAAACAGTAAAATTGCACGTGATCTCCATGCAGCACTATAGCAATATTATGCTAGTACCACAGTTTATCCTATAACCAAGCATATATCTACCTGCCTAATACAAAAGTGGCTGAAAATGGAAGGCTCCATTACCTTAATATAATTAAAAATAAGAGGTAGCATCTCAATATAATTTTTCCTTACTCTCAAGATGAGTACAGCCTTGGTTGGAATTGTTCAATTGGTAGGTCAAGTGCTTACCTGGCATGCACAAAACCCTGGGTTCAATGTCCAGCACTACAGAAACCAAGAGTCTATATCTGGGATACAAGACTCTCTTAAAAATACCTCTCCCCTTGACAAAGTTTATAATTTAAATTTGCAAATATTAACCTGAAATTTAAATACTGCCCATAAGGACTTACAAATAACAAAGAGTATAACTTTCCTGAAAATAAATGAAGAAAACAGAAAATTATTAGACAAGAATCAAGTAATAACTGTTGTATGAAAAAGAATAAAAAATGAAGAAAACAGAAAATTATTAAACAAAAATCAAGTAACAACTGTTGTATGAATGAACAGCTTCATTAGGACCCACTAATGAAGCTATGGATGCAGTGCAATTCTATAATACCAGAACTCCAGAGGCGTAGACAGAAGGATTTGGAACTTAAAGTCAGAATTTGACATAGCCAGTTTGAGGTTGAGTCATATGAGGCTTTCTGAAAAGTTCAACACCATCCCCCAAAACAATCACCAATGAATGATAAAGTCAGAATCTGCAGTACCTCAGCATTATCAGAGAACTTTACTAAGTACCAAAGGGAAAACAGTAATTTTGCAGTGAAGAAACCATGGAGAAACTACTATATAACAAAGTGATCAAAACTAACATCACCAGTAACCAAACACATTAAAATCATGCAATACCTGATATAATGCACTAAAAAAGCACATCATTTCTGTGCTGTGAAAAAACAGCAGAGATAGTCTTAGCATCATCATGAAACACAAACCAAGAGGCACTACAAAAGCAACTCCCCTGAAGTCATCAAAATTATCCAGAACTAAAAAAACAACTAATTGCAATGTGGGAAAGGCATCAATGAAAAACAGGTTAGTTCTGAACAAGCTCAACAACCTTAGCAAATAGTCTTATAACAGACAGACCTATAGTGGCATATGCCATGAATCCCATCATTCAGAAGGCTAAGGCAGGAGATCACTAGTTTGAGCTAATGCAGATTATATAGAGTATTATGGAGGCTTGACTTATGTAATGAGGTCCTGTGTCAAAAAGCAAACAGAACCCCAATAAACAAACAAGGAAATACCTTGTACTAATCTTTACTTTTGACAAAAGTATTGATTTAAAAGGTATGACAATTATGAGGTTTCTATGTGGACCAGACTGGTCTTGAACTCACAAAAGTCCATCTGCCTCTACCCAGAGAACTAGGATACAAGGTGTGTACTACAGGGCCCAGCGGACTGAATATTGATGAACATTAATGAGTGTTGTTGGGTAAACTAAGTATTCTAACATACTGGCTAAATGACACCTAAAATATTACTAGTGAGTCTAATCACTTTGTCACTCTGTAACACATCTGTCAAATAGAGATAGTATTCGTATTGTTCTTCTCGCAAGATCAAAGTACCTTTGTACTGAGTAAGAGATTCGGCATTAAACAGACCTGGGTTTCAAACCAGCTGCCATAGCTATCTCTGTAAGCCTGGGCAAAGAAGTCAATGCTTCTATGGCACCATTTGCTCTTCTCTATAAAGTAAAGGTATAAAATTTAGAGGGATCTTTCACAAGAAAGAGGATATGAGTACGTAATAAATATAATGCATTTGACTTAGCAAGTAGAATGGAATCAGAGTTCAATAAAGAATGGAAGTGTAACCGGGCAGTAGTGGCGTACACCTTTAATCCCAGCACTCAAGAGGCAGGGGCAGGCGGATCTCTGTAAGTTCGAGGCCAGCCTCGTCTACAAGAGCTAGTTCTAGGACAGGCTCCAAAGCCACAGAAAAACCCTATCTCGGAAAAAAAGGGGTGTGTGTGTAACAGAATGGACATTGAAGATGGTCATTATTGCTAAACTCAATTTATTAACGTAATTATGCACTGTAAAGTATAATAATTCAAATTTCAAATGAATAATACATGATAATGAAAAATGATGCAGCTGAGCATTAAAGTTTTTTACTTACACAACAGAGGTATACTCAATGCATGTACAAAAGTTTGGCACTAGGAATCATCATGTTTAAAAACAAGCAAAGCCTTGCCTATAAATAAGGAGGACACATGTTAAGAAATCCTTTAGAGGAGCTATGGAAATGGCTCTTAAAGAGGACCAGAGCTAAGCTCCAGCACCCACCTTAGGAAGCTCACAACTTCTGTAACTCGAGTTCTAGGATCTGAGCCTCCGGCCTCTATGGACACCCATACATATGCATGCGCCCCTCCCCACTCCAGACACGCACAAAGTTAAAATTAACCAAAATAAATCTTTAAAAAAAAATGAGAGGCTGGGCAGTGGTAGTGTATACTTTTAATAATCCCTGGGAGGCAGAGGCAGGTGGATCTCAGATCACAGTGAGTTCAATCAAGCTCAGCCTGACTACAAAGTGAGCTCCAGGATACCCAGGACTGTTACACAAAGAAACTCTCAAAAAACCAAAAAAAAAAGAAAGAAAGAAAGAAAGAAAGAAAGAGAGAGAGAGAGAGAGAGAGAGAGAGAGAGAGAGAGAGAGAGAGAGAGAGAAAAGAAGAAGAATCTATTCTAAAACAGAAAGAACAATGCTGAGCTGGCAGAATGGCTCAGAGAGTAAAAGCATTTGCAGTGCATGCTCAACCACTAGAGTTACATCCTGGGGTCTGCACTCCTTATGGTAGGATACACAGTGTGGCAAAAACAACAAAGCAGACTGCCTCAACAAGGTGAAGGGAGGGAAGACTCCCAACACTGTCTTCTGACCTGTACACACGCCCAATGACACATATCCCCATATCCCTTAAAAATAATTAAAATAGCCGGGCGGTGGTGGCATGTGCCTTTAATCCCAGCACTCAGGAGGCAAAGACAGGTAGATCTCTGTGAGTGTGAGGCCAGAGTGAGTTCAAGACAGACTCCAAAGCTACAGAGAAAACCTGCCTCAAAACAAAACAAAACAAAACAACCAATCAAAACAAAAAAAAAAAATCACTGTTTTATATAAGGAAAATCAATTTGATGGTGAAATAATTTTTTGCACTAATACAAAACTGATAGAATCTAATATAAAACTATTTTAAGTTACAGATAATCTATAATTAATACTTGGACCTTTAACAAAAAGATTCCAAACTATACTCACCTGATTGTGCAACAATCCTGACAATATAAGACAGTTTAAAATAAAAAAAATATCAAGCCTGCCATAAGGTATGGTTTTCAATATTATTTCTATTATGTTGGAGACTACTCTAAAGTTACTATCTATAGTCTCTCAATTTGCATTCCTCATTCAGAGTAGCAAACGAAATTGTATACTTACCTACACCTTGGACATGACTTAACATTACAGGGTTGTTTTCAGCTTTTTGGACATGAGGTGGATATTCTTTCCTACAAAAGGAAATTTGTATGATTTCATTCAAATAGGAAATGGAGTTTTCAAAACAACAAGGTCAAAGGACTACTTACATTACATTTATTCAGAGAAACCATAACTTGTCATGTTAAAAAATGGAGCTATAAAATAAACTGCACTGGGAAAATAAAACTACAGCTAGACAGCAGTGGTGCTATCTCATTTAAACTGTTCATCCACCAGAGTCACAACAGTGGACTGACTGCTGGGACACATTCAATAAACAAATTCAAATTACTGGGTTTTTCAAGGCAATCATTTGTTTGATTGAATTTTTCTATTTTTTGGAAAGAAATGCCTCATTAATAGTCTTAAACATGCAGATGCAAAGGACCCTCTGTCTTAGCCTCAAGTAGCTGGTATTTCAGGCACTACCTTTGCTGGCTTCTAATGCACTCAATTTGTGAACACTATATATTTAGGCCTCAAATACAATATCTAGACCTTTCTCTCTTGAAATTTAACCAGTTTAAAAAATTCACATTAAAAATCTTGTCACATATCCGCTTGAAAAAATTATGCAAATGAATACAGCTCAATTTATTTTTGCAAGTTTTTCATTATTTAAAAGGTAATGAATGAGTAAAATGAATAACGAACCCCCCAAAAATGAATGTTAAGTTTGATCTTGACAATGTTAAATCAGAACAAAAAATGTTTCACATAAATCAATTATAAAACAAGCAATGTCTTGGTCTTATCTTGCATAGGACATTATGGCATATTTAAGACAATTTCTTAAAATATTAAACTACTCTGTCAAACTTAATATACAATTATCATTATTTCAGAAGGGGTCTCATTATGTATCACAGGCTGCCTTCGAATTTGCAATTTTCCTGCCTTGGTGCTGGGAGTACAATCATAAACTACCATACTTCCTACGACATACAATCTAAATATACTTTCAGTAACTAAGTGTCCTAAGTAGTATATATAAGTATACTTAGTTTGAGAAAGAACAAAAATTTTTCCGTAGCTAGTATTGAAAGTCACTACTACATAAGAAAAAAAAAAAGCACTAACTCAGGAGGTCTAAGAGATACTTTTTAACAATATGTAAAAGTGTCTAAAAATACTCTTGTTTTATATAAGCAGGAAATCAAAGAAGCTATTCTACTCACAAATTCTCATACTATTGTTTAGTATAGTTTCTATTTAGTAGAGAACAGTGCAATTCATTTGATTAAATAGAACACAAGTGAATATTCTATCAAGGATTTAATCTTTACACATAAAAGTCAAAGCAGTTAAATAAAAATGAAAAGACTATTAAAAGAGGAGACAGAGGCTAGGGTGGTGGTGATGTACTCCTTTAATCCCAACACTTTGGGAGGCAGAGGCAGGCAGATTTCTGTTGAGTTCAGATTAACTGGTCTGTAGCCACACAATTATTAAATGACAACTTTAGAACTGAATCCCAGTAACAATAACTAGAGCAACAGCACGAACATGTGAACAATTTCTACTCTGCCGAGATTTTAAGTTTTGTGATGATATAAATTGTGAGTGTAGGGAAAAGGACTTTCCTTTCACACAGTGGTAGCAATGGTACCATTGAAAAGGGAAAACTGGGGATTTAACTCAGTGGTGGAATGTGTTTGCTTAGCCTGCATGAGACTGTATATTGTATGTATATGTGTATGTGTGTATGTATGTATATAATTTTATCACTCAGGAGGTAGAGGAGGGTCAGAAGTTCAAGGTTAGGGCTGGAGATGGCAAAGCAGTTAAAAGCAATCTTAACTTCCCTTGCAGAGGACCTAAATTCTGCAGTCAAATGCTCTACCACTGAACCTAAATTCTGTTCCCAGTGGGCACACACACACACCTACCCTCAACTCCCAAACCCTCCCCCCCAGTCACCTATAACTCCAGCTCCTGAAAGAGTTAAGACAATGCTTCTGACCTCCAAAGACACCTGCACTGATGTGCCCAAATCCACAGGAAGATACACAGACACATAATAAATCACTCCCCCCCCCCCAAAAAAAAGTTCAAGGTCATTTCACTATACAGAATTCTAAACCAATCTGGGATATCTGAAGACACTGAACCAAAGAAAGAAGGCCTAGAAGCCCTGCTGGCTAGTTTTCATAGTACAGGAAAGTAATATCTTCCTTGAATGACGTATAAATGACCATACCTTATTATGAACCTTTCAGTTGCAATGCCAATCAGGCAGGATAGGCCCACTGGTCTAATAGCGAATGAAGCTTACTGGGGTAGTCAGCTCTTTGCTGGTTAGATCTGAGGTTCTCTGCACAGGAGGGAATTCATGCCTAATACTAGAGACCTAGTCAAAAGCCCTTGACTGGAGAGGTCATAGGTCATAGTAGTGACCTACTGCTGCTGGTTTGCCAAATAAACATAGTATCAAATTGCTTTCTAAGTATTTATGTTTATACCCAAAGGACAGAGCTAACTTCTGCCCTGTTCAGAGAAGTTTCTGTCTGAAATAAATGCCAGTTTGATGCAGAGACTCAGAAGTGATCAGTGTTAAGAAGTGCCTGTTGAGTGATTAAGAGTTGAACATGACATCTGTACACACTCCTTCTTCCCCCCCACCCTCCAACAGAAAGGCTCAGTGGGAAGTGTCAGAAGAATGAAAGAGCTGGTGAATGGGGACTAGCGGTATGAAATGTATTTTCTAGATGTAAGATGGGAGCTGCACTCATAAACTCCGAGCAGTGGAATTTACCTACACAAGACCTGTATGTGCCTCAGCCCATCAATGTGCCATCATGAATGGGGAAGAAGCTCATGAGGTCCCATCTCTCCTTAAGGAGCCACAGGCAGTTAATGGTTGACAGAAGAACCAGTAATTATTTCATAGTGGTATAGCCAGTGGTAACTTTTCCGTGCTTAAGTTAAAAAAAACAAAAAACAAAAAAAAAACAAAAACCCCTCACCTGTGTTCATGCAAGGAACTCTAACTAAATGCTCACAAGGGGGTGGGCACAGGACATGGGGGACACAGGAATGGGGAAATGGACAAAAGAAAGAAGTAGATACTTGTTAAGGAGAGGAAGGGCTTCAGAGGGAGAAAGAAAGATGGATGGCAAGATATTGGGTGGATCAGTTCATACTACTGAAATTGTTAAAGAATAAATTTTAAATGCTCAAAATTAATTTTTTTGAAGGGCATGCTTTCGGCTTCTAGCCTAGATTGTGCACATGCCTGTAATCCCAGCCGCTGGAAAGGCAGAATGATCAGGAGTTCAAGGTCAGCCTCGGTTTCATAGTGAGTTAGAGGCCAGCATGGACTGCAAAAGACTCCATCTCAAAAAACATTTTGGGCTCCTAACTATACTACATTAAACTTAAAATACTGATGTTTCATACAGTTACACAGCTATAATAAAGACTGACATGAATATAGTAATACTTCCACTGTAATTCTGTCACCTATTTTTTAAATTACAGGCAACAAAAACATTAAATATTTTTAAATGTTGAATATTTTTAACAAAAACCCCACAATTATTTACCAGTTACAAATAAACATACTGAAAAATAAATGATATATACTGTATTAGTGAACTATGCTTTTTGCAATCTGATTCTTTGTACTATCATAAATTCCTAATAAGGATGAATACATAAATATCATGTAATACCCACAATGCTAAAATGTATTGTAATATTACATGCATTTGCTTGTATTCCAGACTTCATAGTTACTGTTTTCTTGCATGTTTTCCTACACAAATACGAAAAGTCAGCTATTCTTAATTATACTAAAATAAAATGCAAACATAAAACTATCCCTTAACTCTGTGGTGGGGGCACACACCTTTAATCTCAGCACTCAGGAGGCAGGGGTGCACAAGACAACCAGGGGCGCACAAAGAAATCCTTTCTTTAAAAAAAAAAAAAAAAACCTTAAGCTTAATATAATAAAAATGTTTCCATATGTATCCCAGATATCTGGGGGTAGTACTACCAACCACTCCTGACTGCAGGAACAAGGAGTGCACTTGGTTTCTCTGTATAGCACTGACTGCCTTTCCCTTACAAAGTCTCTCGTGGCACAGACTGAGCTTGTACAACTTGGATTCTACTACCTCAGCTTCTCAAATACTGAGATTGCAGTTGTGAGCCACCACACCTGGCCAACCTGAGCCTCTTGTTTAAGGTAGCCTTTACCAGTTTTCTCTATTCTAAAACTACCATTTCCTCCTCACTCTACTTGGCAACAAATTCAGTTCACACTCAAAAAGCAGCAATATCTACATATTTCATTCAGAATATTTCTGTAAGAAAAAGTTGTCTCCCAGTCCATTTTTACAAAGCATGTAAAATTCTATGAGCAAGGCTAGCCTGATCTACATAGTGAGTTCCAGGCTATGGACAGGTCTTGCTGTTTCGCTCATCCTGTGCTCTTTATAACTCAGGCTACTCAAGTCATCCTGCTAGAAAGAGTTTGATTTAACTGCAAATAACTTTACAGTTAAGGCACTTAAAATTTTACTTTTAAAGAAAATTAGTCAGACATCAGCATAAATAATAACCATCCATGCAATATACATGCACTGAAAATTAGACTGAAACATTACCCACACACCAAATGTACTATGAATAGGTTTCCTTCAATTAAAATAGTAAGCTTTGTGATGAACTCCACTTTAGGGTATTGTTCAAAGCATATAAGCTGATAATTTATTGCTACACCCATGTTCTAATTTCATCAACATTAAGCTTACCTTTCTTTGCGGTCCTGATTGCTTAAAACATGAAAAAGAAAAAACATGTAAGCAGGAGACTTCACTGTTGGTATATCATTGCAGTTGTCATATTGCAGTCAACAAGGCAAACTATTAATAGGAGCAATTGGTTTTAATGATATTTTGCATATACTATATGTTAACTATTAATTTTTTTCAATTTTGGTCAACATAAAGTTGTCAAATATTTAATAGGAAGATATGGATGTATAAAACTAAAAATTCTCAGAAGAGGTTTACCTAAAGTATTTGATGACAGATTATTTTATGACAGTCATAAATATCATTCTCAAGAAATGATATTTCCTGGAAATTACAAAAAAACTCTAATAATTTCAGTTTTATTATATTAAAAACAAAGTTTCTAACTACACAGCAATCTTAGAATAGATACTGTATGTTATTTAGGACACAAGACAAAGCCTAGGTTTATAATCATGGCCTCTTATCATAAGTCCAATGTGTAAAAGTTATTTCTACATTTCTCCACAATTCATGGCACCTCCAGAAAAGTAAAACTATAGTCTTCAATTTAGAATAAAATAAAACTCACATTCTGAAATTATTGCTCTCCATCATATAAAAGATTAATGTTCAAAATTGTAAGTAAAACAAGTAACAAAATTTTAAAACTACAGTATTACATTCCTTCCACTAAAGTACACAACAACAGTACAACCTAACAAATTAAGTAAAAAGTAACCAATGAGCAAAAGACACATTAAAAAGCTGGCTGGCGGTGGCACGTGCCTTTAATCCCAGCACTTGGGAGGTAGAGACAGGCGGATCTTTGTGAGTTAAAAGCCAGCCTGGTCTTCAGAGCAAGTTCCAGGACAGGCTCCAAAGCTACAGGGAAACCCTGTCTTGACAAAAACCAAATAAGTAAATAAATAAATGACACATTAAAACAGTTTTCAACAGTGAAGAAACAATATACCTACACTAATAGATCTGAAAGTGTACCTTTGGTATCCAAGACTCACAGAAAACTTATCTGTCAGATGACAGAAAAATGATAACATGGCATTTCTGTTGAAGTCAAGGAAATATAAATACCCAGGCTCAAACACAGGCTGACTTTCTATCTCCCTTAGGAAGCTACAGCCCCAGGAAACATTAAAACACCTAAAAGTGAGATACTTCTAACATCGTACTGCTAATCCCAAGAGGCAAACAAGAACTCTAAAAAGAATTTTAAAACTCACCTGTAAAAAAAACAAGCAAACAAACAAACAAAAAACAAAAACAAAAAGTGTAGACTACAGAGCAAATAGGTTTGGTTCTTCCCACTAAACTGAGAGGCAGGTAGAGAAATTATTACCACCTTATCCTTGAGAAAAATGCATTTTAAAGATAGGATGTCTTGGTGGAAGTGGAAGCCCTGGATTCCATCCTCAGCAACACACACACATACACACACACACGTCTACACATACACATGATGTCTACTTTACAAATGACAACATTCCACAAGAAGCTTCAATGTATACACTATCAAAGCTCACACCAGAAGGATGTACATGCATATATAAAAATAGATCAAGCATGTGGAAGTTATTAATAAAGCAGGACTTTGAAAGTGTCAACTTATACTCTTTTTTTGAACCATTTCATATAAAACGGCAAGAAAAAGCTTCTTTTAACAAAAGCTGTGCTAGTGGTCTTAAAAAGAAAAGGAGGGGTTAGAAAGATGGCTCAGTGGTTAAGAGCAGATACTGCTCATACACAGGACCCAAGTTTAATTTCTGGCTCCTGTATCAAGGACACACAACTGCCTACAACTCCAGCTGCAGAGGATCCAACACATTCTTCTGGTCTCTGAGTACTTTTAGACTCATATGCACATAGCTACACACGCAGGTATGATTAAAAAAAAAAAATCTTCAAACAAAACCATGAAAATAAAAAGATAAAAATAGACACTGATTTAATTCTGATATTCATGTCTTGATTTAGGATTTCGAAACATCCAAGGTAGAGCCATCCATTAATAATTAAATCTTGCTTATTCTGGGACCCAGTTTCTGAGTATGGTATATATATGAAATACATGCTATATATATAATACAATATATAAATATAAATATATATATAGTATCTGAGAATAGGTCTCAATGAAGGCTAGCCTCAAACCAATGACCCTACACTTTAGGCTCCTAAGTGGTGACCTTAAGACATGTGCTATATCCCACTGGATCACACACGTTTTTAAGATTTATTTATTTTCCCCTTTAAAAGTTTCTAACCAAAGTTTAAAAGAAAGCTAAGAAAATAATGATTTAAAAGTGAAATTAAAAAGAAAACATACAACTATAAAAAGTGTTAGCTTTTAAAGCTGCTTAAAAGTGGAGTGGAGCAGTAATGTAGATGAGATTTTTAAATACTTGCAGCTCATTTTTCTCCGTAATTTCCTTTAGCATTGTCAGTGCATGAGCCTATCTTTTATATATAAAACAACTTTTGGAACAGTAGTAAGAAAACAGATTAGAAAGTAAATTATCTCCACCAAATAATACAAATCTGATATAATATTTGACAACTATCTTCCCCCCTTAAACTATCAATCTTCCTTAAAAACTACAAAGTACTAGAATACAGTGTCTGACATAAGAAAACAAGCCCTATCACTCTCTCCAAAAAAATATTCTCTAAACTACCAAACTGGTAACAGTTCTTAATTTCAAATTAAGATTTAGGAGAAATCATAAAAAAAAAAGTTCTTTTCAGTTTAGGCCTCTGAAGCGCTCTCAAAGGCTGTTTGCTGTATGACATCCTCCTGCTCTATGCCATGCTGTTCTCACAGGCAGTTTGCATATCCGAAATACTGCACTTACACCTAAGTCCCTGTCCCTAAGGTTGGAGCAGTGTGGTAGTGGTTAGGGCCCAGGGCCTCCCCCTGCAGTAGCCCTCACTAAACTCTCTAGTTGGAGATGTCTTCAAATCCAAGGCATTCTTGCTGCCTCAGCTTGACTAAGTGCTGGGATTACAGGCGTGTGCCAGCACATCTGGACTCATTTATTCGCCTTCCTGTCCTTAACCATTATTCTTAGATTCCATCTGAGAGGACAGGATTTAGCATATTAACCATCCAGTACACGGTTTTCTTCTATACCTGTTCTGCAACATACAAACCCCCTTGTTTTTGAAGCAATAAAACTGAGAAGAACTTTCAATGACTTGATTTTGGAGTTCAAAATTCTTTAAAAGACAAGTCATATTTTCTCTTACACAGATTTGAGACAAACATGAGCAGACTCTGTGCTGCCACTAGAATCTTGAATGTGTTTCCCTTACTGCCTCTAAGCATTCTGGACAGATATTCTGACTCAGGATTGTCTTAGGATAGGAATTAATTCTGGTAGCTTATTTTAGAAAACAATATTTTTTTTTACCAGTAAACACTAGCTCTTACCAACTAAATCTTATCATTTTCAGAGATGAGCAGCAATACACATTAAAAGACACAATACGGCAAAGACCTAGTATAAAACAAAACACCATTTTCTGACTTTAATCTTTTTGTGTAACCACACATCTTATTTTTTATCCTTTATCCTTATGTTAGTGCCCCATGTTAGCTTGAGAGCCTGATTTGTTAGTGTATCCTGCATTATAACAAAGTAAATTTTTGGTGTAAGCAGTAACTTCTGTCTATTGAACTGAATTTCTTAAGAATTTTATGTGAAAACTCCAATAACATATTTAAGAAAAGCAAGCTTTCATTTAGTCATCTTAAATTATGAGAAAAATTTAAAGATTTTTGTCAAAGATTTATTGTAGTAAATCAACATAAGCATCAGATGTAGCAAGTTTCTAAGATTTGAAACATCCTTTTTTTTAAAAAAAAATGACTAACAAGCTTAAAAATAAAGAATATATCAGGCAGTGGAGGCACACGCCTTTAGTTTCAGCACTCGGAAGGCAGCGTTCAAGTAGCCTGGTCTATAGAGCAAGTTCCAGGACAGACTCCAAGGCTACAAAGAAAACTCTGTCCCGAAAAACCAAATAAACACATAAATTAACAAATAAATAACGCTGTGTATGTTGTATACAAAAATAAATGTTAACAGTTATAAGGGCCCAAGGGCCTAAGAATCTTGAATCAATTGAAAGGAAATATTAACATTCTAAAATTGATTCTGAAAAAGCTAAAAATTGTTTAAAAGACCAATCTTTTCCCAACCATTATTTTCATTGCTTTAAGGATGAAACACTACTTTCAACATTAGTGAAAACTCCTAAATTTATTATAATATGACCAAACACTTTAAACTAATGGGGTTTGCTTGAAACTCTGAAATCTTAAAAATAAGAAAACTAATAAAAATTAGTTTTGCTCCTTAGGTCAACTACCAGTAGTATAGGCCAAGCTAGATCATTATTATTTATCAGTTTCATTAAGTATCTTCTTAGACCTAGAAAAAGTAATACAGCAAATGGTTCTTATTTTAAATTCTCCACAAAAATGTGACTTTCAAACATAAAATAAAGTATAACAAGTCATGAATTTTGTCGGAGATATAACTCTTCAAAGACAGTGAAAACTGCCAAGTTCTACACATGAAAGGGGTGAAAAAATTTTTAAAAAATTAAAAAAATGCTTAAAAAGGGAATGCTATAGTCCAAGGTAATGAGGTCCTTACCTCTGAGCTGCTGTTTTGATGCCTGGTATCTGTGCATGAGCATGATGGAAGCGTCTGCCATGAACTACGGTTCCAGAGCATAACGCTGCAGCTGGTGTATTTTCACTGCATATTCAAAAGCAAATAAAAGTTTGTACAGACAAAGTCACATACACACAAAATAACCCTTTAAAATCTGAGCATGCACACAAAAGCTGTGCACTAAAATAATATTACCTAAGATAAATATAATTAAACTTCTAAAATAGGCTACTAGGATACTTCCTAACATCTTTTCAAATATTTCCAAAACCAAGGGGAAAGAATAACTAAGATACTAAAGCAGAAGTCCAAAGCCTAAAACTTTAATTCTCCTAACTTGAGAGTTACCTGGTGTTTACAGATTTTTTTGGGGGGCTAGCTACAGGGTGATAGAGTAGCTTTTCTAAAAAGAGTGATTTTCAACTCCATTTATGGGATGGATGTTACTGATATTAATAGCACAGTCTTAGGATAACGACAGTTTACTACCATAGCCAATAGGAAAGGAGCATTTTATCTGAAGAAGTGGAATAAAATCTTTTAAGAGAAAATAAGATGTTGAGATGACCTGAACCAGGACATATGTTAGTGTGAGCTGAAGTGACCTGAACTAGGAGGTATGTGAGTGTGAGTTCCTGCATCTACTATACTGCCTTAAACTTCTAATGTTGTTGCTGATTTTTCTCTATACCAACATAAAAGAAAATGCACGAGATGTCACAATACTAAAATGTTTCTTACAATAGGCTTTATTCAGAAATCATTACAATTAAGCCTGAAATCAAGCCTCCAAGGGCACTGGAGAGATGGCTCAGGGAGTGAAGTGTTTGCTGTGTGAACATGAGAACTTGGGTTCAGATCCATCCTTGTGCAAGCCTCGTGTGGGCTCCAACACAACACTGCCAAGGGAAGGCTATGCAGACCTCAGGGCTCTCTGATAAAACAGTCCACCTGCACCTGAAACAGCAAGCTAACGGTTCAGTGAGAGACGGTGTCTCAAAAAAACAAAACAAAACAAAAAAACAACAACAAAAAAGTATAGGTCAAGTGCACTAGTCCATACCTTTAACCAGCAGCAATTAGGGGCAGAGGCAGTACATTTGGAGCTCTGAATTTGAGAATAGTCTGATCTACATAGTAAGTTCCAGGGTGGCCAAGGGCTATACAGTGACCAGGTCTCAAAAAAGTATTCTGTCTAGCTTCCACATGTAGAGCGCACATGTATACGCATGCATGCATCACATACACACAAATAAATATGTAAAGTACAACCTAAAAGACTGGATCTAGCAAAGCAACTCAGTAGGTAAAGGCAAGTGCCACCAAACCAACAAAGCTGAGTTCAATCACAGAACCCACATGGGGGAGGGAACAACTCAACTCTTTCAAACTGTTGTCCGACCTCCTCCACACGCATATCATGGCACATGTATATACATGTACACATGTACACACACACAATAAAGAAATGAATCCATGAATGTCTAAAAAATATTTTTTAAGATTCAAAGAATCTAAGGCTGGCTTTACTGACAAATTCAAAAGAAATGGGGTAGGGAAGGCCTCTAGTCACAAAGTAGAAACTTTTCTTTACCTTCTCTATAATATCTACACATCAATCTTTCTATTTTTAAAGAACTGATTCAACTTTTAAATGTACCTCAGTTTTTTATTGTTGCTTAACATGTTAAGTCCAATTGGGTTGCCTTTCAAAGTTTTAAAACTGTCAGTCTTGTTTCGTCTTACATAGGTCTTCAAGATGAAATCACCAGAACTAGTAGCAACAATCTCAGACCTCCGATGTAACTGCAAAAAGATCAATAGATGTTAAAGAGTCAATAAACAACATCACATGGTAATTTATAAACAATACCTAAAAACTCATTTAAAAAAAAAGCCAATTCTGATGGCACACAAGGTGGAGGCAGGAGGATCACAATTTTAAGATCAGCCTGAGCTACACATTTAATAAACCAGAGAGATGATTAGGTGTGCAAAGGCCCTCGCCACCAAGCCTGGCAACTGGGAATTCAACCACCAGGACTCACATGGTCAAAGTGGAGAACTGACTGTGTCAAGTTCTCCAACTTCCACAAGAGTCATGTGCACATACACACTCACACAAATATAATTTAGAAATTTAAATGTGAATAGGACATACTGGGCTCTAATTTCAACATTCTGGAGACTGGGAGGCAAAGCCAAAAGGATTACCATAAATTTGAGTCTAGCCTGGTCTATACAGCAAGTTCCAGGCCAGTTGAGGCTATTAAAGCGATACTATCTCAAAGAAAGTGATGATGTAGGAGTGTTTTCTATCTATCTGTTGCTTTCATTGGTTAATTAAAAAAGAAAACTGCTTGGCCTGATAGGTCAGAACATAGGTGGGTGGAGTAGACAGAACAGAATGCTTGGAAGAAGGGAAGTGAGGCAGTCGCCATGCTTCTCCTACCCAAGACGGACGGTGGCTAGAATCTTCCCCGTAAGCCATCACTCTGTGGTGCTACACAGATTATTAGAAATAGGTTAATCAAGATGTGAGAGTTAGCCAATAAGAGGATAGAATTAATGGGCCAGGCAATGTTTAAATGAATACAGTTTCCGTGTAATTATTCTGGGGCTAAGCTAGCCGTGCGGGAGCTGGGCGGGACGAAAAGCAGGCCTGCTCGTCTCCATCACTACAAATCGGCGCCCAACGTGGCCAATTAAACCCACTTAAAAACCTGAGAGAGCTTAATTTTAAATGCAGAAAAAACAGAGTTTAACACAGCTTTTTGCTAGGGCGTGCTGTAGATAAATTTCCCTGACTCAGCAGCCGCAACAGGAAAAAAGCTGCGGTTTTAAAACGCCACTTCCTGGGCTGTGCCACCATCACAATCTCTGTCTGGCTCCTGCGGGAGACAGAGCTTTGGAATGGAGCATCTGGAGTAAAGTGGTACGGCTTGCTTGATGGCAATGTGGACTGCTGTGTGCCTGGAACTATGTGCAGTTCAGGGGCACCAAATGGCTCTGATGCAGAAGCAGCTCAGCTCCGCCATGCTGGCTGACCTCAGGCAGGAACTATTGTAATTATAATAACAGCACAGTTAAGGTTTAGACTGTGCAGGAAACAGGATGTACTGTATTTACCTCTACATGGCACAACTTAAGTTTTTAAGACGTGCTTAACATTGTAAGAAATGTTCCTGGATAATAAAGAATTACAGATTCACAATAGGACAGATTCAGAAATAGAGGACCTCTAAATGGGTCACGGTGTTGGATGGCTGTGTGTAGGCTTGGGAGAGAGAAAAAAAAATAAAGACAATAAAGTTAATGCTTTAAAAAAACGGTAAAGTATTTAAAGAGAGTAAATAAAGAAAAGTAAGCCACGTAAAAATGGAAAATTCACAGAGGGTCTGGATTATGTATTTTATTGTGTTTTCTTTGAAATTTTTGACTGTGAAGGAGCTAAGTACAAAAAAAACCATTTCATTAAATGGGCTAAGCTGAACCTGCATATATGTTCTAAAGGTATCTTGACATCAGAATTTGGATCTAAGGATATGGCTTTGGAAAAAGAGTTTCTTCTTTTGTTTTCACAGAGGATGAGACCCTGTGGATTGCTTCTATCCCAATATAGTACAATAGACCACGGCCTTCTGAAAGGTTGCTGTGAACACCCTCAAAAAATTACTTCACTCAACTGCCAACTGAGATGACCCTGGCACACAGGTTACACCATGAAAGATCTGATTAACAGCGCCCCCATTCAGCACAAAGCAGTTTGGAGAGAAATAACTACATCCACATTTGCAAATACTGTTTATAAATGTTCTTTTACATTTAAAGGGGGATATGATATGAATAATTTGCACTGGTATGGATTTTAAGGTCAATTTTGTTATATGTTATACATATTTCTAATATTGATTAAGGTATTGTGATTGTGTAGTTCATTTTTAAAATGTAATGTATAATTAGGAAATATAGGTTGCTAATGGATAATCATCGATAATAGTCAAGCTTGTAGTCATGTAAGTTAGATTTTCTAGATATATAGAGATATATTTCAGTTAAATAGGCATTCTTCGTATCTTTCAAAGACTAAAGAATATGGCATTTTAATGTTTTAATAACTTAGGGCTTTTCATGACAATGAGACACGTCTGCTCCTGGCAGCACCAATCTACTTCAAGAGGAAAATGGGCATTGAAGAGGCTCGTTATGGAGTTGGTTAGCCATTTGGGCAAGAAACTGCTCTTGCCTGGACTGATGCATTAACTGGACACAAAGAACCTACAGAGAGAAGACTCCTGAACTTGCCTAAAGGTGAGATGGTCTTTCAGGGTTCCTGATTCATGAAAGAGTCTGCAAGCCATTCTACAGGACACAGCAGATAGTGACTGAACTGCCTTTGAATTTTCCTGCTTCATGGAAATGTCTGCTGGATACTATGGGCCTGTAGGCTGAAAATGGATGCCCCTTAGAGTACAAAAGAACTTTGGGTGACTGTCCAGGCAGCGAGTTGTCTCTGTCGTTTCTAGAGTTTTGGAAGTTGCTTACTTCTTGTTTCCTTAGGTAATATTATATCCTTCTGGAGTCTTTGATGGAGTTGAAGAATAATTAGTTTTCCTTTGTTATGATTAAAGATAAAATAGAAATAAATATTGTAACTGTAATTCTTGCTTGATAACTGTTTTGTTATATGTAATTTTACTATGTTAAACTTAAAGCCTTCCTTTTTGTTTAAACACAAAAAGGGAAAATGATGTAGGAGTGTCTTCTATCTATTGCTTTCATTGGTTAATTAATAAAGAAAACTGCTTGGCCTGATAGGTTGGAACATAGGTGGGTGGAGTAGACAGAACAGAATGCTTGGAAGAAGTCGCCATGCTTCTCCTACCCAAGACAGGGTTAGAATCTTCCCCGTAAGCCACCACGAAGTGGTGGTACACAGATTATTAGAAATGGGTTAATCAAGATGTGAGAGTTAGCCAATAAGAGGATAGAACTAATGGGCCAGGCAGTGTTTAAATGAATACAGTTTCTGTGTAATTATTCTGGGGCTAAGCTAGCTGTGCAGGAGCTGGGCGGGACGAAAAGCAGGCCTGCTCACCTCCATCACTATAAAGGGAAAGAGGAAAGGAAAGAACGAAGAAAAAGGAAGGGTGGGCCAGGCTGTGCAGGGGAAGGGAGGGGCGAACAAGATAAAAATATGCACAGCTACTGGAGACAGGGGGACGGAATACAGTGGGAAGAAGACAGACCTGAGTGAGAACGGTTCAATTCTTTCCCCAAAGATAAGGTGAATTTGGGGAATATATTATTTTTCTTTCCATATAATAGTCTCAAAAACACTTAGAAAAATTAGAAAAATCTTGGGCTACTATCCTCTCTAGAAAGCAAAACCAACTCCTCCCCCAAAAAGTAACAAGAACTAACATTTCCACTGCTTAACAGACCTGCTGCTATCAGTAGGACAGTACTGTAAAATATGTGCCTTCCTCAGCATCAAAGTTTCTACATAAATACAAACCAAGTTATAAATGTTAACATAAACATACTGAAAAGAAGAGCCTGGGGAGATGCCCAATATTTAACCAAGCTATCTTTGGTACGATTCACTGAATAAGGCAAAAGCTGCTTTCCAACTCTATGGTCCTCAGTTTTTATTTCTTTTTTTTTTTTTTTTTTTTTTTGGTTTTTCGAGACAGGGTTTCTCTGTGGTTTTGGAGCTCTTTTTTTTTTAAGTGGGTATGAGTGTTTTGTCCAAATGTGTGTATGTGTACTGTGTGTGGGGCTCTGGGGTCTTAGACTAGAAGAGGACGTTGGATCCCCTAGAACTGGAGCTGTGATCTACTATGTGGGTGCGGGTGCTGCTGGAAACTGAACCCAGGTCCCTCTCTAAGAACAGTAAGGGGTCTCAACCTGTGCCATCTCTCAAGCCCCAATATAAAAGAAAACCACATATCTATTTTACTATTTTTTTACATTATTTATTTACTTATTTCCCGTATGCAGTTCTCTTTTTCCTCCATGTGTAGCAAGCAAATTTTACCCAGAGTGCCATCTCACTTTGGCCTTCCTATCTATTTTAATATCTTCTTCCTTCTCCCTCCTTAAAAAAAAAAAATGCATATAAATTGAGAATATCATATAATCTATTTTGATCATATTTACTCCATTTCCTCAACTCTTCCCAGCACTGGGATTTCATACCCACACAGATATACATAGTCTTGGTATATAGCCCTTACAGGATTAACACTCAAAACAAACCTCCTCAGAATCCCGCTGGGATAATAGGCATGTGCTGCCACATCCAGCTTAATTTCTTTTAAAAACAAAATAAAACAAAACACCAATGTCTATGAAATCTAGACCAGGATAAAGTAATGGTCTTAATTATTAGCCCAAAGTAAAATGCACATTTATTGACTCTATAGAAGAAATTCTCTTAGGCATAAATAAACTGGCAAAAGGAACAGAGATAACTGGGATGAAGTTAGTGACATCCTTCTATTTTTCTTGAGGTAGATGCTTGCCTGCTATGTTCAAAGATAAGGATTTGATCCCTGGCATAACCTTTTACCATGTAGGTCCAGATATCAAACTCAGGTCATAAGTCTTGGTTGCAAGAGACTTTTAGGCACTGGGTCACTTTCACCAGTCCCAAAGCAAGCTATTCTTAATTATAGAATAAATGAAATATATTCAACCTTTGGGAAAAGAACTTCAGGTTTTCCAGGTGATGGTGGTGCACACCTTTAATCCCAGCCCTTGGGAGGCAGAGGCAGACGGATTTCTGTGAGTTTGAGGCCAGTCTGGTCTACAAGAGCTAGTTCCAGGACAGGCTCTAAAACTACAGCAAAATCCTGTTTTGAAAAACAAAAACAAAAAAACACCAAACAAACAAAAAAAAATGCTATAAGCAAAAGACCTACATTAAAATCCTATAAAAGAATAGTGGCACATGCTTAGAAATACATTCTTGTCCTTGAACACCTGGGAGCTAGAGGCAGGATGGAGAGAGTTTGAATTTGAAGTCCTCAAGCACTTCACTACTGAGCTGTCTCTCCAGCCCCTCAACCATGTTTCTGATTAAGGAACTGTATGCTTTCAAAAAGTCCTTTTTGAAGGAGATAGAGTGATACAAGTGTAAAATTCCAGAACTAGAAAGGATGAGGCAGGAGGATGGAGCATTTAAGGTCAGCATAGGCTGCATAGCAATACTGTCTCAAAAGAATGAGTATCTTTTTTGAAAACGCATAAGGGAATATCTACCAACAACCCAATGTCACATCAAAGCAAGAGTGTATATATATTATAAGAAAAATTCTTAAATTTCTTATTTCTGATACCTACAATTTCTAAAGGATAGATCATTTCACTCAGCAACAAAATAACGAGTACTTTCAGTTTCATTATGTCGTGGTTTGAATATGGAAAGTTGGAAAGTTGTGGGACTTCTAAATGAAATAGGCTTGCCAAAGAAAATATGCCACCAAGGGCGGGTTTGGAGGTTTTATAATCTGCCCCACTTCCTGGCCTCCCACTCCTGCTGCCATGCCTTCCCCATCTTGTTGACTGCACTTCCTCTCAATTCTCGGTAAATTAAGCCCTTTCTTCCCAATTTACCTTTTGTCAAAATATTAATTAACTACTTTACTTAGGAACTATGAATCTCATGGAAACCATCATTTATTATATTGTCATTTCCCTTTAAAAAGGATTCCTTTACTATCGGTTACACTTAGTATTTGGCTCCAGGAAAATCAATTTATCAATTCTTTTGTTTTCTTTCTTTAAAAAAATTTACTTATTATCTTGGTTTGTTTTTTTTTTTTTTTTTTTTGGCTGCTTGTTTTGGAGATACGCATTTAGTGTAGTCCTAGCTGGTTTTAGAGAGATCTGCCTGCCTCTGCCTCCCCAGTTATGGTTTTAAAGGCAAAGACCAGCATGCCTGGCTTTTTAATGTTTTCTTGAAGCAGGGTCACATGCATCCCAGACTGGCCTTAACTCCCATGTAACTGAAGATGAACTTGAATCTCTGATCCATCACACATGCATCACCATAGCTGGTTTATGGTTTCACATATGCTAGGCAAGCACTTTACCACACCCAGGCCCATAAACATATTTATTCCGTAAGTACAGAATTGTAAGACATGTGCTATACAAGATGAGGAGTTGAGTCTGGATTCTCAAACCCTCATAAAGCCAGGCAGGCATGGTGTCCACTTGACATCCCAGCATTGGAAAGCAGACAGGACACCAGGAAAGTGGGGCTACCTATAGAGCCAAGTCAGCAAACACTGGGCTAAGCAAGAAATTCTGTCTCATTTAAATAAAGCAAAGATCAGTTAAAGAGACCTCAACTATGGAGCACAAGTACATATGCACCCGCACTCAACACACACACACACCCAACACACACACACTTTTCTTTTAAAAAAAAACACAGCCGGGCGGTGGTGGCGCACGCCTTTAATCCCAGAACTCGGGAGGCAGAGGCAGGCGGATCTCTGTGAGTTCGAGACCAGCCTGGTCTACAGAGCTAGTTCCAGGACAGGCTCCAAAGCCACAGAGAAACCCTGTCTTAAAAAAAACCAAAAAAAAAAAAAAAAAAACTTAAAAAAAACACAAACACTATTTCACTATTTTAGATATCTAGCATATCTACTTTTTTCTCCAAGTAATTTTTAATAATTATGGTCTTAGTCACTAATATACCAAATTATTGAGGAGTGGGAAATATAGTCGTAACAAGTATAAATTGAGCCACTTATGAATGATTATCTCACAGGTTAGAACATTACTGTTCAGCTGGGAAGCAGGTGGATCTCTGTGAGTTCGAGGTCAGCATGGTCTACAGAGTGAGTTCCAGGACAGCCAGAACTACACAGAGAAACCTTGTCTTGAAAAACCAAAAAAAAAAAAAAAAAAATCCTATTAATAAAAATCAACATGATAGTTTTGGCCCAACTCAGTTTTCCAAATAATACAAGCCAAATAGTACTAAGGAATGGAGAAGATAAGGCTCAGTTTGTAGAACGTTTGCTTGGCATGAGCAAAGTCCTGGAGATTTCAATTCCAAACCTCATGTTCGTGGAGCAACCATCTCACCAGTCCCAGAGCTATTTTCTATGGACCTTTACAGTTGGCCTCCAGAACTCCAAGTGAAAGCAAGACTAGAAAACTTGTACAGTAAATACACTGCCAACCACACAAGGGAGTAAGGCCTGAGGTGCTACAGAGATGTCTGCTCCAGCTCCTTTTCTGGTTCCGAGTAGCCAAGGGATGAGGAGCCTCATAAGCTGTATGCTTCCACCATGTTGCTACAGGCCCAAGCAACAGTAGACAAAAGCCAGAATCAATTTTCCTCCTCTATTAAGTTGACTAGCTATTTTTTAATACCCATGGAGAGCCCAACTAAGACATTTCTATAGAGATAAATAAAAAATTAAAACTATTTGTGTCTGGAGTTGAGAACGGGAGCGTGGTGACTTACTTATAAATCTTTCTCTTTAAAAATGACACAGCTTCACTCTGTAGCCCTGCTGGCCTGAACTCACTATACAGACTAGCTGGCCTTGAACTTGAGGCAAGCCTCATTTCTTTAACTTTTAAGTGCCAGGATTACAAGGTACAGATTACCACTTTCAGCCAATCTTTTAAATAACTTTTATGGGTACATAACACAAAAGAAAAAAAATATTTTAAGCAACACTTGCCTTTTTTCCTTTTGAGGTTTCAGAATCCTCATCTTCTACACTGAGTAGATTTGCCCCACTATACAGAAAATAAAGGAAGAAACCTTAAGTAACAGTTCCAGTCCACACATTAATGCATCTACTTTATTTCACTGCTCATCCAACTGAGTCAGCAAACTTTTCTGCAAAGCCTCAGGCAGGCAAACATTTTAGGCTTCCCATATTGTAACTATATATACATTCCCTGTTACATCTTTATCATGGCAGCATAAAATTACCATAACATTATACAGCTGGCTGCTTTTCAACACAATTATGAACATCTAGGCAGTGAGCAAAAAAGATAATCCGCTGACCCCTCCCTAAATGAACATATGGTCTTCTTTGTCAGGCTACATATTTTATATTTAGTTATGTGCGCTATTTCCTTTTCTGTCTTGAATTGACATATAGGAAACAGAAAAGTAATAAAAGCAAAGTACTACTAAGGGAAGGAAAATGAGCTAAGAAGAGGAATCCTAAAGGTACCGGCACAATGACATCACATCACCTTGGAGGCAGCAACATTTTGCTAGAACTAATGGCCATCATGCTACTACATTAACAGCTCACCCGCAACCTCAACATGACCAAAAAGATGAAATCCCTAAGGAACACAATAAATTGCAGAGTGCAATCCATACACGAGATGCATACAATGGCACCTTAGTAGATCATTTTTAAAAGATAACTGTGGGAAATCTTCCAGAACAAAAATCAAATATATCTTTTTGATAACTCTGCTATGTATAGCAAACTCCAAGCTATTTTTAATAAAAACATGTTTCACTTCATTGTTATAGATCAACATATATAATTATATGTTAATATAAAAATTCTCTTCTAAAAATTGTATTAAAATGTTTGAAAGGTAAAGTATTTCTGCAGTAATTTCATATTTAGTCTCATTTTTAAAAACTATGTAAATATTAAATATCTATTTACTGGGAGAAAAATTAAAAATAACCAGAAAAAAGAGTAGGATGATCAAAAAAAAAGTGACTTTATTTAAATAAATGTATCAGCTCGAAGTTCTCTTTCAAATAAAATTACCTAAAATAATGGACATGAAATAACCCCAAGTATTCAGCCAGCATACTTGAGTGATAATGCTTTAAGAGCTGGTGTGGTGAAGCACATCTGCAGTTCCAGCACTAAGAGGCCAAGGGAGGACAGCTACAAGGGTAAGGCCACTCCGAGCTACACAGGTACTTACAGCCTAGCCTGGGCTATAAAATGAGGCCCTCTCCCAAAAAATTAGGAAAATAAAATTTGTAAAAATGCAGTGGCACACAACTTAAATTTTTAGCACTTGGAAGTCAAGAGCCGGTGGATACTACAGGTTCCAGGCCAGCCTGTTCTATAGAATAAGTTCCAGGACAACCAGGGCTGTTATACAGAGAAACCCTGTTTGGAAAACAAACCAAAAAAGCAAATAAATAAATAAATAAATAAATAAATAAATAAATAAATAAAATTATATTTAGAGCTCTGCCTAAATTTTGTGTATTTATATGTCTCTGAACTTTTTTTTTTTGCCAGTGAAAAAGGAAGTCAGTAAGCCAATAACTTAAAAATAGTATTGAATTTGCAACATGATTATCATAGTATGCAAAAGTACTACTGTAACTCTTATTAAAGGCAATGGAAGTACACTGTGGAAGAGCACTCTCCTAGGTAAGGCCCTGACTTGATCTACAGGGCACTATCGAAAGCAACAACAAAACCCTTCACACCTCTTTTGTAAAATTTCACACAGCACTAACTTCAAGCACATCAACACTACTTTCACTTCTATCTGGACAATGCCTATTCATAGCATCCAAACTGCTGTGTTTTCCCTGGTGGAAATGTGATTAAAGGTGGATGTGGTGGTCACAGGTTCACAAGCTGAAAACGGAAGACTTAATCTTTCATATACAATTTAGAGGACTGATGAATTGTGGGTTTTCGGATTGTTTCCAGAAAGGCTGTCTTTTAAAGAGGAGCCAAGACTACTTGAGTTTGAAAACTGTTGTCTAGTCATTCTTCAGTCATTAGAAAACATGTATTACATACACATGTTTTGAATATAAATATAAAGAAATATAAGCAAAATTATTTACCAACAAAATACTGATTTCTCTTCTTACTGCAAAAAGATACCATATTAAAACTTTCCACAAAGTATAAATTGATTTTCTACTGAAAAGTTTCATTCTTATAAAGTATCAGAGGGAAATATCCTTACTCTTTATCTGCATCTGCTTCACTTTCTTCTTCATGATCAAAGCTCCAATTATTTTTAAAACCTCCATCTCTCTTAGATTCTGATCTAGCCAAAGCTGAAATAAAACAAACTGAAATAAGTATTCATTAATGTAACTACTGAATATAAAAAGAATTTGAGCATTTCCCAAACTCTGATTGTTCTAATTTTTTAATCTTAATGCTTTTTTAAAACTATTTTTGTAAGCAACTTACTTCCTCCAAGAGGAAAAAAAAACATATTAAAAGTTGGTTTTCTAATGAGATATGTCTGTGTCTACTACAGAAACAAGGTACTAAAACAGTAAAAAGGGGAAGGGTACGCATGTTTATTTAAAATATATAAAATCAGTCTTACTCTCGATCTTTGATCACTGATCCCAGGAATCAGTCCCCCTGATTTAGTCCTCTTGCTTTATTCATGATAACTACATCCGGCCACTAACATTTTCAATCGACTCAATCACCTCTGCCTTCTCACAGAAGAAAAACAAGGCATGGCCTTGTGTGTTGGCAAGGTAGTCAATTTGATAACCAGAAACCACCAGAGATATTATTAGAAAACACAGAACAAGTGGGAAGGGTGAAATAAATGACGTTTAAAAGCTAAGATTTGTCCTGGAGCCACAAGACAAAGTCTAACTTTCTAAAGTTTAAGCTTTTAAGATTAAGTTCAGGGTCTTAATGTTACAAGAAGTCAGACTGACCCAAAGGGTAGGAAAAAGAAAAATGTAACTAGTGATGACCTACCCTTTGATCTGGACTTGCCACTTGGACAACATATATCCTATCCATCTACAAGATCTGGTGGGGAAGCAAAAGCTCTGTGATAGAGTACTTATCCACCATGCTACAGACACTGGCTTCAATCTCTAGCACCATAAAACATAAATAAATAAAGTGAAAATATAAAGTGTATCTAACCATTGGCTGCAGCCAATGAATAGCCATGAATGCAGCCCAACACGAAATTGCAAACTTACTAAAAATATTATGAGATTATTTTCTACTTAATTTCATGATTCTAAATCATGACCTCTGTAGGTTGCAATGCCAAAAGGCTAGGCATCCATCTCTCAAAAATTCAGATTTTTTTTCCTTAAAGTTAAGTCAGCAGGTAGGACAGCCATATGGCAAAAAAGCAGTCAAATAGTGGGAGGTGGGCTTTGGAGAAAGAATAAGAAAGTATAAAGTTCTAGAAAAAGCATGGTTACTCTCTGGCCAACACGCAAAAGAAAGAGACAGAAAAGAAAAAGGGAAAGTTATATTTTCTTAAGTCAAGCCTTAGAAAGACAGAACCTCTTGAAGGATTATTGTGAGGACTGTTCCGAATTCAGATTTAAAAAAAAAAAAAAAATCACACCCCTAAGATAATAGTGCTAAGAGTAGGAAATTCGGGAGATATGGGGCAGAATCCACAGCGATGGGATAAATCCTATAAAAGAGACCCATGGAAGTTGGTTTACCCTTCCTCCATGGGAAGATACAGTTACAAATTGCTATGTGTGAGAAAGAAAACGTTACCAGGTAGGAATCTGGATACCCTGACTTCACTGTCCAGCCTCTAGCACTGAGAAATTCATCTAGAGCTGGTCATGGTGGTGCATATCAGTCAACCCAGTACTTGGGAGGTTGAAGCAGGATCACAAGTTCATGGCCAGCCTGGGCTACACAGAATTTGAAAACAGCCTTAGATACATAGTAAAGACCCCATCCCACTCCCAAAAAGTCAATAAAGACAAATGATGAAGTCTGTGAAACCTTTAACGGCACTATAAAGACACTAGGTAGAGCATTCTCAAACACAAACCCTCAATTACTAAGAGACCAGAATTTTTACGATCTATGTGATATAGAAGTCTATAATTAAAACAGCTTCCTTTTTGGTCTGATATCTGAGTCAACAAAGGGCATCAGAATTTGGAAGCACTGCAACTAGACATTCACAGTATGCTGCCTTCTTTAGAAGTTGGCCTGTGGCAAATTTACTACCTTACTGTGAAGGCTAGTTTTAGTTACTAAGCTAATAGACTCTAGAGTCTTGTGGGGATAGTTTCTTGTGGGGTTGCCTAGATTAACTGGCCCATGGACATATCTGTGGAGAATTGTCTTGATTGAACTAACTGAACTGGAGAGGACTCACCCACTCTAGATGGCACCACTCCCTGTGTTTTGGGATCCTGTAGAAAAAAACCTGCCGGGTGGTGGTGACTCACGCCTTTAATCCCAGCACTTGGGAGGCAGAGGCAGGTGGATCTCTGAGTTCAAGGCCAGCCTGGTCTAAAGAGCTAGTTCCAGGACAGGCTCCAAACTGTGTCTCTGAAGAAAAAAAAAGGAACTGGGCATATGTATGATTCTTTCGTTTTCTCTCTGCCCTTAACTAGATATGACCAGGTGTTTCGATCTCCTGCTTTCCTGACTTCATTCAAGCAATGGTAAACTAATTTTGTGAGCTAAATTAAACCTTTTCTTCTCCTAAGCCACTTTTATCATGGTATTTTATAACAGCAACAAAAACTAAACCGGGACACTTAGCAAGTACAAAGAAAAGTGTAACTGGGGCACCAAAGTGAAAAGCCAAAGTAACCTAGAGTGCTAGTCAAATGAGATCCATAATTATAAATTGGATATCACAAACTCTTGTTCCATACTGTTTTGTGAATGAACTACCCAAACTAAGAGGACAACATGGCAGCACTCAGTCACTACTGAGAATGTTAGTCAAGACTCAAACAATAAATGCTCTATCTTTAAAAAACCAGAGGTTGGAGGGAGGGAAGGCCCCGTGGGTAAAAGTACTGGCTGAACAACCGTGAAGACCAGATTTTGACCTCAGCATCCATGTAACAATGTGGACAGACACTGGAGTATTGTTGGGGCTTGTTGTTCAAAAACAGCTGAGAAAATGCAAACCCCAAGTTCAGGCCGAGACCTGCCCTCAAAAGGAGTAGTTAAATAGTGATAGGGAGACCCCCAATACCCTTTTCAGATCTCCTCATGCACACACAGGAGCATATAGCCACATGCAGGCACAATACACATAGACAAATATACAAATAAGAAAAAAACAGAAAAATAAAAATAAAAATAAAAAAAAAAGAAAAAAACAGAAACTACAGAACTGGTTATATATTAACCTCTCAAATAAAGGACATATTCTCTTTAGAAAAAATTTTAAATAATTTTATGTATATGCCCTGAGAGAATTTCTTCAGAACAGGCCAGACTTAGTTCATTTCAACAAACAAACACATGAAAACAAAAAAAGAGGATTTAGAAAAGCAGAGAGCCGGGGGGTGGTGGCACATCTTCAATCCCAGCACTCAGGAGGCAGAGGCAGGTAGGTCTGTGAGTTTGAGGCCAGTCTGGTCTACAGAGCAGTTCCAGGACAGTTCCCGCTATACAGAGAAGCCCTGACTGTGGGGGGAAAAAAAGAAAAGAAAAAAGAAAAAAAACAAAACAAAACAAAAAAAGCCCAAACAAACAAAATGGAAAGTGGAGAAATCCAACCAACACTTCTACATTCAACTGTCTAAGGTTCCATCAACTGTGATGTTGTATTCACAGCATCACAACCTTTTAACACAGTAGGAGAGAAAAGCACCTCAGTTGTTCTCTTTTCTAAACCTCCTAATGCAATTTAACCATCAGGAGTAATCAAACAAGCCCCCAAATGAGACACTCTAAAATACCTAATCAGAACTTCTCCAAAAAGTGATTAAGCAACTGTCAGAGAACAAGGAAGTAGGCATGGTGATGCAGGCTGAGGTGGGGAGGGGGATGGGGGAGACATGGGGGACTGTGAATATGATGTCATGTAAGTCTACAGAGTCAGCTCCAAGCTAGCCGAGGTTATGCAGCAAGACCAGGAAAGAGAGTTACTTTAGCAGTCTCCCTGTCTCTTTCTCCTTCTCTCCCTCCCCTGCTCCCCCCTCAAAAAAATGTGCAAGTTTAAATCTGGAGCCCATACTAAAAGGTGACTGGTGATTCTAAGTGTTAATGGAAAACCTCTTGCTCTGTATGAGACAATAGCAAAGGGGCCTGAGGTGTACGATCTCACACACCAGTCTCCACACTGAAAGCACAAAATTTATTTATCTGAGAGTCTGATCACAAAAAGCAGCTGAAAAGGTAACTACCACCCAGAGAAGTGTTTTGCTAGGGTCAACCTGGAAAGCATACAGATGCTGACACAACTGTGGTCCAAAGAGCCCAGGAGCTGCTAGCTGAAGCTGACAACAGAACTTGGCACTGTCCATGTGGTAGGGATTTTTCAGGCTTGCTTTCAAAAAATGAAGAATGAGTGGATCGCCTGGCAGTGGTGACGCACACCTTTAATCCCAGCACTTGGGAGGCAGAGGCAGGCGGATCTTCATGAATGCCAGCCCAGCCTGGGAGCTAGTTTTAGGACAGGTTCCAAAGCTACAGAGAAACCCTGTCTTGGAAAACCAAATAAATAAATAAATAAATAAACAAATAAATAAATAAATAAGAAAGAAGCAATGTGATCAACCAGCCTCCTGCTCCTGTGCCTTCCTGAACATGATGACACCTCCCAGACTATAAGACAGAATAAACCCCTGTAATTTTTCTTTCTTCTTTTTGAGGATAGGCTCTCACTGTACTCTATGTTGCTTCAAATTTTCAAGGTGCCGTGAATCACCTGAACTTCTAATGCTGCCATCTTCACCTGCACAGTGCAGGGATTACAGATATGCAGCAACGTGCCCTGTCTAAGTGGTGCTGGGGATATAAACAGCGCGTCATGCATAGCAGGCAGAAAGTTCAAATCCTCAAAGGTCCTTGAGTATTTACATGCCACCACACTGTTATGAGTAACACTGGTTGTTTTGTTACTATCTTAAATTAGAAACAAAGTTTCTTCCATTGGTAGGAATCAAACCCAGGACCCTGTGCATAACAGGCAAGCACTCTTAACACTAAAGCCATCTCTCTAGCTCAATATATTTTTTCTTCTATATTCTCCACCAAAATAACAGTGATGTAAGGAGAAAAACAGAGAGGCAATAATAGTAAATGAAAGATGCAACAAAAATAGCAAAAAGGGGCTAAAGAGATTGGTTCCCAGCGCCCACATCAGCTGGCTCATAACCACATGTTACTCAAGAGGATCCAACATCCTCTTCTAATCTCTGAGCACTCCCCATCACATTTATGTTAACACACATATATAATTTTAATCATAGGTAGGAACTATTTTAGTTGAACCTGAAAGAGGGTAAGGGCAGTCAGTACATGGGATGGTTTGGAGGGAGGAAACAAAAGGACAAATGATGTGATTATACTATAATCTCAAAAAATAAACAGATTAAAATAAATTATTTTAGTAGGACATGTTCAATCTAAAAATTCAACCAAAGATTACTCTCCAGAATAGAGAGAATCAATCATAGAATACAGATGCTGGGGGCTGAAGAAATGGCTTGGCGATCAATGCAGGTGTGGTTCCCAACACCTACATGTGGCCGTTCAAAAGCACCTGAAACTGCAACCATAGAGAACACAATGCTTCCGACCTTCACAGGCACCTGAACTCATGTGCACATACATTGCCACCACAGGCAGACAAGACCCCTCTACCACAGGCAGACATAGATAGACAGACAGACAGACAGACAGACAGACACACACACACAAATAAAATTAAATTTAAAGGTTTGTAATTAGCTTTCTGTTGCTTTGATAAACATCAACAAAAGCAACTCGAGAAAGAAAATGATTTATTTGGCTTATAAGTTACAGTTCACCATTGAGGGAAGGCAAGATAGAAATTCAAGACAGAACTCTGAAGGCAAGAACTGAAGCAGAGACCAAGGAGGAATACTGCTTACTAGAGTACTTTTTATGGCTTGCTCAGCTTGCTCTCTGATTCTATACAGGCCCACCTGCATCCTGATGGTACCACCCACAGTGGGTTGACCTCTCCTCCATCAATTAGCAATTAAGAAAATGTCCCAAAAACATGCTCACAAGCTAATCTGATGGAGATAATCCTTCAGTTGAGGTTCCCTCTTCCCAGATACACCAAGTTAAGTTTACAACTAAAGCTAACTATAACTATCTAGCGCCAGGTCTGAACACAATAGGTAATTTTGAACCTTGAATAAACAATTTTTATACAACCAAAGAAATATTTGACCTTGGTATGAAGTACTGCAACTTCAAGTCCCATGTGACAATCAGAGGACAAAATTAAATCAAATAATTGTAAGAGGATGATGATATATAAAAAAAGGAAAACATAAAATCTGATGAAATGTTTTCAGATATCAATTTGGACAGTGAAGTTGAATTTGCTCACACAAGATCTAGACATTCCACCAAGCACACAACAGGCCAGGTGTGGGAAAGTATGATGCAGCTGGATCTGGCTTGCTGTTTATTATAAACGCTACCAGGTATGGTAGCACACACCTTCAATCCCGGCTATATTCCTTAACGCAGGAAGTGAAGACAAGTGGATCTCTAAGTTTCAGGCTGGTCATAGCTATGCAGCAAGACCCCATCTCAAAAAGAAGTGGGGAGCACAACAATTACGTAAAAAAAAAGGCACAACAATTACATAAGTGTGAATATTATTTATATAAGAATGCGTATATACCTATGCATATATAGGTGTATGTCTGTAACTCAGTGATAGATACATAAAGAATAAAGAAATGGCTGGGTGGTGGTGGTGCACACCTTTAATCCTAGCATTCAAGAAGCAGAGGCAGGAGGATCTCTGTGAGTTTGAGGCCAGAGCAAGTTCCAGGACAGTCAAGAAACAGAGAGAAACCTGTCTTGAAACCCACCCCCTGAAAAAAAACAACAAAACAAAACCTCAAAACCCCAAAATAAAGGTGGTCTAGGTACAATGACACAAAACTATAATTCAGAAGTCAGGATGAGTTGAGGCAAAAGGATTGTCCTGAGTTCAAAACCAGTCTAGGTTATGCAGTAAATATCTGGTCAGGCAGGGTTATATACATAGCAAGATCCTGGTGTGTGTGTGTGGGGGGGGGGGTATAATAAAAAAAAGTAACAGAAACCTTAAAAAAGAATAGCAGTCTGAGATGGTGCTGGGTCACTCTCAAATTCTCCAAAGGCGGTTTCTGTGGGGTCCCTGGCTCCCCATTCAAGTCTAAGCCCACTGTTGCCATGCTAACCACCCAAAGATACCTCAAGACTACATGGAGAGGGAGCAGGCCTGCCACGGACTCCAGCATGAAGCCAACCTGGAATCAGAGCATCCAAGTCAGGCCCTACAACTGTCTCATGGAGCCTCCCAAATCACCTAGCTGAGCCGTCCACAAATTAACACAACTATGCAAATGTTTACCTTTTAGTAAAGAAAGCAGAGCAGTACTTGAAGATTAAGCCTCTGAACATAACCATGAGAATAACATAAAATTAGACTTTTCTATAGCCACAAAATGCATAAGATTCTCTCCCTCATGATAACCCAGCTATTGTTAATTCCATTAATTTTCTTTGCCTAGTTTCAGAAAACCCTCTATCAGTGTTTGATCAACATAGGCCTAACGACTTGATATGTCACTTTGTTTTATGTCCTCATCTATTCTACCCCACACCAGTGCTAGGATGGGAATACAGGCTCTCACAAGCTAGGCAAACATTCTATCACTAAGCTACATCCCTAGCCCTGTTTCGTTTTTCTGTATAATTCATGAATTGTTCTGAATCTGCAAACTTGAATTTCATAAAACCTGTCCCTTGTAATTTGAGAAAAGTAGTAGTCTTTCACTTATCTACCATGTTCAAGCACAGTGGACACACACCCTACAACAATGTCTCTGCACTCTAGCTATAACTCTTAGTCTGAATTGCCAACAAATCTGTCTTTAAATTTTTTATTCTTACTGTTGTTTTTCTCTCTTACTAACTAAAGAACTCTGACCTTTTCTCTATTCTAACACACTCTTGAACCTTACGGTCATTATTAAATAAAACTGAACACAAGAAATGTTATAGTACAACATTCAATCTTATCACCAAGGCAGCTATTAAGTGACTGATATAAAAATTACATAAAAGACAGGAACAACTGGGCTTGGGGACATATGGCTTTAATTCCAATACTGAAGCACAAGGGGAAGTGGATCTCTATGAGTTCCAGGTCCACCAGGTCTTACATAGAATAACTTTGGGGGAAGGGAGCATCGAAGGCTGGATAGAGAGGATGGTTGCCAAGATTTTTCACCTTGTTACTCAAAAGTGCAATTCAAAACCATGGCCTGTTTATTGTTGGAATTTCCATTTGATCTTTTCAGACTATGTGTGATCATGGGCAAACAAAACCAAGCAAAGAGAAACTGGATAGGAGGAGACCACTGCACTATGACTTTGTTGGACAGCTGGGAAAACGGGATAAAGAGAGAGTTGTGTAGAGTTCAAAGAGCTACAGCATCCTGATACTCGTGCCACTTGCCCTCTTCTTCATCTGGATCGCCTTGTAAAGCTTAGACACTCTTGCCCTCCTGCAGTACTGTCTTACCAATAAATGACAATGTCCAAGAGCTACCTAACAGTTCCTTCTCTGACATAGGCCCCTCCTCCTCTTGAAGGGTTTCAGGAAAGGAAGAAAAGTGCACAACAAAGCACTGCGGGAAGAAAGAAAAAGTGCTGAAGAAAGCTATGGTTGTCAGTTAGGTACCAAGCTCCAATTCCGATCTATCTCGTTTGCTCTGGATCATAGAACCTATCGCACCTTTTGAGTTCCTCCAATATTCAATATATTTGTAATGTCAAGAACAATCAACTTACAGATTACAAGACAAAGAGTTCATAATTTTCTATTCTTTCCCACTATACTAATTTATCTATAGTATCAAGATCAGCAACTAACAGTTTTTTAAAAAGAAAACCTAAAGAGATCAAAACGGGGGAGCAAATTTTAAAAAAGCACAAAAACCCTCTAAAGCCGAAATAAATGAGATAGCATCATAAAAGATAAGCAATGGAAAATTTTCTACTAATTAAGAAAATAGGCCGGGCGATGGTGGCGCACGCCTTTAATCCCAGCACTCGGGAGGCCGAGGCAGGCAGATCTCTGTGAGTTCGAGACCAGCCTGGTCTACAAGAGCTAGTTCCAGGACAGGCTCCAAAGCCACAGAGAAACCCTGTCTCAAAAAAAAACCCAAAAAAAAAAAAAAAAAAAAAAAAAAAAAAAGAAAATAATAGCACTAACACACACGGTGCTTAGACTGGGATTGTTTACATGTATAATATAATAAAAACCTATTTAATACTCATAGGAATCTTAGGAGGAAATTGCTATAGATGGGTAACTGTCTTTCCATATGTTAAAGGTATAATGGCTAGACTGAAGTCTTAGTTACTTTTCTATTAACAAAATACCCATTACCAAGGCAATGTATAAAAGAAAGTGTTTAATTTTACTCTGATTTCAGAGAGGTGGAGTTCATGATGGAGCAGAAACAGTTGAGACCTCACATCTGAGCGAGCAGAGAGGACACAATGGGAATGGCCTAAGTCTTTTGAAACCTCAAAGCGTGTTCCCTGCAACACACCTCCCCCAAAGCTTCACCTCCTAATCATTCCCAAACAGTTCCACCATGAATTCACACATTCACACAAATGAGCTATGAAGGTCATTCCCACCAAAGCCGCCTCTACGAGGTGGGGCACTAAGATCATACCCTAGAAGGCTATCAGACCCCTGCCCTCTCGGCAGTCACAAAGTGAGTAACTTTCTTCACCATGTGCTTTTAGCATGATAAACTGCTTTCACCAAAGGCCCCGAAAACTACACACCATGTAGGTGAAAACTACAAACCATGTGCTAAAGACTGCAAACTACCAACCGAATTTAAGTCGGGTTTCTCAGTATTTTGTCACTCTGGCTGGTAGCTCACTAACACAACATCTTTGTTTTATGACTGAGGAAGTCCAGATAAGATAAACTGTTAAATAATATAGCCAGGGGTGGGAGCATGGCATTCTGGCTACAGAGTTCATATTCTAAATGTATTTTTTTTTTTTTTTTTTTTTTGGTTTTTCGAGACAGGGTTTCTCTGTAGCTTTGGTGCCCATCCCGGAACTAACTCTTGTAGACCAGGCTGGCCTCGAACTCCCAGAGATCCGCCTGCCTCTGCCACCCGAGTGCTGGGATTAAAGGCGTGCGCCACCACCGCCCGGCTTCTAAATGTATTTTTTAAGAATCATGTTTACACACAAGTATAATTCTACTATCCTGTTTCACATGAGCATATAAAAACTATCACTTAGATTAAAATGAAAACAGGAAAGAAATAGCCATAAGTAAGAAGTAAATAAGGAATGGCATCAGGAAGCAATTCCTAAAAAGAAATCAATACAAGTTTAACCAAGTCAAGTATACAGCCTTCACCCCAGCAATGGAAGCTGTGGCAGGGTGACATAAAATGTCCATCAGTAGAGGACAGGCTAAGCTACACAAAGTCATTCATCCTGGGCTACATACTCAGAACTCCCCTCCCCCAACGCATCCAAAGCAAACAAACACCGAAGAAAAGCAATACTAAATAAAGAACCTAGAAATGTTTCAGAGTAAACCTAAATGCCTGGCCCACACTCCATGGAAGGACAAACTGTGTTTGAGTTCAACAGAAGTTATTAAGAATTGCTGTCCTGTGAAACTGGCAGGCTGACTGAGTTCTAAACTAGTTTTACATATAAAAGTATAGCTAAGTATAATGGAAAACACTTCTTATTTTATTGGAGACAGAAACATTTTGCTGATTTAGAGACAAGAGGAGGGGGAGGGAGGGAGGATAGCTCAGTGAGCCTGACCACCTTAGTTCATTCCCTGGGGATCAAAATTTCAAGGTCATCTACCACAGAGTTTAAGGCCAGCACATAAAGGGAAGACTTAAACACCATCTACTTGCTAATGTACCTGACATTTAGAGGACGTGAACACTCAGCTGTTACAGAACATGCATTTTTTTCAACTTCATTCTCCAAGAAAGAATACATTATGGGGAATAAAATAAGTCTCAAGAATTTTTTAATTAAAATTATGTAAAGGATGTTCTGTAGCTACGTATCAATTATTAAAAATGAGCAATGCTGTATATACCAGCACATGCCTGTATGCTCATCACTGGAAGGAAGAAACAGGATTCTGAAGGGGATTTGCCAAGCTGGCCAGACTAGCTGAATCAAAAGCTCCAGGTTAAGTGAGAGATTATGTATTAAAAACGAAGGTCAAGTTTTTCCTTGGCACTGAGGCTCAGGTGCATCCAACAGTCAGCTTTCCAAGTAACCATGGTCCGGGAAGGCAGTGTTGATGGAGGCTTCATGGACATTAGTGCTATTCTACAAGAGATGATAAAGACTACTCATCCATGATGGTTTAGCATGAAGACTCTGAAGTTTCCAAAGCCTTGGGCAAGCCCCAAGCCTATCTTTGTGTGATGGCACACAACTATGATGAGCCTATGTATGTCAAGTCGGTGGAAGCACTTTGTGCCAAGAATAAAAATCAACCTAATTAAGGTTGATGACAAGAAATTGGAAATGGTTAGATGCAGTTGTGTTAACGGTTAAGGACTACCTATAGCAAGAATCTCAAGCTAATGATATTATCAAAAAGTACTTGAAATGTAAGAAACAAAAAAATAAAATACTTGGCTTGTTAAAATAAATAAATAAATAAATAAATAAATAAATAAATAAGGCTGAGGGCTGGGGAGATGGCTCAATGGGCAAAGCACTTCATAAGCCAGCATGAGAAACTGCTCCAATTTCCAAAACCACAGAAAGCCAGTGCTAAAAAAAACCCTACAAAATCACAGCTCTTCTATAGGCAGTCAGGAAGACAGGCAAGCAGGACAGTTCCGAGTTTAGGCAAACAACAAAAGGGACTCCATCTCAAGCAAGGTAGAAGGCAAAGACTGATGCTTGAAGCTGTCCTCTGACCTGTACATGCACACTGTGGCAAGTATGTGCTCATATCTGTATACATAGAGGAGCACATACATACATGCATCATTAAAAACAAAAGAAAGTAGAACATTTAGAAGGGCTGGAGAGATGTCTTAGGAGTTAAGAACATTTGTTCTGCAGAGAACTAGGGTTCAGTTCCCAGCAGCCACAGGACAGCATCTCTGACTCCAATTCCAGCAATCCAACATTGCTTCTGACTTCTGCCGGCTCCTGCATTCATGTAGTGCACGTACAACTCATGTACACACACATAAATGAAGATAAACCTTTCTAAAGATTTCAAAAAAAGGTGTAGAGTGATGGAAGGCAATTTGATCTCTGGCCTCAACAAACATAGGCAGGAGCCCATGCATGCACTTGTGAGCTCTCTTGGTCCCGCACGCGCTCGCGCTCTCGCTCTCGCTCTCTCTCTCTCTCTCTCTCTCTCTCTCTCTCTCACACACACACACACACACACACACACACACACACACACACAGAATGGAATAGCAAAGGTAATTCAGATTGCAGAAAAAAGGGTAAAGAGAAAGCAAACTAGCTCTAAGTGCACTACATAAACAAAGGTGAGAGCGGAGTCCCACAGAGCTGATGAGAAGAGACCACCAGAAGGGAAGCGGAATAAGAGAGCTGGTTTCCCTAAGCGGTCACCCCTCTACAGCTGTCTCCACATAGGATTCAAGTATTTTTTGCTTTTTTGTGAAGTATATTTGCTAATGTGAGCCTCACCTTGAACCATCCTTTTGACACTGTTTTCATCCCCCTCAAATGTGCCTTGTTCCTTTTATTTTTACTGTCTCTTCCTGGAAAGCTGTCTAGCCACCACTCCTCCTATTCACCCTTTAAGGCACTATGATAAAAATGCTTATTATAAATAACTCATTTGTTATACATGACAGTTGTAATTTTATGATTATGATTTTGATTATTGAGTCTCCTTACTATTCAGGAGACTCGGGAAACCACCGCATATGAGCCTCTGCTCTAAGAAGCGACTAAACAGCATGTTGAATGAACAGAGAGCCTGGCGACACTGCGACAGGTGAAAAGGTAACATCAGTAGATGAGCATCAGTGAAAGTTCAACACGAGAATACAGAAGATCCACACAACACAGAATTAGGGTTCTCCTTAACAGTTAGACATATCCTAGAGCAGAGATATCAGACATCACTTGAGACCTGGAATCCAGCAGTGCGTCACTCATCCCAGAACCTCATACTAACCCTCAAAAAAGGATCTTGGAGTCTTTCTTATTCTCATCTTAAGTGGATACTGCATGAATAAATCTTACTCTATTCTGATCTTCAACCCCCTGACTCTCCTTTTCCAATTTTCAAGCCAGGCTCACTTCTACCAAAACTGCTGCACTGTTTTGTTTGTAATTCATCTCCCTTTTATTCTTGAACTTTTGTAATTTATTGCAGATAAGGCAGCCAAAGTGACAAAAAAAAAAGTCTTGTGTATCCCACAGGGATGACCTTAAACTTCTGAGTCTCCAGCTTCCACCTCCCAAGCACTAGGATTACAGGTGGCCACCACCCTGTTATATTCCTTGCTGGGGATCAAACCCAAGATTTTGCAGATGCTAGGCAAGCACTCTACTACTAAGCAAGCACCACAGACAAATATGTATGTACGTATAAACTATATTAGGACACTTTTTTTTGTTCCCAGTTCTCCAATGGCTTCCTACTACTTGGAAAAAGACATATTCACAATCCTGTACCACAGAACTTCTACCCCTGTCTCCCTTAATTTCAAGTAGTGAAACCACAAATGGCCACTGAACCTTTATATGCATCATCCCTTTGAGTATCTTGTGATTAAGGGGTTCACTCAGCAGCCCCTCTTTAAAAACACCTTCCTTCCTTTTTTTTTTTCTCGTTTTTTTTGAGACAGGGTTTCTCTGTGTAGCCCTGGCTGTCCTGGAACTTGCTCTGTAGACCAGGTTGGCCTCAAACTCAGATTCGCCTGCATTGCTCTCCATGTTTCTTTCATAGTCTTTATCACATCATAATGATCTAGTTTGTTCATTAACAGCAAATGTGTTCTAGATATAAGAATATGACAGAAAAACTACAAGCTAATTGCTTCAATAGAGCTTTTATTTCTATCTGGCTGAAAAGTAGAAAGAAATCATTTGATAAATTGTTAAAAAAATAAAACAATATTCCATGTATGCATATGCAGATTTGTGGAGCACAGGTGGCATCAGGTCATTACAGACACATGTCAAGTTTGAGCAGACCTCAAAAAGCTGATAGAAGTTTTGAAAAATGTTTTAGATGCATTGGTTTTTGTTTGTTTGTTTGTTTTGTTTCTTTCCCACTGGTTGGCAGTCTCTTCCATTAAAATATACACATTCTATGAAAGCAGTGACTTCGAGTACTTCATTCACTGTTTTATTCCAACCAAGTAGACTAAGCTACTAAAAATGTTTCGTGAGTTAAGAAAAATACTGTCAAAGAAAACCAAAGCGTAATATAGGGATCTTTAAAATATCAAACCTAAGGGTTGGAGAGATGGTTCCTGGGCCAAGACCTCTTGCTGCTCTTGCAGAGACCCCAAGTTCAGTTCACTGTACCTATATAGTGGCTCACAGCCATCCATACTTCCAGTTTCAGGTGACAGGATGCCTTCTTTTTTTTTAACTGTGGCACCAGGCTTGTACAGGTTGCACATACATACAGGCAAAAAAAAAAAAACATACACAGAAAATAGAAGTTTAAAAAAAGGTTTTAAAAATAATTAATCCTAAAAAACCACGTATCTGTAATCCTAGTGCTTGAGAAGCTGAGGCAAGAGGATTCCAGAAGTTCAAGGCTGGCCTGGTCTAAACTTTTTAAACTACTGAATGAGTCCAGGTGGAACTCACACTTCCACATCTGTGCATTTCTGGACACTGATGTTAGGATAAATTAAAGCAACTGCCAGTCACATCAGCCTGCTAGTGATGGCTTTGTGCCTGTTTAACCCTCCCTGTGTTTATCCACTCATGTTTAAACTGAGTTAGCAGCCTACAGAAGCCCAAAGTTCACAAAATCCCACAAGTCTAATCCTCTTCCTGGTGAATATGGACATCAGAAAGCCACCGCTTGAGTTCCCAATTTCCAAACAAAAAAATAGAAGGCATAGCACAACTGCAATACAAACTACTCTCTCGATCTGTTGGTAGGTTACCTACCGTGCTCAAACCAGTATGGAGGTAACAGGAAATGAACTCAGGAAAACACAAACGCTTCCCTTATCTTGTGAGGAAAATAATAGAAAGGTTTCATCACTTTTTATATAAAGTCTGGCTTGCAAGGCAAAGTAAGCTTTTTCCCCCCACTTGCCTATTCTCAACTATGAAAAATAAAGAAAATTATTTTCGCTCTTCTCTTAGCCTCCATTCATTAGCCGAGTACTTCCTCCAGAGGCAGTGAGCAGGGCATTCTGCCACCCTCCTACAGAAAACTAAGGTTCTTTCTTAACCTTAATTTATATCTTCTTAATCCGGTAATGCTTCTAAATCATTTCTTAAAGCATGACCTGGATATATTTCACCCGGGGGGAAAAATACTTTCAAATTACTCAGAGTAATTATTCTTTTGTTGTTTTTGGTTTGGTTTTTCGAGACAGGAATTCTCTGTGTAGCCACGGTTGTCCTGGAACTCGCTCTGTAATCTAGGCTGGCCTCGAACTCACAGAGATCCACCTGCCTCGGTCTCCCTAGTGCTGGGATCAAAGGCCTGTGCCACCACTGCTCGGCAAAAGTATTTATTCTTAACAAGCACGGAATGCAGATTCATTTTCCTAAACATACTCATAAACTCAATTACCAGAAAAATTAAATAAAGTCGTGTGAACGTCATGTTCCCGGTGCTGTGAGGGCAAAAGCCAGTATCGTTACCCATTTACCACTACCCCAAACCAAATCACACCTTTTAACCGGCTTAGTCCAACTGAAAATTGTTAACTCTGCCTCTTAAGCGACTAAAAATGGAAACACCCTAACTCTTTCGGCTTCCCTGGCTGTCCCCAAACTGACACTGTGAGGCTCCTTCTCTTTTTTTTTTTTTTTTTTGTTAATTTAAACTGGTTTACGAAGTATAGCCAAAACACATCTCATCAGACTATCGTCGGGCACCACCGGGTCTAACCTGCACCCCAACGGCAGCGGCCAGCAGCCTTTTAACCAGCTTTTTAACCAGAAGGCCGGGGAACGACAACTACCTCTCCCCTGCCGACTTGGACGGCCAATTCCCACCAAAGCACAGCAGTCTGAAACTTTGCACGAACGCTGAGCAAGACCTGAAAGCAGCCGCCTCTCACCCCCTAGGCAAGCATGGAAAATAGGGAGATGGAGGACTAGTCCCAGCCTCCGGCGTGGCCCTCGCCAGGCCGCCCGAGGCCTCGGCTCCCAGCGCGGCCACCGCGCCGTCTCGCGCCGGCCTGCCCGAGCCCTTGCCGGGCGGACCCGAACTCGGGGCGCCCGCCATCGACCACCCGGCCCCTCCTGGCGGAGCCAGGCCCTCCTGGAGCACACAGCTGAGTACCACGGCCCGGGGGACCCCGGTGTCGCGAGTTTCCCCCCACTCACACCCTCCCCTGAGTTCGCCGACCGCGAACGCACCTTCCAGAAAAGCAGCCTGCCCAGCGCCGCCGCCGCTCTTGCCCGCCGCCATCTTCCTCTTCCCACGCCGCCTCCTCCTTACTCCATGGCCGGCACCGCGGCCGTGCTCGCGGGGAACAGGGGCCGCGCGGCGGGAGGGTAGCAGCCGCAGGTTGGCGGGCCTCGGGCTCGGCCGTCCGCGAGCGACGCTGTCCCCGCCGGGCCGGGTCCCCACACAAAAGCTGGCCGACGCGGCCCGGCCTGTCTCGGGCGGACGGGAGGCGCTGAGGCCCGCGGCCTGGGCTGCTTCTCCTCAGGCTCCTACCGGGGTCCGTGAGCGGCGGCGACGGCGGCGGCGGCGCTTCCCGGGTCCGGCTTCCCTCGGCACACGACTCCCCATCCACCGGCCGCGCCGATCTCCGTGAAGCTGCTCTCCGCCGCTGGCACCGGGGACGGAGAGCGAGGCGAACGCGCACACGCCGCCTGCGTCCCGGGCCGTAAAATGGCCGCAGCGGCGCGCCGAGCGAGGGCTCCGCGACCGTCAGGCGCCCGCGACCCCTCGCTGCTCCCGCAGTGGCCGCCGCCGCCTGCCCGCCCACCCCGCCCAGGCGTCAGAGCATCAGCCCAGGCCTCGGCGACTGTCCATGTGGACGGGGGTGGGTCTCCGCCACCGCCGAGCGTCGGTCGCCACAGCAGCCCCGCCGCCGCTCCTCCCCCACGGGCCTCCGGGCCCGCCCCGCCGCCGCCCCAGCGCCTCTCCCTTGGGGCCTGACACCCCCCCACCCCCGGCACCGGCCGAACCCACCCGTGGGGGTGGAGGGAGATTTCAGCCCGCGGGCCCTGCGTGGCGTCCCACCGGCCTAGGCAGGGCACGAACAAAACCCCTTCCTCAGAAGGCCCCATGGCAGACCCGGCCTGCGAGCGCTTCCAGCCTGCTGGTGAGGGGATTCTGTTTGATCCCGTGGCACCACACATGTTAAAGAAACGCTCCGAGTTCTGGTCTTTTTGAGGAGACCTTCGAATTTAAAACACGTGCCATGTGAAGGGGGGAAAAAAAGTAGCGAGATAATGCAATCGCTGTAGGAAATAATCTGTGTTCACATCCATCTTCAAAACAATGGATAAGATTGAGCCAGTACACTTTGGTGGGTGAAAAAGAGAAGACCTTTGTCATCTATGTGTCCGGTGCCGAAAACACCAGACTCCTTACCAGGCTATGGCTCAGACAATGATAGAATTTGGAATTGCATTTTCTTTTCTTGCAAGCTGGGTGTGGTGGTTTTTAATCCCAGCACCTGATGAGAGAGAGGCAGGTGGATCTCAATGAATCCTTTCTCAAAAAGGACAGAAAGAAGCCGGGCGGTGGTGGCGCACGCCTTTAATCCCAGCACTTGGGAGGCAGAGGCAGGTGGATCTCTGTGAATTCGAGACCAGCCTGGTCTACAGAGCTAGTTCCAGGACAGGCTACAAAACCACAGAGAAACCCTGTCTCGAAAAACCAAAAAAAAAAAAAAAAAAAAAAAAAAAAAAAAGACAGAAAGAGATACGTGTTACCCTATTGTATCACAACTGAAACACAAGTCACAAGTCCCTTAGGTGTGTGGTCTGCTAATAAGCAATTTTTCTTTAAAAAAGAAAAAAAGATATTGGTGTGTGGGTGTTTGCCTGTGTTTAGTTTCTGTACCCTGCTGTCTGCAGTTCCTTCAGAGACCAGAAGAGGGGACCTCAGATCTTCTGGAACTGCAAGTATAGGCAGTTGTGACTGTCATGTGGGCCCTAGGAACCAAACTGCTGGACGCTTTTCTCCAGCCCTCTACACCCTAATTTAGAGGTACCGGGCTGGCTTCAAACTCACAGAGATCTGCCACCCCCTGCCTCTGCCTCCCAAAGTAATGAGGCAGCATATGTAGCTCCTTTGGGCTTCTGAGACAAGGTCTGGAGTGTCCCAGGCTGGCCCTGAATTTGAGTTGGAGCTAAAAAGGGTCGTGAACACCCAAGTGCTAGGGTTACAGGCATGCGCCATCACACCCCACATTCCTTAACTCTTTCAGTAGCCATCTTCAAAACACAAAAATCTATGCTGTATATCAGTGAAAACTCAACAGCAGTTAAAATGATTCAAAAACATTTGTTAAGGAAATCTTTGAGCACTTACCTTCTACCTGGGTTGTTTATTAACCAAGGCTCACATAGAAGACTTTTTTTTTTTTGATAACTTTTTATCTTATCCCTACAGGGTGGTTCATACCTGTAATCCTAATACTAGGAAGGCAGATCTCTTATGAATTCAAGGCCAACCTGGTATGTGTAGGGAGTTCCAGGCCAGCCAGGGGTATACAGTGAAACTTTGCCTCAAAACAAAAACAAAACACAATAACTTAGTATCTTTTATTATAGTGACACCAGTAATCTATACTGATTTATAAAAGTACCATAAGGAACGTACTATGGTATAATTTGTATTTTCATTGTTTGAGGAAATACATGATGCTATTGAAATCTTTGAAAGAGTCTGTGCTATTGCCTCAGTGTAATACTGAGGCATGTAGATGAACGAGAAGATGAGGGGTGACTAGTCTTACCTAAAAATAGGAAGAAAGTAAGCCTCTCATTTAAAAAATACAAGCATACTGTATTCTGTAGAGGAAGGTACCAGGAATCAAGGGATATGGGTAGCCCCTCAGGGATGGCAAAGGTGGAGAAATTGATTCTCCCCTGAAGCCCAGACAGAGAAGAACGTAGAGCCTTGATTTTTGCCCAGTGAGACAGATTGTTCACTTCTGACCTACAGAACTGTGCTATGATAGATTTGTGGCAAGTTGCCAACTTAGTGGTAGAGTAATTTATTCCACCGTGGTAGCTCATACCTGTAATCCTAGTACGCGGAAGGCAGATCCCTGTGACTTCGAGGCCAGCCTCTATACATCGGGAGTTCCAGGCCAACCAGGACTACACAGTAAACAACAAAAACGAAAGAAAGAAAGAAAGAAAGAAAGGAAGGAAGGAAGGAAGGAAGGAAGGAAGGAAGAAGGAAGGAAGAAAGAGAAAACTAATATACAGAGTGGAAAACTAGGAAGCATTGTCATTTTAAGAGAATTTAAGTAAGTTAGGTGTGGTAGTGCACACCTTTAGTCCTACCTAGCACTTGGGAGGATCTGCCTACAGGCATATCTCTGAATTCAAGGCTAGCCTCACCTACGTAGTGAGCTGCTATCTATAGATAGATAGGTAGATGACTGAATTGGGCTTTTTCAGACAAAGGCTACTGGTTTTTTTTTCTTCATTTCTTTATTTTGATATGGTTTCTCTATGTAGCTCTGTGTATTCTAGAACTCCCTAATGTAGACCAGTCTGGCCTCAGATAGACAGAGATCCACTTACCTCTACCTCCCAAATCCTAGGATTAAAGGCGTGCACCACCACACCCTGCTTTGCTTTTAGGTGATAGCAATTTTAGCTAGTGTTTGTGGAGCCCCATCCTTCCACTCATAAAGCAGAAGTTTGGGTTATGCCAACTACCTGAAGGCTTGTTACAACACGTTTTACCCAAACCCCAGAGTTTATACCATCTAGAGTGAGACTAGAGAAACTGCATTCCTAACAGGTTCCCAAGACACAGTTACAGCTCACTGGGGGCTATACTTTTAGAATGAGATTTCAACCGTTTTTTAAATTCCTTTCTAGTTCAGGCATTCTCATAATGAACCTACAACTCGAAAGCTTTTCCATACTCGGGCATATGTAAGGAGATTCCTTAAAATCACATGACTCCTAATGAACGTCAGTGGTCTCATGTTTATCCCACACTCAGGGCCTAGAAAATTTTGTATTTAGAAGATGCTCTGTAACTATATTTCAGTATATTCTCAAAAATGCTGAGTTAAGCCGGGTGGTGGTGGCGCACACCTTTAATCCCAGCACTCAGGAGGCAGAGGCAGGCAGATCTCTGTGAGTTCGAGGCCAGCCTGGTCTACAAGAGCTAGTTCCAGGACAGGAACCAAAAGCTACGGAGAAATCCTGTCTCGAAAATCAAAAAAAAAAAAAAAAAAAAAAAAAAAAATACTGAGGCCGGGCAGTGGTGGCTCACGCCTTTAATCCCAGCACTTGGGAGGCAGAGGCAGGAGGATCTCTGTGAGTTCGAGACCAGCCTGGTCTACAAGAGCTAGTTCCAGGACAGGCTCCAAAGCCACAGAGAAACCCTGTCTCGAAAAACCAAAAAAAAAAAAAAAAAATACTGAGTTAGTAGACCTTCTTCCCCTCCCCATCTTTCTCCTGCTGCTTCTCCCACTTTTTCTGAAAAAGGGTTTCCCTAGATAGCCCAAGCCCCTATTGTCTCAGCCTCCTCAGTAGTGGATGGCATATGGGTGTGTACCACTATGCCTACATTAGCCCTTCTTGTTGGGTACATTTTTTGAAGCTCATGGACATTGCTACAATCAATTACTAATGACTAATTCAAAAGCAGTTATTGTAGTTATTCAGTTTTGATTAAAAGTCAGCCATGGGCTAGCAAGTTGGCTCAACAGGAAAAGGTACTTGCTCAACAAGCCTTCAGCTCCTGAAGATCTCATAAAAAAAGCCAGTGCAGGGTTATTGATATGACTCAAAGGTAGAATATTGTTAAACACTTGCTGTGCAAGCCTGATGACCTGAGTTCAAACCTAGGAACACGTGGAAGGAGAGACTGACTCTACAAGTTTGTTCACTGACTTCAACATGTACACTCATATACACATACACAGAGAGAAAATAATAGCAAATAAAATATTTTAAAAGCCAAAATTGGTAGTATACATCTGCAATCCCATCACTCCCGCCACAAGATGAGATAGAGTGAGACAGGAATTGTCCCCAGCTAAGGGGGGAGGAGGGACCATCCTCTCTGGCCCCTACACATTCACATCCACACACAATAATAATAAAGTTTAGGCAGGGCGGTGGTGGCGCACGCCTTTAATCCCAGCACTCGGGAGGCAGAGGCAGGCGGATCTCTGTGAGTTCGAGACCAGCCTGGTCTACAAGAGCTAGTTCCAGGACAGGCTCCAAAACCACAGAGAAACTCTGTCTCGAAAAACCAAAAAAAAAAAAAATAATAATAAAGTTTAGAATAAAAATAAATTTATTTTAACCCTTTCATAACTATGTCTTTATCACTTAAATTTAGCAAATGCCATTGAACTATCAGCCTACTTTAGGAAATTTTAATTTTGGCATAAAAGATAAAGGAGAAAAGTTGGGTTACTTTAGGTTTATATGAGTGGGCAATTGACATATATAATATGACATATATTATAAGTAATATAATGTTTTATTCTAATTAGTCCACTGAAGACATTTGGGGGTTAGGGCTGGAGCCCAGGTGGCATTTGTTTGTTTAGTACATGTAAGGCCCTGCCTGGCTGTGGGCCTACCACGGGAAACGTCTATGCTCTACTTCAGCCTTTCCCACCATTCCCACCTGAGGTCCTTACTGCTCATTGCTCTAGCTGAGAATTCCTGTAGTTTACCAGAATTGTCTGCCTGTATACATATCTATTCTAATTTTAATATTTTGATTTATAGCGGAGACTACTCCCTGTCCACAGTCCATTAGATTTTATCTTCCGTGTATCAGAAAGCCTTGGCCCCACTGTTTGTAACCCTAGGATGCTTTGTCACATGTACTTCAGAGCTTGGCAGACAATGGGCCAGCAGGGCTGGAGCCTACTTAAGTTGTTTAAGCACACAGATAAAAGTTGGGTTTGGTGTTGCATTCCTATAGTGCCAGCACTTAGGAGATAGAGGCAGGAGAACCACCCAGGAGCTCCAGGCCAACCTAGTCTCCATGGTGAATTCCAGGCTAACCAAACAGTGAAAGCCTGTCCCAAAGAGACAAAAACGCGCAAGCGCCAAGACTGATCATTGTGTTCTCAAAAAAAGTGTACTGAAACTAGGATGCTATTTTATTATTAATGTGGACCAGTTTGCTCCAATCATTTCTAGCAGTTTCTCTTGTACTCCCTCCTGCCCAGATTTGGGGAGATAGTCTCACCAGTTCTGGAGATGGAATCAGTGCCTCCTGTATGCCAGACAAGCACTCTGACGTATTTTTAGTTTTTTCTGTCTAGGGTGGGAGAATGCATATATGGTTCCAGGTCTACACACTGTAGAGGTCAAAGAACCTAGATTTTGGCCATCAAGTGCATTCTACCATTTGAAACAGGGACTATAATCGACCTGGAGCTTTACCAGTGACTTTCCAGGGATCTGCCTGTCTCTGCCTCTCATATTGCCTTTCTGCTTCCCAATTTGCCATCCCTAGTATTAAAGGCATGTGCCACCAGGCTTGAGTTTTTGGTTGTTTTGTTTTTCAACGTTGATTCTCAGAATCTGTGGTAGTTTTAATGAGAATGGCCCCCATAGGCTCAGATGTTTGAATATCTGGGTCTCAGGTAGTGGAACTGTTTGAGAAGGGTTAGGAGGTGTGGCCTTGTTGGAGGTGTGTCACTGGAGTGGGCTTTGAGCCAGGTCCATTCTCACTTTCTCTGCCTACCACCTGTGGGAATAGGTTGTAAAGCTCTCAGCCACTGTTTCAGTGCTGTTCCTGTCTGCTTCCTGCCATGATGATGGGGCATTAACCCTCTGAAAGTATAAGGAAGTCCGCAATTAATGCCTTCTTTTACAAGAGGTGTAGTGGTCATGGTGTCTCTCTACAACAACACAACAGGGACTTAGCAAGGTCTGAATTCAAGTCTTCACACATGTAAAGCAAGTGCTTCACCAACTGACCCATCTCTTTAGTCATCTCCTCTTTTCTTTTGTTCAGAGACTAGGTCTCATATTGCCTAGGTTGCCCACAAACTCCTGATCCTTCTGCCTTCATCTCCAGAGTGCTCAGATTACAAGCCTGCACATCAGGTCTGGCTTGGACTTTTATTTTGACATTTAGGATCTGACTAAGTTGCCCATACTGGCCTTGAACTCACTCTTAACCCAAGCAGATTTTGAATTTGGAATCTTCCAGTCTCAGACTCCAGAGTAGCTAGGATTACAGGCTTAAATCATCATGTGCAGCTAAAGGCCTATTTCAAAAGGTCAGTCAAACAAAACAGACCATCGAAAACAAACTGATTTAAAGGGCAGCCAGAAATGGGACTGGTGAATGAAGCCTATAATCCTAGACCTCAGGAGGTTAAAGGAAGGAAGGCTTGGGAGCTTGAAAGAGAACCACCATGAGTTATGATTAGAAAGGGAACAGGAGAAAGCTGGCCCCAGCTGATACCACCATTGTTGCTGCCTCGGTCACAACCAGAGCACCCTCTGTGACTCTCCACATGGGGAAAGCAGCCCAATGTGGGCCAGCCAGGCTCCTAGTCCTCTTGTTCATTAGCCCAGAAGGAACAAGTGATATGGAGTGGCCAGCCAGGGGCCTTGTGCTCCTGCTAAGTTCCTGAAGGAAGACTCTGGAGCTATAGGAGGTAGGATACAACTCTCCAAGGCACGTGACATCAGCTGCGTGGTTTCTAACCCGTTATGGCTTATTTCACAAAAGAAGAGCTAATTGCAAAAAGCTTTTGCTGGTTAGAAAACCTGCCATTACTATTCCCAAGACAGGTATCCACTGGCCACATTATTATTACAGGAATCACTCATTAGTTCATATAGAACAGTGGTTCTCAGTCTGTGAATTTCAAACCCCAAAGGTCATATGAGATATCCTGCATATCAGACAATTATATTACATAGAAAAATTATAGTTGTGAAGTAGCAATGGAATAATTTTATGGTCACCACAACATGAAAAACTGTATTTTTTGTTGTTAATTGTTTTGTTTGTTTGTGTTTTGAGACAGGATTTCTTTGTAGCTTTGGGGTCTGTCCTGGAACTCACTCTGTAGACCAGGCTGGCCTCGAACTCACAGAGATCCACCTGCCTCTGCCTCCTGAGTGCTGAAATTTAAGGCGTGTGCCACCCGCCCAGCCCTCAGTCGTTTCTTAATGATAATATAAAGCATCAGGACTTGTGTTAGTGGATTTAAGGGAAACTAGAAAGATATTACGATTTATGGGGAGGTGGGAAACAACTGGAGAGTCAAGAATCACTAAAATCACTGCAAAGGTTGTCAACCTAGAGACAGCATTTCTCTCTCTCTCTATTATTATTATTATTATTTTTTTTTTTTTTGGTTTTTCGAGACAGGGTTTCTCTGTAGCTTTGGTGCCCATCCCGGAACTAGCTCTTGTAGACCAGGCTGGCCTCGAACTCCCAGAGATCCGCCTGCCTCTGCCTCCCGAGTGCTGGGATTAAAGGCGTGCGCCACCACCGCCCAGCTTGTTTTGTTTTATTTTAAGACAGGGTTTCTCTGTATCTTTGGTGCCTGTTCTGGAACTCGTTCTGTACACCAGGCTGAACTCACAGAGATTCACCTATCTCTACGGGGATTAAAGATGTGCGCCACCATTGCACCAGAGACATTTCTTTTATAAAAAAAAATATTTTCAAATAAAAATGTTAAAATGTTAAAGAACATTAAGTTAGTCATAAGGCCTGAAAATATCAGTAATAAAGTCTGTATATGACCTCGGATGGGGCCTCCTTCCTCTCTGGTATTTTGTGGGAATCTCACAAACAAGACTGTTCTCTTGATTTTACACTAAAGATAGCCTACTTGCTCCATTCCTGTGGCCTATAGTATTACTTTAGAATTCTCCCTTTCCTTTTCCTCTGTGTCATGGTCTTTCTGGTGCATATGTATAGCATTTTTCTATCATCAATAAGTTTCATCACATTTGACACTCACTTTTCATTTCTTCATAGGTTTTGATATCTTAAGGTCCTTAATCGTTGATGTTTGATTTTTATTTTTGTATTAGTCAGAGTTCTCTAGCAGAATTTATAGAATGAATGTATATATATGTATGTAGAAAAGGATTTGTTAGAATCACTTACAGGCTGCAGTCCAGCTAATCCAACAGTGGCTGGCTGGGAACAGAAAGTCCGAGAATCTAATGGTTGCTCAGTCCAAAGGCTGGGTGTCTCAAGCGGTCTTCAGTATATACCAGAATTCTGAAGAAGCAGGCTCCGATGCCAGTGAAGGAAAGGATGTGCTAACAAGTCGAGGGCAAGCAGGCAAAGAGCAAAACCTCCTTCTTCTTCCCTGTTCTTAGGCTTCCAGCAGAAGGTGTGGCCCAGATTAAAGGTGTCTTTTTACCTCAAAGGTCCAGATTAGAAGTAGATCAAATTATGCAAAAGACCCTCTCAGGTGTGCCCTTCATTTTCTGATTTTAGTTAATTCCCAAGTTGACAACCAAGAATAGCCATATTCTTGAGTGAGCTAAACATTTAAGTTGACTTGTTTTCAAAGTTCCTGAACTGCCACTGAACAAGTGTGCACGCACACACGAAAGAACAATCTTGAGTGTTTTCTTCCACTTTGGGGGTGGGAGGGTGCTGCATTCTCTCTGCAGCTGGCTGGTGAGCGAGCCTCAAGGATCCATCAGCCTCTCTTTCAAGCATCAGGCTCACATTGACACAACCAGATTTTCACCATAATAAATTCTGTTAGGTCCTCAAGATTATGTAACAAATATTTTATCAGTTGAGGTATTTCCGCAGCCCAATTGCTGCCTTCCTTCCTTTCTTCCTTTATTTTTGTCTCCCAGGCTAGCCTCAAATTCCCTGTGTAGTTAAAGATGACCTTTAATTCCTGATCCCCCTGTCTCTGTCTTTTAGGCTGGTATTATAGGCATGAGCCACCATCCCAGGTTTATGTCACTGTCGTAGTCACTGTTCTATTATTGTGAAGAGACACCATGACCAAAGCAACTCTTAGAAAAGAAAGCATTTATGGGCTGGAGAGATGGTTCAGTGGTTAAGAGCACTGACTACTCTTCCAGAGGACCATGGTTCAATTCCCAGCACCCATCCGGCAGCTCACAACTGTCTGTAACTCTAAGATCTGACACCTTCACACAGATATAGATGCAAGCAAAATGCTGACACACATAAAATTAGATAAATTATTTTTAAAGAAAAGCATTAAATGGACACTTGCTTACTGTTACAGAGGCTTAGTCCATTATCATCGTGGCAGGGAGCATGGTAGCAGAGAGTATGGCGGCAGCAGGCAGTGTGGTACTGGAGATGTAGCTGAGAGCTACATCCAGAAGCCAAGAGAGAGAGAGGGGGGGGGGTTTACAAAGGTCTGCCTGCATCTTCCGAGAAGCAAAAGGAAGGAGAAAGAGAATGGGTGGAGCTTGTCTCTAAAAGGGACCTTTTGCACATGAATACCCTGGACTAAGTATTTGCCTGAGGACTGAGGAGCACTTCCTGCCAGGTGACTGGGCATAATGCCTGGATGCTAACATTTTGCATACTGGGCCAGCACTCTACCCAGTATGCAAGTTACATACCTGGCTCATTGTCATTATTTCTTTTGAGGAATCTGCCTGACTCCATTTTAAAGGCAGGAGCCATTATATGATATTATTAAAAATAAATTTCTATTTACTGTGAGAGTCGAATATTTCCCCAACCCATGACCTTGATTTATTTTTGAGAATACCCTGACCCTCCCTGACACTCCCTGACCCCTCCCTGACCCCTCCTAATCACATGGTGGGTGATCACATGATTATTCTTTTCTTCTTATTTCCTTGTTGTCCCATCGTCTCTCTTCTGTAAAACTACTCATGATTTTATTCCTTAAAAGGGGGCCCAAGAGATGGATTGGGGGCTGTTCTCTTTAACCTAACTAGGAGGCAGTTGCTGACCAGCCTTGGGTGCATCCCAATAAAAATCAAGTTTTCTTCAAAATTGGCTCCAATTGTGGTAACGGTCTTATTCTTGCAGTTGGGATTAACTCTTTCTCTTTCTTTCTTTCTTTCTTTCTTTCTTTCTTTCTTTCTTTCTTTCTTCTTTTTTCTTTTCTTTTCTTTTTTTTTTTTTTTTTTTTTGAGACAGGTTTTCTCCGTAGCTTTGGAGCCTGTCCTGGAACTCACTCTCTAGACCAGGCTGGCAGAACTCCACCTCTCTGCCTCCCAAGTGCTGGGATTAAAGGCGAGTGCCACCAGCACCTAGGTTCTCACTGACTTTTGACTCTATCTTACATTAATCCTACTATAAGATTTTTATACTCCACATTTTATTCCATTAATGACTTTTTATTTCAATTTACCAGTATACTGTTAAGATTATTGTGGTTTTCCTTTTTAAAGACTCATTTCTTTTTATTTAGGAACTGCAATTACAGACGGGTGTCAGCTGTCATGTGGGTTTTAGAATAGAACCTGAATCTAGGTCCTCTGCAACAGCAGCCAGTCTCTTAGCTGCTGAACCATCTCTCGAGCCCCAGATAATAGTTTTTAATAATACATTTGGCTGTGGGCTGTTCTTCCACCCCCTACTATTTGTTCTTATTTGCATGTGCTACAGAATTTCAGCATTTTACTTTTTGAAGTTCAAAGTAAAAGTCCCCTTAGAAAATTGAAATTATTCAACCTGTGGGGGAAAGCTTCAGGTTAACAAAAAATATTTTTAAGAATTTTTAAAGCCTTCTAAAAATATCACTAGGCTTTAAAAATATTTTCCCTTTTTATTCCCCAAATGGTGCCAGCTGCGCAATTTTGCTTCCAGCCAGAATATTGCTTTCGGCTTCCACTGAGTGTGTTTTTTTTTCCTGCATTAATCAGGCTATTTTGGATGGCATTTGCCATCGCCCGAGAGGAATACTGAGACATGATTACATATTGCACAGACACAAAATTACTGCATGTGAATACATGTGCACTGAAAAAATTGTAATATTTCTGGATTTTTGTTTCTTTTTAAGGTTTTTTTTTTCTTAAAATCCCTTTCTTTAAAATTTTTATTCTCTTCGTGATCTTTAAGAGGAAAAGGGAAGGGGCCTCTCCCGCTTGTGCTGTAGGGTATTTGTAGACATTGCCCTAAATACCAACCGCTCCCTGGGAGCAGCGCGAGGACAGCCCTTTCGATGGACATCATGACAGTGTCTCTGTGCTGACCACGGATTCAACACTTCAAGGCTTTCCCATTCTGTGTGTGGGAATGCCTTCCCCAACAAGGAGACCTCTGCTTCTCACTAGTTCCATTTGAACTACTCCTTTTTTCAGCCATCTGGCTCATTTTCCCACCTCAGCAACCTCACTCTCATCACCTCACCGTGTCAGTACCCCTTCCTTCCTAGACTCCCTCTCCTGAGCTGGCCTGCTCAGGTACCCTGGCCCACATTCCTTCCACAGCCTCAGTGATCTGAGAGCCAGGAAGGAAGGGCAAGAGGAGGAAGACAGAAGTACTCAAGGTCTTCATCTGAATTTTTAAAGAACAATAGGCAGAATGATTTGATTATTAAACAAGGCCCCAAGGACTCCAAACTCCCTAGCAGTTTAGCCTCAAATTTGGTGGCTTCCGGAACTGGGCTCTACTGTCCCAGTGAGACGTGTGGGTAATATACAGACTTTTTATGCTTAGTTAGTGGTTTTTACTCAAGTTCTGATTTACTGAGTGAGGCTAAAGCAGACTGGGAAAGATGCCTGGTCAGCTATGTCTGGGAGCGAAATGGCCTACACTCACACATGTCTAGTTTCTGAAATATACCCCTCCCACTCTCTTCTCACTTCTTCCTCTCTTTTCTGTCTCTATCCCCCTCTACACTAGGCTCTCTCTTTCTCCCTCTTTCCTTCTTTCTCCCTCTCTCTCCCTTTCCCTATCTCTTGACATAGACTTTATTTGAGAAAATTCTATTTCTGTAGTGTTTTGAATGAGAATTGGTCATATGCTTGAATGCTTGGTCCCCAGTTAGTGGAACTATTTGGGAAGAATTAGGCAGTGTGGTCTCCTTGGAATAGACATGACCTTGTTGGAGGAGGTGTGTCACTAGAGGTGGGCTTTGAGGTTTCAAAAGCCCTTGCCAAACCATTCTATCTGTCTGTCTGTCTGTGACCTTCCTTCCTTCTCCTTCTCTCTTCTCCAGCCCCTCCCCCTCAAGACCTTTGCTCTAACGCTTCTTAGAACTTGTGAATCAGAAGTGAGCTCACAGCTACTGTCCAAGCACTGTACCTGGCTGCCTGCCAGGTTATGAACTCTCAGCACCCCCCCCCCACGCATATGTTTTCTTCAGGTCCCACAACCTTTTTCAAACAGTGCCACGAACTACAAGACACCAAGTTTTCAAATGTGTGAACTCCTAAAGGGACATTTCTTATTCAAACTGTTACATAAAATAAACGGAAAATTCTGTTACCTCCAAGAAGATGACAGCATGTTTGGAAGTTCTAATAGGAAACATGGCTACTTGTATACCAAACCTGGAGACCTTCCTCTGTATGTAACATGAGGGCCTGCTTGTTGGGGTTTCTGTCCTGCCCAGTTCCCAAAGCTGGTAAGCCCCAAAGAAAATCACACAGAGGTCTCCATAAGTTATAAACTGATTGGCCCATTAGCTCAGGTTTCTTATTAACTCTTATAACTTATATTAACCCATTATTCTTATCTATGTTAGCCACATGGCTCAGTACAGTACCTTTTTCAGTGGGGCAGGTCATATCCTGCTTCTTTGGTGTCTGGACAGGCCTGGGGAGGAATGAGCTTCCTCCTTCCCAGAATTCTTCTGTTCTCCTTGACCCGCCTCTACTTCCTGTCTGATTGTCCCACCTATACTTCCTGCCTGGCCTGGCCAATGAGCATTTATTTAAAACATAATTGACAGAATACAGAATTGTCCCACACCATCTGTATGGGAAGGTCATCTTCTTTGATCAAGGGCAGGTGAGGGAGGAAGGGGTCACTTGCTTAGCCAGCTAGAACATCTAAATAAACCTGGTGGCCAATGCATTGACTCTAGTCAGGCCCCCCTCACATCCTGCATCCAAACAGATGAGCAAAAATGTGGCTATGTCAAAGTATCAGCAACAAAATTTGAGCTTTTATAATAAGGGACTGGGTGTGGTGACAGAGGCAGGCAAATCTCAGTGATCCAGCCTGGTCTACAAAGTGAGTTCCAGGACAGTCAGAGCTGCTACACAAAGAAACCCTGTCTTGAAAAATGAACAAACAACTCCCCCCCAACTCAAAAGGAAGAAGACTGGTGTTCAAGCCTGTAACTGCGGTCCAGGACTACTGAGAGCCTGGTCACTCACAAAAGGAAAAAGTTAATTCTGTTCTCAGCTCTGACCACTGACTCTGGAAGTTCTGGGCAGTGCCCAGGGTGCACATGTTGTCATCAGACCTGGAAACAGTAGAGTGGGGATCTTCTGTTCACAAACAGGTGAAAGGACTCAAGATCAGGGAAAAGGAAAGTCTGTGGTAGCCAAAGCTTTCTGAAGCAGATCCTTTTATACATTGGTCATGACACTGGCAGAGAAGCTGAGGTAGGCTCTCCTCCCAGCTTTGACAGCCAAGCATCTGAGAAGAAACAGATGCACTGAACACCACAAAACAGATAAACACCAGAGAGAAGACATTTGAGGATTTTTTTTTTACCTCAGTGAAAATTTACTTAGGAAAGAGTTTAAAGCTTGTTTTGTATTCTACTCAGTGAATCCTCTGAGTTCATATTATTAAATATTTTTAAAGATTAAAACAAAAATAATAAAGTGTCTATGTGTGTGAGAGAAAGAGAAGAGAAAAGAGAAGAGAAGAGAAGAGAAGAGAAGAGAAGAGAAGAGAAGAGAAGAGAAGAAGAGAAGAGGGATGCAGGTGCCCCCAAAGACCAGAAAAGGATATCCGTTCCCTTGGAGCTGGAGTTACATGGAATTGTGAGCCGCCTGATTTGTATGCTGGGAACTGAATTCATGTCATCTGAAGAGCTGGCAGTACTCTTGTCCTCTGAGCCATCTCTCCAGTCGATCAAAATAATCACTTTTAAAGAGTATATGCTACGGTTGCTAGACAGAGCCCCAGCATTTTATAAAGTTCTTCCATTTGATCACATGGTGTTAAACACACAAGCAAAGATTAAAACAATTGATGATGAAATAAAGCAACAACAAAAATAAACTAGATTTTTGAAAGGGAAAATTGACCTAGGCCTTAATGGCCTCCCCACTGAAAAAAGCCCTGAGTATTAGCTTGCCAGGTAAATAATTACAGCCTCTCCATCTGTGATTAGATCAGAATCCCATACTTTTCCTAACATAAACAAAATACTGTTTGTATATTCCTGATAATTCTTCTTTCTTCAAAAATGCCAGCATGAGACTGAGGCCATGCCAAACATCAACATTCCATTGATGAAAACATTTGAAATGAGATCTTTAGACCCTTGTAGTGAAAATGGACTGTGTCTATCATGACCTTAGTAGCCATGCTATTAATCTCTGGACCTGTGTACTCAACTGATGTCTCAATTTTATCCACTCTCATTTGCAGTTGACCTGTCCTCAGATGATCCTCTGACTCTGTAACTCCATCTTTCTAGGTCCCTTTCATCATCCTCTAATTCCTGAGAGTCATCAAAAATGGATGCTCTAAACCTTTCTGTGTCAAGTTTCAGGGAAAAGCAGCTAGATTGACTTGACATCCACTTCCCATATAATTTTAAGATCTCAACTCTTGAGGAAAAATTGTTAGGTAGCTACACTGATATTAGCAGGTTTGGAGGCCCTAAGGAATGACCCTTCCCTCATGAATTTTGCATGCTTTCCTTGGTTCTCTGTGCCTTCCAATTCTCTGAAGCTCCCTTGCTTTCTGCCATGTGGCTACTGACTTTCTTTAGCAAACCTGCCTGTGAACTTGGACCCTAATTTAAATGGCTCAACTTTTAAGCCTTGTTTTTTAAACTGCCTAATCAGTTTTGCATCCCAGAGACTAAACTCATATCCATGACATTGCCAAAAGATATATCCCCTCCAAAATTTCTACCAGAGACTGTCTCAAGCCTCTCTTGATGATGTTACCCTTGTCCAATAGGAAAGAGCAGTAAGACTAATAACCACGTCTCCTCTACCATCTGATAGACACAAGTCAGGAATGTGGGTCAAGACTGTTGAGTTTTGTGACACTCCTCCATTTTGGTTGAGTCATGACAGAATTAATAACTCTTCTAATAAATCTCCTCCTCCAAGGGATAATTGTCCTCATTATCCTCCTTGAACTCCAAACCCAGAACCCTTTCAATCATGCTGCATTTGGAATTTACTTCAAACAATATAATTTAGCTTAAGATAATGTCCCAAGCTCTGGAAAATTCTACCACCTGGGAGTCAAAGACAGTCAGATCTTAGTAAGCATGATGCCAGCCTGGTCTACGTAGCAAGTACTAGGCCAGCCAGGACTACATAATAAGACCCTATTAAAAAATGGAGGGGGGCCGGGCGGTGGTGGCGCACGCCTTTAATCCCAGCACTTGGGAGGCAGAGGCAGGCGGATCTCTGTGAGTTTGAGACCAGCCTGGTCTACAAGAGCTAGTTCCAGGACAGGCTCCAAAGCCACAGAGAAACCCTGTCTTGAAAAACCAAACCAAAACAAAACAAAACAAAAAAAACGAAACCATTTTTTACTATATTTTCCTTACATTTAATTAAAGGCCTTTTAAGACTATGTAGTAAGTTTGAGACCAGCCTGGGATGCATGAGATTGTTTCATTAAAGGAAGAAAGGCAAGAGGGAGGGAGGGATGAAGGGAGGGAGGGAAGGAAAGAAAGAATCTATAAGCTCCACAGTACAACAAAATCATTTTCTCTGTGACTGGGGATACAGGTCAATTTGTAGAGTGTTTTTCTAATATGTACAAGGCCCTTGTATGCTGTTGCATGCTTCTAATTCCAGCCCTCCAGAAGTGGAAGCAGGAATATCAGTTCAAGATCATTCTCCACTACACAGCAAAAGGGAATATTTGAAAATAAGTGTGTGTGTGTGTGTGTGGGGGGATAACCTCCTATCTCATAGTGTCAAGCCAGTAGTAAGTATCAATTTTAGTAAATAAAAGTGTAAGCAAAATATTTGCATGTATGGAAGCACATGTCAGTTAAAGACCTATAAGATTTGAAGGTGTTTTGAGAAGAGGAATCTTGGGTAGAAAACGTTGTCAAAGGATAGACTGAGGGTAGCGAGTTCCAAAGTCAGCTTGAGTTACAGTGTAAGATGCTACAACTCTGTGATGGGGAGATGCTGGAGGGGAAGAAACGAGGACTGGATTTTAGAAAAACATATGTGCTTGCATGGAATTATCAAGCAATAAGATATTTCAAAGACCCTATGACTAAAAACAAAATGCCAAAACCATAAAACAAAATGCTATTAGGGTACAATTATTACACAGCACTGGATAGCATACAAAGCCCTTAAATGTCTGAATTGTTTAATGCCCATTCTTATTTGTAGGTTTGACTGGGTGCAATTCAGAGATATAAATTAAAAATAATTTTGAAAGCATTGCAGTTGAACAACCATCAGTCATCTTGATTTTTGATTTTTATATAGTTGCTCCTTATCCTGGATGGTTTGTTGTTATTGTCAACTTGGCACAAGCTAGAGTTCCTCTGGGAAAAGGAACCACAACTGAGAAAGTGTCCCCATCAGAGTAGCCTGTAGCTAAGTCTGTACATTCTTAATTAATGGTTGAGGTGGGAGGGCCCAGCTCACTGGGGTAGTGCCACCTGTGAAGGTGGTCCTGGGTGCTGTAAGAAAGCAGGCTGAGCAAGCCATGATGAACAAGTGAGTTGAACTCTGCTTCAGTTCTGTCCTCCAGGTTCCTGCTTAGTTGGAGTCTCTGCTCTGGCTTCCGTTGATGGACTGTGACCCACGATATGTAACACAAAGAAACCCTTTTCTCCCACGTATGTTTGGGCAGTGTTTTTTCACAGTAATAGAAATAAAATTAAGACAGTCCTTCATCTCCCAGAATCTCCTCCTCACTCTCTGTCTTTGGTTTTGTTAAGACAGTCTCAAGAACTCCAAGTAATCTTGATCTTCCAATCTCCCTGCTTTTACTTCTTATGTCCCAGATCACAGGCATGGGCCACCATGTTCTGGTTTCCACCCACAGTGGCTTAGGACCTTCCTTTCCTCACAGTCAGAAATTTTGTGATGACATATTAGTTTGAATGTTTTTATTTTATTATACTAGAGCTATGCCAGTTTCTTTCAATTTAGAATCTTAAGTATTTTATTTAATTCTTTCTGTGGTGGTGTGAATAAAAATGGGCTCCACAGGCTCATAAATTTGGATGCTTAGTCACTAAGGAGTGAAACTGTTTGGGAGGATTACAAAGATTAGGAAGTGTGGCCTTGATTAAGGAGGTGTGGTCTTGATTAGGAGGTGTGGTCTTGATTAGGAGGTGTGGCCTTGATTAGGAGGTGTGGCCTTGATTAGGAGGTGTGGCCTTGATTAGGAGGTGTGGCCTTGTTGGAGGAAGCCTGTAACTAGGATGGCTATGAGGTTTCAAAAGCCCATGCCAGACCCAGGTGCTCTCTCTCTCTCTCTCTCTCCCCCCCCCCCTTTGCTTGTAGGTCAGGATGTAGTCCTCAGTGACTTCTCTAGCATTGCACTGTCTGCTGCCATGCTTCCTGACACCATTCTCCCTGCCATGATGATAATGGACTAATGTGGCAGTATGAAAGATTTCCACACTAGCCAAGAATGGAGTATAATAAAAGTTAATTTACTAGGGGGTAAACTCACAGAAAGAGCAGTGATCCACAGTCCTCTGCATGCTCTGGGAATTGGAACCAAATCCAGCAGCCGAGGGGCCCATGCATGCTTTTATGTCTGGATTTATAGTACGTGAGAGCTCGCCCAAAGTGGGCCAGTATCTTAAAGGCTATTTGCTGAAGGAGTTCCCACAGCAGACTTAGCCTTTGATATTGTCAGCAAACCCTAGTTAGATGCCTTCTTTTAGAAGAATGTCTGTGGTTGTGGTGTCTCTTCACAGCAATAGAACTGTGACTGAGACAGCGTTCCTTGAAATTTTGTCTCCATTGTTTCTTTAACAATTTCTACTAAACAATTGAATATTCTACACTGTTCTTTTAATTTTATGATTCTTCTATTCTACATTCTATAGTTTTTTTTTTCTTTTTCCTTCCCAGCTATAGATAATTTCCTGTACCTTCTAAGTTATTTATTGAACTTTTTAATAGGAACCTCAAGAGTCAGGCTCTTAAGATTCCCTATCAGAATACAATTAAAAACACTATAATAAGCGAAGGGAGCTAAAAGCTGAAGGTTAAGAAAACTACTCATAATAGGATATTTCTATCCATGTGTCTTTCTTCTTATTATTATTCCACCTTTCTCCTGTTACAAACCTTTCCAGTAATATATACCTTGGTGTGGAACAAATGTCTATATTCTGTCAATTATATTTTGAATAAATGCTGATTGGCCAGTAGCCAATAGGACAACCAGACAGGAAGTAGAGGCGTATTCTCTGGGAAGAAGGAAACTCTTTCTGCAGTTGTGGCCCAGCCACAGAAGAAACCAGATGTGACAGCCTCGCTGAAAAAGGTACCAAGCCATGTGGCTAGCATAGACAAGAATAAATGTAAGTTATGAGTTAATAAAAAGCCTGAGCTAATGGGCCAATCAGTTTATAACTAATGTAGGACTCTGTGTGATTTCTTTGGGACTTAATTAATGACTGTGGGAACTGGGCAGGACAGAAACCTCAGACTACAAATTATCTCCAGCCCTAGTCCTAGGCTGCAATTCTTTTGCCCCATAAACAATCAGATAAGAATTTTCACACATGTACTCCCACATGCACGCATGTGCGTGCGCAAACACACACACACATGTGTGTGCACAGCAGATCCATGACTGTTAGTTCAAAGGTGGGAGTGGCTTAGTTCATGTCCAGTGAACTCCTTAATGGAGAAAGTTAGTTAAGAAAGGAAATAAATCATCAGGGAATTCTAGAGGGGAAGGCTAGTGTGATACACTACATTTTTAGGTTGTTAGATAAAGAGCTAAAAGTTTTATTTTCAGTAAAATTATGAGTAGGGCACGGATTGTTTTTAAATCAGTGTGCCACTTTTTTTTCTCCCAGCATGTACTGATAATATCGGGTAACCAGGCAACCTATGTAAACAGTTGGGGGAAGCTTATGGTTCCTAGATCTGGTAGCATATTCACCAGATGCTGTAATTTTTACAGGTCTATGTCTGGAGTTTATACTGATTACTCTAAGCAGGAGAAACAAAGACACGTGATCAGTTCCGGGATACGCTGTTATCAGCCATTCTGATCATTGTGGGTCTGTGGTGCCAACAGGAAGTCCTTTCTCTGGGTTGTGGTTAATTATCTCCTCTGCTGTCCTTGGGAGTAAAACACAAGCAGTAAGTTTCCTGAACTAAAATCATCAGTAAACTGAGGTGAAGGTGAGTGTAAGGAGTTAGGAATCTTTTAAGCTGGGTAAAACCAGGTTGTCCTTATTCTTCTATCTGAGCAGCTGTGAATCAACAGCTTTGGGCATGTAGTAACTCTGTGTCCTTGGGTATCTGTGAATGCCTTAAATGGAATGCTTTTGTCTGGACCCTATACACTGACCAAATGCCTGTCAATAAGGATAACTACAGGAAGGCAGGTCTCTGCAGTTACCTAGGAGAGAGGAAGGAAGACCTGGCAGTGTGAAACTGTTTCCACACATAGCTAGGCGAATGTGATTGGCAAGCCTCAAAGGCATAGGAAATAGTTCTGTTCTGTTTTTTTTTGTTGTTGTTGTTTGTTTGTTTGTTTGTTTGTTTGTTTTACAAGACAGGGTTTCTCTGTAGCTTTGGAGCCTGTCCTGGAACTAGTTCTAGTAGACCAGGCTGGTCTTGAATTCACAGAGATCCACCTGCCTCTGCCTCCCGAGTGCTGGAATTAAAGGTGTGTGCCACCACCACGCTAGGAAATAGTTCTGAACTGTGGGAATTAATCCCCAAATATGTAACAGAAGGGGAGTCGGCTACAGCAAAAATTTACAGCAAAAAAAAAAAAATTCACAAAACAAAACAATAATGTCAGAAAGCCTTGCCTTTTAGTTTAAAACCTTCATCAATAGGCCCTGGCTCTGATGAGTCTCTTGTGAAAAGGTGTCTGACTAGTCACTGCATAATGTTGCGACTTATAGCAACTTTTAAAGTTTAGTGTAGTAACATTATTCTTTGACCTGTGGGTGAGATGTCACTCCTGTGTAGTTCTTCTCTTCTAAACATTGCTCAGGGTGGTAACTGTAAAGCTAGGACTGCTCAAAGGCCGCACAGACGTCATAGCTATCACTGGATGTGCAGTGCACATCTTTTAAATGCTATTGTAATTCATATTTTAACTAAAGATTGCCATCATCTATGGTTTGTTTGTAACACACATACACAGAGTTTCCATTTGATATGTTTTTCTCATCCTGAAGAATCATCTTGTAATTTCAGCATCTGGAATACCAAGATAAGAATCTTGAACTTGACAATTTAGAATAGTTTAGAACATTTACAGTTCTCTCAGGTTTTATATTTACTTTTTTTAGACAGAGCATCTCAGTCTTCAGTCAGTCCAAACAAGCCTGAAGCTCTCTTGGTAGACCATACTGACTCTGAGCTTGGGGCAGTCCACTTCCCTCAGCCTCCTGAGTGTCAGGCATGGCTTTAAGTCTTTACCCAGTGAGCCATCTCACTGACCCTAAAAATAATTTTTAGGTCTCACAATTTGGATTTTGCTATTCTGATGATATACATGTCTATGGATTAAACATTCAAAATGTGAACAGTTTTTCTTCTACTCCTATGCCTGGGTCCCTAAATTCTCTCCTCCAGGCACTCACTGCTGTCAGTTTGTATGTGACTTTGTAGAGGTCACATGCAGAACAAAGAATTATGCTGCACTCCTGTTTAAGCAGCATACTGGACTAGGGCTCTGTATTTTCTCCATTTAACAATGTTTATCTTAGAGAGTACACAGAACTAGTCCCCCCCCTTTCCCCTCCCTCCCTCCCTCTTTTCCTTCTTTCCTCTTAGAAATTTATTCATTTAGCCACTATAAGTGAGATGTTCTGCTATGCATGGAGTGGAACTTGCCCTTTTCCAGATGCTGCACCTTACAGTATGTGAATGCACCATAATTTATTAACCACTCTTACTGGAAGGCATTTGCATTGTTTTCAAAAACTTGATAGTAAGTGAGGTAGGGTGTTATTCACCTGTGTGCGCAGCGTTTAGAAGCTAGAGGCAAAAGGATTAGGGTTTCAAGGTCATCTTCCACTACATAGATTTTGAATTCAGTCTGAGGTATATCAGATCCTGTCTCAAAAAAGTAAACAAAAACAACAAAGCTATTGATATTATAGAGATACTACTGGAATTAATCTTGCCTCGCTGTGACTTTGAAAGTCAATGAGTCCTACTGAAAAATAAATTGCACCAGTAAAGTTGCCGGAAGATTCTGAGTGATGCTGAGGTGTCTTCCATGAGGTCATATCACACTGCACCCCAGAAGTGATGCACCCTGATTGCTAGGCAGAGTTTATCAGTTTTCTGCTTGTGCCAACTGCAGGTGAGTACTGAGCTCAGTTGTTTCACGAGTTCTGAGTATGAGGGTGGCAGAGAACCTTTACAGTAACCCTCGGTACTTACTTTAGAGAACTGTCTCAATGCCCAACCCCATGCCCCACCCCTATTCCTTACCCAATTCTTCTGCCACAAGTACTATAAAAAGTCTCTGGGCTGAGCTTGGCAGCACTTCGTTTTGGGGACCTATTTCTCCTCTATAGGAGCTCTGCCACCACCCCCTTTTCCTCTTAAGCTCCTACCTACAATCTTACAATAAAACTGATTTTGAAACAGGCTCTCCTGGGTTTGGAAGCCACTAGCCTAGAGTTCTAGCCCTGGAGGTGAGGGAGAAAGCTTCTATCACTCTCAGAGACTCCACTTTTCCCAGATCAAAGGCCCCTGATTTGCCCTATTTTAAGTATTCGTTTCTTCTTCATCCTTTTTGGAAATATACTTTCACATGCATGAATTCAAGGCTGGTTCCTTTTTGCTGTTGTTCTTTTGTTTTTATTTTATTCATTTATTTATTTTCTTTTTCTTTTTCATCTGTGGGAGCAAGTAAAAATTTCTAGATCCAGGTTTTTCTGGACACTAACCTTCTGTAACTGTGAGCTCCAAATTAAAGATTTTCTTTTATAAATTGTCTTGATTATGGCAGTGGAAAAGTAACTAAGGCACATTTCCTCCCTCCAAGCCTTCCTGTAAACCCATTCTTGCTTTTCTTCAAACCCATGACCTCTTATTCATTACTGTTACATACAAATATGTGTGTATTTCTATGTGTCCATGCTGATTGTTGATGTGACTTATAGGTGTCATATCTGGCTGAGACAGTTGGTTGATTCCCTCTTTTGGAAGGTTGCATGACACCTTCTTGTACCTTGAAAGCTAGTCCTCAGGAGAAGGCAGCCAGGTTGGTTCATGCTCAAGGCCAATGAAGTTCATGGTGTCTTTAGCAATAGGAGCTATTAAGAGCTAATATTTATTTAACACATATAAGGTATTAATATTTTAATTCGTTTAATTATTAATACAGCTCTCTGACTGGACTTTGGTAGCACACACCTTTAATCCCAGCACTCAGGAGGCAGAGGCAGGTGGATCTCTGTGAGTTCAAGGCCAGCCCGGTCTATGGAGCTAGTCCCAGGACAGCCAAGGCTACACCAAGAAACCCTGTCTCGAATAACCAAGCCAAACCAAACCAAATCAAAACCAAAAAACAACAGTTCTCTGTATGGAGCATTGCTAGTGTAGTTTACTTTTATTTTTAAAAAGTCACTTGTTTATTTTGAGACAGGGGTTCACTATGTAGCCTTGTAGACAGGGGCTTACTATGTGGCTCTGGAACTTGCTTTGTAATCCAGGCTACCCCTGAACTCTCAAATATCTACCTCTCTGCCTCCTCAAGGCTGGGTTGAAAGGCAAATTCCACCACCTCATCTAAAGTACTTTTAAAAAACATATTAAGAGAGAAATGACCTTAAGGCTAAGACCACAGGACTGTCTGTCAGATGCCCCCTAACAATCCCGGCCCCACAATTGTTCATGACTCTCCGGTCTGCTTTTAACCACTTGGTGTCAGGGTTGTGCTGTTTTGGTACCTTAGTTAACTCAGAAAAGCTTGTGAGTCTTAAGGATTTTGTTTCCGATTTAAAGACTTTTTAAGAAGATGACTAAGGTCTTTGTGAAATCAATGAGAAGAAGTGTTTCTCTTTTCTCTGGTGTGTCTAAGTTCACTGCATTTGCCACCAGACTGGAAGATGAATCAGCTTTTTACTGTGACCAAATAAATATCTACAAGAACTATAAAAGGAGGGGGGGGGAGTGTCATTTTTTCCTGGCCTCAGAAAACTCTGTCCATAGGTGCTTGGTCCCAGGTGCCTGGGCAAAACACCATGCCTTGGAGAGCTGTTCACTCCACAGCCAGCCAGCAGCCAGAAAGCAAGACAGGAAGTGACTCGGGATAATGCCATCCCAAAGTCCTGCCCACAGTGACCTACTTCCTTTAGCAAAAGTTTCCATACCTTGCTGGTTCAGTGGTTAAGAGCTCTTGCTGCTCTTGTAGAAGACCGAGGTTCAATTCCCAGCATCCTATTAAGTTGACAATATTAACCATAACATGAAGATCTTGAACTAATACTTAGTTTATGAGTAATACATTCTGACACAATTCTGAAATTTAGATCATTAAATATTGTATTATATTTCTGCAAATTTTCTTATTTTTAATGTGTGCCATAGAAAGGCTATAGTTTTGATTATTTTTATCATATTTACATTTTTGCTGTGCCATGGTGTAAAAGGCATGTATACAACTGTAAGAGATCATGAAACGTGTTTCCTTGAGCTTTGCTAGTCTGCTTTTTATTAAGCAGTTTTCTCTTCTCTACCATTTTTTATGGGAAGCAGATGTTGACTACTTTGACTAAAGTAATAATTTGGATGGTTGAAACTATACTGTGAGCATGGGTGGTAGAGAAATAGAATGAAATAGAATTGTGATCTATCTATCTATCTATCTATCTATCTATCATCCATCTACCTATCTATCTACCTATCTATCATCTATCTATCTATCTATCTATCTATCTATCTATCTATCTATCTATCTATCATCCATCTACTTATCTACCTACTTATCTATTTATCATCTATCTATCTATCTATCTATCTATCCATCTACTTATCTACCTACCTATCTATTTATCATCTATCTATCTATCTATCATCTATCTATCTATCTATCTATCTATCTATCTATCTATCTATCTATTTATCTATCTATCTATCTATCATCTATCTACCTATCTGTCTATTTATTATCTATCTATTTATCATCTATCTATCTATCTATCTATCTATCTATCTATCATCTATCTATCCATCCATCTATTATCTATCTATCTATCTATCTATCTATCTATCTATCTATCTATCATTTATCTATTATCTATTGAGGATAGAGAATAGTTTTAGCACTGGAGGTATTCTCAAGACTTTTAGACTTAGCATTTCTTTGTCACCTAAAAGTTTTTATTTTGAGGCAGGGACTCATTATGCATTGCTTTAAAGTTTTATAAATTTCTCATTTTGGTTAAAAAACTAGAAATTTAGTATCAAATTACTGTTTGAATTTAATATGTAACATTACACAGCACATAGGGCTTGAAAATTTCGTTACACACTTATAAAGGGCAATAGTCAAAAAGGCAGTCAGTTCTGAAGTGTTTATTCTAGGATGTGAAACTTTGGAAATGAATTTTGGTTCTGACACATCAATCTGGAAAGAATGCATGCAACAGTTTAACATTTTGGCAGACTTTGCTCAATTTCATGGTCTTGATTTTTTGACTTGCAAATGGATGCCTTTACCTATACAATACGAAGTTTCATATCCAGGCATGCGCCTGTAACCTTAATTAAGGAGCCTGAGGCAAGAGATTCGTAAGTAAGACAAACCTGAGTTGTACTTTGAGTTCAAGGCTAGCTTGAGCAAGACACTATCTGTAGCAACAACAAATAAGAAAGGGGATATAATGTGCTTGTTTAGCTTGTGTGGCACATCAGCCACAACCCCAGGACTGAAAAATAAATAATACCTTTGATCCTTATCTTCTGTGAAATCTGCCTGGATAGCCGTTTCCACTTTATCTTTATCTTAGACTTTCTCAGCTCACCAGAATAATTTTCTGTGCTTTATATTCACTGTGAATGTTCTCACAACTGGTGTAGAACAACACTTGTCTGCTGGACACAGCAGAGCAAAGCTGCCCCCTCATGGATATTTTATTTTTTAATTTAATTTTTTTTTAAAAAAAGAAAACAAACACCTTTTAATTATTCATACCAATCCAAGTTCCCACTCCCTTCACTCCTCCCTTTCCTCCCCCCCCCCCCCCCCCCGTCCCATCTTCCATCCACTCCTCAGAGAAGGTAAAGCTTTGGGGAAGGTCCAAGGCCCTCTCTACTATATCTAGGCTGAGCAAGGTATCCATCCAAAAAGAATAGGTTCCCCAAAAGCCAGTAAAAGCAGTAGGGATAAATCCTGGTGCCACTACCAGAGACCTCTCACTCTGCACCAGCCATGCATCTGTCAACCACATTCAGAGGGACTAGTTTGTCCTATGCTTGCTCCTTCCCAGTCTGGCTGCACATGTAATGGTGAGCTCCCATTAGCTCAGGTAGACTGGTTTCAGTGGTTGTACCTATCATGGTCTTGACATCTTTGCTCATATTTTCATTCCTCCCACTCTTCAACTGGACTTTGGGAGCTCAGCCCAGTGCTTCCATGCAGGTCTCTGCCTCTGTTTCCATCATTGGTGATATTTAAGATATCCATCAGTCTGATTACAGGGCAAGACCAGTTTGGGCACCCCTCCTCTATTGCTTAGGGTCTTAGCTGGGATCATCCTCGAAATTTCTGATAATTTCTCTAGAGCCAAGTTTCTTGCTAGCCCCATAATGGCTCCTTCAATCAAGATATCTCTTTCCTTGCTCTCTTCTCTGTCCTTCCTCCTTCTCAACTATTCCGTTCCTTCAACTTCTTCTCACCCCCTTCTTCCCTCCTCTTCCCCTTCCACCCTCCCCTTTTCCCCCACCCCTATGTTCCCAATTTTGTCAGGCAATCTTGTCTATTTCAAATTTCCAGGTGGACCTATATATGTTTTACTTAGGGTTCACCTTGTTGCTTAGCTTCTCTAGGGTCACAAACTATAGGTTCACTATCCTTTACATATATATGGGTGAGTACATACCATATTCATCATTTTGGGTCCGGGTTACCTCACTCAGGATGGTGTTTTCTAGTTCCATCCATTAGCATGCAAATTTCAAGATGTCATTTTTTTTTACCATTGAGTAGCACTCTAATGTGTAAATGTGCCACATTTTATTTATCCATTCTTCAGTTGAGGGGCATCTCAGTTATTTCCAGGTTTTGGCTATTACAATTAATGCTGCTATGAACATAGTTGAACAAATGCTTTTGTAGTATGATTGAACATCTTTTGGGTATATGCCTGTTGGAGAAGGGAGGCTGCCTGTTGGTTCCAGGCCACCGGGCTAGCTTAGACCTGAAATAATCACACAGAAACTGTATTGATTAAATCACTGCTTGACCCATTAGCTCTAGCTTCTTATTAGCTAATCTCTTACATATTAATTTAACCCATTTCTATTAATCTGTGTATCACCACGTGACAGTAGCTTACTGGCTAAAGTTCCCAGTGCCTGTCTCCAGAGACTCCATCGCTTCTCTCTAACTCTATCCTTCTTTTTCCCAGCATACAGCCTAGCTTTCCTCGCCTCGTTCTGTCCTTCTCTGCCATAGGCTCAAAGCATTAACCAATAAAAACAACACACAGACAGAAGACCTCCCACACCATATGCCCAAGAGTGGTATTGCTGAATCCTGAGAGAGGTTGATTCCCAATTTTCTGAGAAACCACCATACTGGTTTCCAAAGTGCTTGTACAAATTTGCACTCCCACCAGCAATAGATGAGTGTTCCCTTTGCCCCACGCCCTCATTAAGTTTAAATTTCTGTGTTCCTTTATTGAAAACATTTATATTTATTCCCTTTTGTGTAAAGGCTGAACTGAATGTCCCAGAAAAAAAGAAAAAGCTGCATCCAAGTGAAAGATTTTACAAATCTAATTAGCTGATTCCAACTTCAGTGATTGCAGAGAGCTGGAATATTGCAGATCTGGATTCAAATTATTTGGGTCATCTTTAACCCCCTTGAGAGTTCGGTGGTAGTGGTGCACATCTTTAATCCCAGCACTCTGGAGGGAGAGGCAGATGGAACTCTATGAGTCTGAGGCCAGCCTGGTCTATAGAGCTAGTTCCAGGAGAGGCAGGGCTAAACAAAGAAACCATGTCTTGAAAAGCAAAATACTAAGTATTATTATCATTAATTATTATTATTATTACTAATAATGATTATTATAAAATAATTAATAATAATGATGATGGTGTAGCGATTCATTACTCACTCATGTTCCTTTTTGGAATGTGTGAACAGACTGCTTGGTTTTCCCCACACAACTAAGAGTGTTGTCAGGAACATAGAGCAGAGAGTTCCTTGTCTTATATAGTCTGCCCGTGTGTGTGTGTGTGTGTGTGTGTGAGAGAGAGAGAGAGAGAGAGAGAGAGAGAGAGAGAGAGAGAGAGAGAGAGAATTTGTGTCTATTCAGCATTTCTACCAGAAATTTCCAAAGGCCAGGAGTGTGTCAGGTCCTAATGAAATACTTACACAAGACTTCTGCAGTCTACAGAGTGTGGCTAGATTGTGATAGATGAACAGTGTGAAAATGGAGTCATATTGTGAGAAGCTAGAACTCAGAGAAAACCATCCCCAAATGTCCAGTTTAGTCTTGTTTAAAACCATTTTTCTTATAAACCTTAGAGGCCTGACCTCCCTTGTACAACTTGAAGGTCAGTTCTTCTGTGAAAAGATGTGTCTTTTCTGCACCCACAGATTTCAAAGGGAGAAGAAGAGAGAGAAGGAGGGAGGGAGAGGGGGAGAGGGAGCAGGAAGGGAAAAGGAGATGATGGAGAGAGAGAGGAAAGGGGGTGGGAAGGGGGAGGGAAGAAGAGAGGGAGAGAAGAGGAAGGAGAATGAGGCCAATGGGGGAGGGAGAGGATAGAGGATAGAAAAGTAAGTGGGTGAGAAATGAAAGGGAGGGAGGAAGATAGATGGAGGACATGTGGATGGATGATGGACAGATGGCAGGCTAAAGCACTTGATATGATTAACATTCTAACAGGTACTGTGGCGCTGAGGAGATTGCTCTATCTCCCTGAGCCTTGCTCCCAACTATAGTACAATCACAGCTAAACCTCCTGAGTACCAGCCTCCTAAGACTTCCTGTAAGCTTTAAGAGAATGTACGCAGAACACTCATTTATTCTGGAGCAAAGGTTTGTTGAACCCCTACTGCATTTCAGGTGCTGGTCTAAGCACTGAGACTACTTGAGAAGACATGAAAGTCTCTACTTTCATAGAATTTACATTCAAACTGCAAGTGTGGATAAAGCAGAAAGCAAGACGGCCATTTCACTGACCTTCAGTGTTTTTAAGGGGGGAGCACTGATAAAGTAGCACTGATCATCATATGGAGAAGAAAAATTAGACAGGGATAAGAAAGTGAGCCATGGGTTTCGGGGTGGGGGGTAAGGGCATTCAGAAAGGAGGAAATGACCAGTGCAAAGGGCCTGGGGCAGAAACATGCCCAATGTGTCCACAGTACAGAGGAGCACAATCTTTCCCCAGTAGAGAACTTTGAAAGTGCTCCTGGAGGAATGACTCCTGGTGTAGGAGTTCCATGGTTTCATGGACGAAGGCCTCCTGAAACGTCGCTGTGAATACCCTCAAAAAGTTACTTCGCCCAACTAACTGGTGACTGAGATGAACCTAGCACATAGGATACACCATGAAAGACCTGATTAACAGCGCCCCATACAGCAGGAAGAAGTTTGGAGAGAAATAACTACGCTCATATTCCCAAATATTGCTTATAAATGTTCTTTTACATTTAAAGGGTAATATGATATAGAGAAAAATAATTTGCATTGGTATGGATCTTGCTTTATTGATACAAATTTAAGGTCAATTTTGTTATATGTATACATATTTCTGCTCTTGATTGAGGTGTTGTGATTGTATAGTTCATTTATATGCATGAGGCCCAAGGAGATCAGAAGAAGATATCAGATCCTCTGTGAATGCTGGGAACTTACCTCCAGTCCTTTGCAGGAGTACCAAGCGTTCTCATCTGCTGAGCCATCTATCCAGCCCCAGCCTGCAGTTTCCATGAAAGAAAGGAAGAAAGATGCCTCAGAAGGAAGGATGGCCATGCTGCACTTTCCATACATATAAAACCTTGATATCTTCACCCAGCCAAACAAGTTAGTTAACCTCTTAGGTAAGTGGCACTGATGTCTTGGTCAAGTGTGGGGGTTCACCCAGGGAAAGGGACTGTGCCTCACCTCCTCACCCCAGCCATCAGCCCAGCCCTTCCTCAGGGTAGCCCCACATTCCCAGGCTTTCCTCTAGAAACCCACCCCCGTGAAGTAGAAGTAGAGTAAACTGCCTTATTGTGGGAGACTCCATCTGTTAATTGGCAAACAAGTCAGCCCCATCTCACCAGTTAAGAAAAGGAATCTTGGCCTGCAAAATGTGGCTTATTCCTCTCAGTGATAATGAAAGGTGTTTGTCATAGGTCTTGAGATGACAATGCTGCCTACCTGTACCTCATACAGTGCCTCTCTCCCTCCCCCCCCCGCCCCGACATGGTGGCATGTCTGTTGGGGGAGGGGTCCTCACCTTCCACAGATCCTCCTATTCTTTCCTCCAACCCTCCATTCTATCATCTGCATCCCATGCCTTAGAAAAGGACAGTCCGTGAGCCCTTAAACCAAGAGGTATGGCTTTACTAGGGGGTGATCCAGGGGCCACTTCCATTGAACATTTTGCATAGACAATCATGTGAAAGACAGATCCTGAAGCCCCAGCCTTGCATCTGGATCTCAGGGAGTAGAGTCAAAATGCCATAGTTTCAGCCTCCTCTCTAAGCCTCTCAATCACTAGGACAAACACCCTGCCCATCTGTCCTTCCTTCTTTTCAGAAATTAATTTTAAAAAAATTTTTATTTTGTGTGTCTGGATAGTTTGCCTGGATGTGCGGCTTTGCATTGTGTGTGTGCAATACTCAGAGAGGCCAGAAGAAGGCACTGAATTTAATATGAATTTCATTTTGCAGGTAAAGAGGCTAAGGCCCAGCCTGCAGGTTGAATTTTATGTTCTGCCCCCTGCAAGCTATGATGAAGTCCTCATCCCCTGTGTCAGGGGCACACAAGCCCTTGTGCCCACAGAGCACTAGGGAACCAGGAATATTAACACACAGGGGCCTCTGCTCATGTTTTCCACTCAGAGAGCTGGAACTGGATATTGTTAACAACCTGGTGACCTTTTTACTACCTATCAGGGAAGACTGCTCCCTGATTCCCTGGATGTTTATCTCAGACTTGCCCTTCCGTAGATGATTATTTTTAGCCTCCAGTTAGTAAAACCCATCCATGGGGAGAGGGGGATGCCACATGCACTCTAAAGCCTGATGACTTTCTGTGCCTTCTTGATCAGACAGCACACTAGATTCTAGGCTTTTTAGCTATGGAACCCTCCCTCATGGTCACATGTACTTTGTAAAAAAGTTTCTATGTATGCCCACCTTAAACTTTATTGTGCACATGGAATTGCCTGGAAACTTTTCTCCAAATTGTACTGTGTTTTAAATATGCTGTTAATACGACTTTTGGGTATATATCCAAAGGATGCTCAATTGTGCCACAAGGACATGTGCTCAGATATGTTCATAGCAGCATTGTTTGTCACAGCCAGAACCTGCAAACCACCTAAATGCCCCCTGACTGAAGAATGGATAAGGAAAATATGGTACATTTACACAGTGGAGTACTACACAGCGGAATAAAATAATGACATCTTGGATTTTGCAGCCAAATGGATGGAGCTAGAAAACATTTTGAGTGAGGTAACCCAGACACAGAAAGACAATTATCACATGTACTCACTCATAGGTTTTTAAATATAAAGCAAGGAAAACCAGTGTACAAACCACAATCCCAGAGAACCTAGACAACAATGCGGACACTAAGAGAGACTTACATAGATCTAATCTACATGGAAAGTAGAAAAAGACAAGATCTCCTCAATAAACTGGGAGCATGGAGACCTTAGGGGAGGGTTGTAGTGGAGGGGAGAGGTAGGTAGGGGAGCAGAGAAAAAAAATGTAGAGCTCTATAAAGAGCAATAAAATAAAAAAAAGTCAGCTCCCCCAGAAGGGCCGTGTGGCTTGTCCTGGTGAAGACTCACTACGTAACAGAGGGTGACCTTGAACTGACCTTCCTTCCAAGTGCTGGGACTGTAGATATGAGTGCCGCCATGCCCACCTTCTAAGTTTTTACAGAGTCTTTTTCAATTTTTACATAATTTATATTGATTTTATATGTCCTTTTAAAAATAGAAAACCACATTCCTCATTTACTAAAGGGCAAAGTTTCTGCGCAGTCATGTTATTTTGTATCTATTTTAAAATACTTCATTGTCATTGATTAAATATCTCGCTAAGCATTGATTTGCAGCTTTCTGTGCACCCCCTCTGTTGTGATTCAGTCTTAATCAAGGGCCCAAATTGCTTCTGACATCTATTGATTTTTGCCTTCATAAATTTTTATCCTAAATAAAAGAAAAGCAAATAAAATTATCAGACTAAGGAGAGAGCATAGTGGGTAAAGTGCTTGCTGAGAAAGCATTAAGACTGGAGTTCAAATCCCCAGAACCATGCAAAGCCAGCCATAATGACATGACTCTGTAATCTCTGTGCTTGTATGAAGTATGACAAGATGAAAGATAGAGATGGAGCCCCCTGGAAGCTCACAGGCCAGCTAGCTAAGAGTGAGCTGCTGCAGAAGAACAAGGAGACCCTATCCTCTGAACTCCACATGCGCACCGTGGCCCTCACGTGCCTGCAGTCACAGGCGTGAATGTCCATGGACACATGTATCACACAGAAAGATAAAACAAATTGTCAAGGTCCCTTTGATGCTATAAAAATATTCTTGAAAAAGAATAGGTTACCAGAAAAAGTTGTGAGGTTTCTTCTTTCACCCATAGTAATTAAAGATTTCACGTTTCTCACCCCGTTTCCCCTTAGCCCCATGCCACCTCACCCGCAAGTTCCCAGTTTTTGCCCAGCAATCTTGTCTACTTCCCCTTTCCAGGCGGATGACTATACGTTTTTCTTTGGGTACACTTTCTTATTTAGCTTCTCTAGGATCACAAATTATATGCTCAATGTCCTTTATTTATGGCTAGAAACCAATTATGAGTGAGTACATCCCGACAGAGACCCAATTTGGAGCAACGGTCTGAGCTCTTAAGGTCCAAATGAGGAGCAGAAGGAGGGAGAACATGACCAAGGAAATCAGGACCACGAGGCGTGCACCCACCCACTGTGTCAGTGGAACTGATCTATTGGGAGCCCACCAAGGCCAGCTGGACTGGGACTGAATAAGCATGGGTTGAAACTGGACTCTCTGAACATGGCGGACAATAAAGGCTGATGAGAAGCCAAGGACAATGGCACTAGGTTTCGATCCTGATACATGAACTGGCTTTGTGGGAGCTTAGCCTGTTTGGATGCTCACCTTCCTGGACCTAGATAGAAGTGGGAGGACCTTGGTCTTCCCGCAGGGCAGGGAATTTGGACTGCTCTTCAGTATGAGAGGGAGGGGGAATGGAGTGGGGGGAGGAGAAGAGGAGTGGGGATGGGGGAGAGTGGGGGGGAGGGGGCAATATGTGGGAGGAGGGGGAGGGAAATAGGAAACGGGGAGCAGGTGGAAATTTTAATTAAAAAAGAATAAAAATAAATAAATAAGTAAAAATAAAAAAAATAAAGGTTTCAGGAATAATTAGATTGGGACACTTGCAGCTTCTGCCTCCCCAGAAGCTCTGAATCACCAGTGGTAGAAGCTATGCCAAGTGCTTGCTGGAATGGAAACAGACTATTGGGAATTGAGGAGTCACTCTTGAAGAGGAGTTGGCATGGAAGCTGCGACTGAAGTATGGTGGAGACATTGGGCAGTTCAGAAACCCAGGTATGGAGACCTCCAGTGTGAAAGAAAGGTGATGAGCTCACGCTGATCTGAGTGCTGAAGGGCTGCACGCTGTTGCTATGTGAGATGGAGATGGGCCCTTGTTAATGTGGCCAGTGATACCTGGTCTCCTATCTCCTCTTGCCCTCATAGAAGATCAAGAGAGTCATGGTAGTCTGAATGTAATGGCACCCATAAGCTCATAGGGAGTGGCACCATTAAGAGGTGTGGGTGTGACCTTGTTAGAGGAAGTGTGTCATTGTAAGGGGTAGGCTTTGAGTTTTCCTATGCTCAGGATGCTGCCTAGAGTCTCAGTCCACTTCCTGTTTATTTCTGATCAAGATATAGCCAGCACCATGTGTGCCTAGACACTGCCATGTTCCACACCATGATGATAATGGACTGAACCTCTGAAACTTTATGCAAGCCACCCTAATTAAAAGTTTTCTTTGTAGGAGTTGTGGTTATGATGTCTCTTCACAGCAATAGAAACCCAACCAAGACAACCCAACTTCGATTATCAAAATTAAAAGCATCAGGTATGGTCAGGGATTCATAGTTCTAATTCCAGCACTTGGGGGGTGAAGGCAGAAGGATTAGAAATTCAAATCTGGCTGGGCGGTGATAGTCCACACCTTTAATCCCAGCACCCAGGAGACAGAGGCAGGTGGATCTCTGTGAGTTCAAGGCCAGCCTGGTCTACAAGAACTAGTTCCAGGACAGGCTCCAAAACTACAGAGAAACCCTGTGTCAAAAACAAGGGGAAAAAAAAGTTTGAATTTGTTTTTTAGCATCATAGCAAAAACAGTTAAAGGACATCTCAGGCTACATATGTAATAATTAACAAATAGGAAAAGCCTCTGTTAATGCAACCTCTACCAGTGGCTCAGTCAAATCATTTCTACCAGTGGCAAGCTTCACAGACAGCAGCAATGCCAACACGGAGCCAATGGCAACTCTAGAAAAGCAGCTTGCTCTGTAATTTGAAGAACTGACACAAGTCATGGAGTCTTGTTAATCTGATGCTGGTTTTGATATATTCTTTGTCTTTATTTTACCAACACAGTATAAACCCGGCAGTTGCTGTTGCCACTGTAACACTTTATCTATAGACTCAATCAAGAAAGAGCCTCCTTTGATCTCACGAATACAGTGTGTAGGCTCATCAAATGTGCTATACATTTGTTTATGGTCTTTTCTCATTTAGAGAGATCTGGACGTAGCACAGACTGATTTGGGGTAATGCAGCTTCCATGGAGTTGTCAGGTGTGAATGGAACAGAGCCCAGATGGTGCATTGACCCACTTAGGTCATAGGTCCTGCCTGCTATACAGCACTCCCAGGCCTGTGGGAGCACAGCAAAGCTTTTGTAATGTGAACAATGCCAAAGACACGTTTTTTTTTTTTTTTTGAGTTATGTTTTATTTGTTTGTGCCAAGTGTGAAGAAGATGGAATAACTTGGTAAAATCAATAAAATTAGTGTAACTGCTAATTTTTCTCATATATTATTTCTTAGTATCGATGAATAAGATAAACATCACTAATTGATTTTATTCTTTTGTGTTTTTTTCCCCTTTGGAGGCAGGATCTCATTATGACCTAGCTGACCCAAAACAAACAACAAACAAACAAAAAATTCACTGGCATCTGCCTCCCAAATGCTAGGATTAAAGGCATGCCTGGTTACACTGTTTTCAAAAGATTTTTATTTGCAATTGTGTGTCTATGTAATTGTGTGTGTATATGTGTGTCTGTGATGGGTTTGTGAACATGAATGCAGTGCCTGTGGAGTTCTGAAGAGGATGGTGGATCCCCTGCCACTGATGTTATAGGCAATTGTGAGCAAACACGTGCTGGGAACCAAACCCTGGTCCTTTTGCAAGAGCTGCATTCACTCTTAGCCACCAAACCACCTCTCCAGTCTGATGCTTCTGCTTTTTAAATTAGTGTATAGAAGAGCAATGTGTAGTTTATGTTTTATGAGAATGGTAATTCCATGGGAGATGTTTTCAACCAGAAGAGGTACTCAGTCTTACCTGGTGTTCTAGTCAATGCCTCCCCTTGGACAGTATACTTCAGGTGCTGTTTGCAGGAGAAAATATTTATTTTTGACTTCCAGTATCAGTTGCTGGTTCCATTATGGGTCTATGTGAAGCAGAGCATCATGGTGGAAGGGCATGTTGGAACAGATGCTTGCCTGTCCACAGTCAGAAAGCAGAGAGTGACAGACCCATAAAATATGCCCTTCCTTCCTTCATTTCTTCCTTCCTTCCTTCCTTCCTTCCTTCCTTCCTTCCTTCCTTCCTTCCTTTCTTCCTCTCTCTCTCTTCCTCCTTTCCTCTCCCTTCTTTCTCTCTTTTTCTTTCTTATATTTTCTTTTTTCCTTTCTTTTTTTGGCTTTACTAGAACATGATTGAAAATTTGAATAGAAAGCTGATGTAGGAGGATCACCAGCTTAGTTATATGGCTAGACCCAGTTTTTTGTTTGTTTGTTTGTTTGTTTGTTTGGAGGGGAACACTCAACATTATAGATACATTCTGAAAATAATTTATTGGCCTGGTTCATATCTTGGCTTAGCTATGAGATCTGAGAGGTCCAGACCAAGATTCCTTAGGAAGACTTCCAGACAAAAGATAATATGGTGACCTTAGGACTTGCTTAACAACCAGAATTCTAGATTTGCAGACAGTTCTCTAGAACATGAATTTGTTAATTCACATGTGCTGCGTCAAAGTAGAAAGTCAGGTCAAACTAAGGAAGAACATTCCTGTTTTCATGTCTAATAAAATTATTTGTGAGAGGTTTGTTCCCATAAAACATGTGGGGAGATTATAAAAATAAAACAAAACTGTGAAAGCTTTGGAAATGGGCAAAAAGATCTTTATTTTTCTTTCTTTCTTTTCTTCATTTTTTCTTTCCTTTCTTTTTTATTTCTTTTTAGAGATTTAAGTGTACATGTGTCTTGCAACGGTAAGCAAGAACTCTGCCGTTGAGGTACACTTTCAGCTCTTCCTTTTCTGTTAATTGAGTACTTCTCAATTATGAAATGATAGAAAACATAATAAATCCAATGAGTTCTCTCTACTAGAAGCCAGCTTTGCACCTCTTGGTAAATTTGTTCAGCATTGCTTTTATGTTGATTGATTGTATTCTATGTTTGATTATATGTGCCTGTGTTTTTCCTTTTCTTCTAAACTGGTTATCACGGTTTTCTTTATTTATTTTTTGACCCAGTGTATTCCACTAAATCAGATTTTTTTTGTTTATGTTTAAGTTAAGATTTCTATTGTTGTGACAAAACACAATGACTGAAAAGCAAATTGGGGAGAACAAAGATTTATTTGGCTTATACTTCCACATCATTGTTCATCACTGAAGGAAGTCAGGACAGGGACACAAACAGAGTAGGATCCTAGAAGCAGTAGCTGATGCAGAGGCCATGGAGGAGTACTGTTTACTGGCTTGCTCAGTCTGCTTTCTTATAGAACCCAGGACCACCAGCCCATGGATAGCATCACTCACCATAGGCTGGGCCCATCCCCATTAATCACTAATTGAGAAAATGCCTTACAGCCAGATCTTATGGAGGCATTTCCTCAACTGAAGCTCCTTCTTCTTTGAGGACTCTAGCTTGTGTCAAGTTAACACACAAAACTTTTGTTGAAGTGGGTGTGGCCTTGTTGGAGGAAATGCATTGCTATGCGGGTGGGCTTTGAGGTCTTGTGTATGCTCAAGCCACCCCCAGTGGCTCAGTTCACTTCCTGTTGCTTTTGGATCAAGATGTAAGGGCTCTTTCAGCTCCAGCACTGTGTCTACCTGCATGCTGTCTTGCTTCCTTCCATGACATTAATGAACTAAACCTTTGAACTGTAAGTGAGCCATCTCATGAAAAGTTTTTCTTTATAAGAGTTGCCGTGGTCCTGGTGTCTCTTCATAGCAGCAGAACTATGACAGTTTGTTTGTTTTTGCATTGAGTAATGCTTTTATCAGAGAAACCTTATTTGGGAGTTGTGTGCTTTGCTGGTAGATATTCAGCTCAAGGAATGACTTCAGTGGGGATTACCTCCCACTGCTGCCAGAGACTAGTGTCTTCTATGCTTGCCATGAGACTTGGGTCCATGACAAGTTTTGAGGCATAAGATATAATCACACTGGCATTGAATTGGTATATTTGGAACTCACAGAGATCAGCCTGTTTCTGCCTCCTGAGTGCTGGAATTAAAGGCATGCAGCATCACCACCTGGTTTTTGGATGCCTTCTTAAACCAGCAGTTCAAGTATTTTTGAGGGGACAGTTTGAGCTAATTTAGTATCTGGCCAGCATGGACACATTCTGTGCATTCACATGTGTATATGATAGACTAGCTGTGATCCAGATTATATAGATAACATGTAAAACTGTGTAAACAGGAAGCAGAAATGGTTGCTTTTGGTTGCTTTGATGTTGCTGTTAAAAAGGAAGACTAACCCTTTTCATTTTTTTTTTTTTTTTTTTTTTTTTGGATTTTCGAGACAGGGTTTCTTCGTAGTTTTTGGTTCCTGTCCTGGAACTAGCTCTTGTAGACCAGGCTGGTCTCGAACTCACAGAGATCCACCTGCCTCTGCCTCCCGAGTGCTGGGATTAAAGGCGTGTGCCACCACCGCCCGGCAACCCTTTTCATTTTTTATTTTAACTTTTATTTATTCTTTGTGTCTTTCACATCATGCATCTCCATCCCATTCATTTCCCTGTCTCCTCTTATCTGCCTTCTTCCCTTGCAACCTCTCCCTCAAAATAAAATAAATTTTAAAAGAAGGGGGAAAAAGGGAAGGAAAAGTTAATCTTGTCATGGAAGCCATAGTATGACACGGTGAGTCATGCAGTAAATCCTTTTAACCATATATCTTTACTTGCAAAAAGTTTATTACAAAGTGTTCATTGCAAAGAGTCTGGTTCGAGGCCTCTGGTTTCTGCTACACTATCGATGCTGGGCCTTCCCTGAAACTCCTCTTGGAGATCCTGCAGCTTTGGGTCTGCAGGACCGGTTTTTTTACATGCTCCAGCAGATCACAGATGGGGTGGATGTTGGGGTGAGCCAACTCATAACCTTGGTTCTGGGCCTTGGTAGCTGCAGAGTTGGTCAGCCTGCCGGCTCCCCCATGTCCTCACTGCTGGGGTGAGCTCTCCTGTATTGCCTTGGCTGATTTATCCCTTGCAGTGATGAGCTAGGGGTGGGGCCAGTTCTCTTGCTTTCACATCCTCAGGGCCAGGACTAATCCTTCTTAAATGCAAGTATTTCCTCGCAGAGGAGGCTACCTAAATGGAAAGAGCATGAAACTTTGGAGATACCAGTTTGGAACGTTGCCGAATACTCTGAAATTCCCAGAGTGGGTGAGTGGGTTGGGCTTATATGGCAGCAACTGGGCAGAGATGGCATGGGAGCACGCAGTACAGGGGAGCAGAGTCTGTTTCTGTAGCTAAATGGTATTGATTTCACTTTGTGCTCCAGGATGAGATTATGATTTCACTGGAATATCAGACTATTAGATTTCCTAAGGAATTGACTTAGTAGCCACATAATCTCATTGGCCCTGATTAGAATCATGACCAGTACTTCTGTTCAAGTATAAAAAGAAAAAGAAAGGAAGGAAGGGAGAAAGAAAGAAAGAAAGAAAGAAAGAAAGAAAGAAGACAGAAAGATAGAAAGAGAAAAAAAGAAAGGAGAGCTTTCCTATTTTCTGGAAAGAAGCAATTAAAAACTTAAACTGATATTTGCTTTGCCTTGCTATCATGTGGAACAGATCTTCTTGACGAAAGCCAATAGAAAAGAGCTGAAAGATGGAGAGAGAAGAGGTCATATTAGCACCAACCCAGCCAAGATTCATGTGCATACACCAGCCAACTTGCTGAACATCCACCCTCTCTTACCAGAACTTCATCTTTCTATTGTTACAACAGAACAACAGAAAAAAAACCATTAGGACATGGAATCTCTTTCCAATGAACAGGAACTTGGACGGTAAATAGGAAGCAAGACTCTCTTTCTATTCAGATATACAGTTATGGGATCAGAACTCCTTTATAACTAACTCTATCCCGACCCGCGGGATACGAATGGGGGTCCCTGATAAACCTAGTGGAGAGGAATGAAAGGAGACAAGAGACACGGGAAATGATGGCAAGACAGGATTTCTGATCTAGCCGTTCCGTTTATTATTTCCTCAGAAGCTGTTATATAGCAAACGGGCATGGGGGGGAAGGGAAAGGTGTCAGGGGGAAGGGAAGGGTGTCAGGAAGCTCAGGTCTGCTGGAACTCAGGTCTGGAGACATCCCTAGTTGATAAGTAAATACTGAGGGTCTGTAATTGTTGACTAACCAAGGAAAATGCTAATAGGTTCCAGAGCCTGGTTCCTGCAGGTCTCTGCTAGGAGATAAGACGCCAGGTTGATTTCCTAGACCCTACAGAGGGGATAGAGGTAAATATTTTTCTTAACTTGTGAGCTTAAGATGGCTGTAACCAAATTGCAGATCTCAAAATACAGGCCTTTGCTTCCGGCAACTAACGAAAGAGCCAGGGGGCTGCTGAGTTTCAGAGTCTATTCTTGTCCACCTGCAGATAGATTCAGACCATTTGATTGTCACTTAGGTTTTGTTTTCCACATCCTTGTCACAAACTCAATTTTTTGTTGTTTGTTTTGAGATGTGATTTCATGCAGCCCAGAATGGCCTTGGACTTAATACTTAATACATAGTCAAGGATGACCTTGAACTCCTGATCCTTCTCCTCCTCCTCCTCCCCCTTACCAGTGCTGGGATTCAGGAACGTCCATCAGCACGCTGCTCATGAGAGAATCTTTTCACTGAATGTAGAATTCTGAGTGGACATTTTTTTTTCTCCCAGGAACAATAGAGGTAAATTTCTTTTTCTTTATAATACTTATGTATGTATTCATTTTAACGTTTTATGTGTATGTGAGTATATGCTAGAGGGGTTGCTACGTATCCATATATGTGCGGGAGCCTGAAGAGGCCAGAAGAGGGTATCAGACGTTACAGGTGGTTGTGAACCCCATGTGGGTGCTGGGAACCAAATCCAGGTCCTCTGTAAAATCAGCGTTCTTACGTGCTGAGCCATCTCTCCAGCCTGTCTTAGACGGTTCATTAGCTTCTGAAGGCCACAGTGTCATGTGACGACCATAGTGTCAGGGGAGATCTGTGTATATTTGAATACACATATGATGGCGCAAGTCATAAACAATCCCACACCAGTTTGGAATTGTGATTAATAGGGTGGTATTTATTTAAAGGGGAATAAACTTACAGATCACCGTCCCAGACAACAGCCCTCTGCGCACGCAATTAGGAAGAAGTCTAGTCGCCGGAACCGGAGCAGGAAGTAAAGAGAAAGAGGAGGGAAGTAGCCACTTTTTTTTAAAGGGAAAGAGACCACGCCCCAATGGGCTGGTATCTCCGCGGCTATTGGCGGGAGGAGCGGAAGGATCTCCCGCAACACACATACAATGAATCATGTTTCTCAGACTGTTTTCAAGAGCCTATTTTTAGCAGCTGAAGTGTTTTGTATCCAAGTGTAGCTTCCTTTTTATATATTGTCAAACATCTTGTATGTGTCTATAATTATATCCCAATAAATTTCAAATTTTATTTTATCATATCTTAAATATTTTTTCTCCTTACTCTCTCTCTAACTGCATTTACATTCACACCTTCTGTTATTATCCCATCAATTTAATGATGCTTTGAAATCTTAAACAAACCTTGTCTACTAGATCAGATAATTTCTAGTGATTCCTCCTGTTTGTCTTTTCATTTTATTTTGATTGCTGTTTAAACTGTAAGTTCTTTTAAATCACGTTAATTTGCTGTTAAGTCTCCAGTTTTTTATTTTCAATTCACTTTTTAAATTTTTTTATTATTTATTTATTTTGAGATAGGGTTTCTCTGTAACTTTGGAGCCTGTCCTAGAACTTACTCTGTAGACCAGGCTGTCTTCGAACTCCCAGAGATCCACCTGCCTCTGCCTCCAAAATACTGGTATTAAAGGCGTGCATGCCCAGCTCAAATTTGCTTTTTAAAATTTTTTCCAGAAATTTGTTTTTGAACTAAGCATGGCAGTTCACACCTGTAGTCCTAGCACTTAGGCAGTTATGGCAGAAGTGCTGTGTGTTGGAGGCAGCCTGGTCTAAAGAGTAAATTTCAAAATACCTGGTTACAAGGTGAGACCCTGATGAAAAAAAAGGCACAAAACATCCTTTTGATTTTATTTTATGATATCTATATTTTAATAAGATTCTTTTATGTTTTCATTAATAGAAACACATTTTCTTATATTTTAATGAGCAGAGTCTGAACATTTGTGTCTGCTGGGTGTGTGGATAGATAATAGAGCATTGTTTAATATGTGTAAGGCTCTGGATTTGATTCTTTTTTGTTTGTTTGTTTTGAGACAGGGTTTCTCTGTGGTTTTGGAGTCTGTCCTGGAACTAGCTCTTGTAGACCAGAACTGGTCTTGAACCCACAGAGATCCACTTGCCTCTGCCTCCCGACTGCTGGGATTAAAGGCATGCGCAACCACCACCCTGCTCTGGGTTTGATTCTTATGCACTATAGATAGAGATGTAGATAGATACATGGATGAATTGATAGATATGTAGATAATAGACACAAACGGACACACAGATCCATGCTTATTAATTTCCTCATTTGGATTATTTTGGAGTTGATCTTGTTTACTGGTTTTGACTCTTGAAATGGCCACATTTTCTGGGTTTTTATTAAACCCAGAGTTTGAGCAATTGTGGTAATATCCTGGGTACTGTTGAATGTTACACAATTAAGACTCTAGATTCTGAGTCGTGACCCAGCTGTAGAGGAAACAAGATAGAAAGATGTGACTGCCTTGCTGAAAAAGATACCAAGCCACGTGGCTAACACAGACAAGAATTATGGGCTAATATAAGTTATAAGAGTTAATAAGAAGCTTGAGACACTAGGCCAATCAGTTTATAATTAATGCAGACCTCTGTGTGATTTCTTTGGGACTTAACGGCTGTGGGAACAGGGCAGGACAGAAAACCTCAGTCAACAGAATGGTGTGCCAATGTGGGGCTGACCAAATCTACTTAAAAGCCTGAGAGAGCTTGGGAAGTTATTCTAGATAAAAATGAATAGAGTTAAACATGGCTTCTTAATAGCAGCCTTTTCTTGGGTGGGCTCTGCTAGAGGCAAGTGCTCTCATTTAAGAGAGGCTTCCTGACTCAGCTTTGGCTGCAAAACCTTGCAGTTCTTTTAAGAGGTCCTGCCAAAAAACACTTAAATGGTGTTGATGAAAAGCTGACCGCATGCTTTTGGTGGTGGAAAGGAGCTTGAAACAACATAGAGTTGTGGCAGTAAACTGTGTCCTCTTAGTTATGGCCACATGGTATGGAACTGATTGCATGCCACCTTCAAGCTAAACCTGGAGTTGTGAGAAACTCACCTGCTTTGGTTTTTAGATTTAGGTTCTAGAATGTGCATGCTTTATGTTCACTTTGGAATGACTTCATGTCATTGCACTTCATGCTTGCATTTTTATTGTTGTAAGAAATATAGCTTCTAGCTAAGCAGTGGTGGCACACACCTTTACTTCCAGCACTCGGGAGGCTGAGGCAGGTGGATCTCTGTGAGTTTGAGGCCAGCCTGGTCTACAGAACTAGTTCCAGGACAGCTAGGGCACAGCTGAAACAGAGAACAGAGAAACCCTTTCTTGAACCCACCACCCCTCTCCACCAAAGAAAAGAAAAGGGGGAAAAAAGAAATAGGTCTTCTTATTTGAGAAAGGGTTAGGTCTAGTAAGCTCTTGCTTTTTCATCACTAGAAGTCCGTTGCACCACAGAGCCACCAAATCTCTTGTGTTGTCATCAGAGGCTTTCCCAGAAGATATATAGGTGCAATTGAGCCTGCCTTCCCCAATTGGAACCTGATTATCACATTGGCTTTTCTTACTCTTTGTTTCACTTCCTTACCCAGGATTCCTTAAGATTTATTTTTATTTATGTTTATGTGCTTGTCTGTGAGTTGTTATGATATGTTGTAAGGAGAGTCAGGCTGCTTGTTTGTCCCGGCCTCCAGGCTAGCTTATACCCAAAATAACCAAACAGAAATTGTATTCATTAAAACACTGCTTGGCCCATTAGCTCTAACTTTTTATTGGCTAATTCTTACATCTTAATTTAACCCATTTCTATTAATCTGTGTATCGCCACGTGGCAGTGGCTTACCAGGTAAAATTCCCAGTGTCTGTCTCTGGCGGATCCATAGCATATCTCCAACTCCACCCTTCTTTCTTCCAGCATTCAATTCTGTCTTCCATGCCTACCTAAGTTCTGCTTTATCAACAAACCCAAGGCAGTTTCTTTATTAACCAATGAAAACAACAAAAGACAGAAGGATCTTCTACACCAAGGATACCTGTGGCTGCAGGTACCTCCTGGCCAGAAAATGTCTGTAGATGCTCTGTAGCTGAAGTTACAGGCAGTTGTAAACTATCTGACATGGTACTGAAAACTGAATTCAGGCCTTCTAGAAGGGCGGTGTCTGCAACAGCCGAGCCATGTCTCCAGCACCACTAAGCATACTTTCCAAATTACTTACATGTGAGACTTTATCTCAGGGTTCACTTCAGGAGTTTCCTCCTCCTCTTCTGCTTCCCCCTCCTCTTTCCCTACTAGTACTGAAGAACAAGCCTAGGACCTTGCACATGCTAAGCCCATGGTCTACCACTGAGCTACACTGTTGCCCCTCATGTTTTTCTCATGACAGAGGCTCCAGGAACTAGGGGGCTCTGCGAATCTTGGTGTGTCTCTAACAGCTTCTGTTTAGAAGTGACATGTAGTGAATATTCTATGTGCAGAGTAATGTATTCAAGACCAAAATTAATGTATTTGCCAAAGAGAAAAATGATTAATTGCAAATAGTGAAACAATCTGCAACAGCTGTATTCATAAGTTTTGTTCCTCTGATACACTGGTTGCTATTTCTAACAACTGGAAGAAATGTATCATAAAGAAGACATAGCTAATTGAACCATATTCTTTTTTCTTCTTCTGGTACTTAAGGATTGAACCCAGTGGCATGGACACTAAACACTCTCCTACTGATTCCATCCTCAGCCCTAAGTTTTGAAACATCAAAAGTAGAAAGGAGTATTTATCAATTGGCTAAAGAAGAGTTCAGACAAGAGTTGTAGATATTCAGAGACTACGAACACCAAGTTCAAGAGAGTTTTTACAAATGAGAGACTGCTTGTGCTATGTACCCATCTCTGTGAGTAAAGGCCATGGCCAAAAACAGCTTATGGGAGAAACAGTTTATTTTGGCTTATGGTTCCAGAGGGTGAGTCCGTTTACTGTAGGGGAGTCATGGCAGCAGGTGGCCAAAGCAGAAAGCCCAGACATCTCACAAAGCAGGGAGCATGGACTGGAAGTCTGGCAAGATTATGAGATCTCAAATGTCACTCCCAGTGATACACTTTTTCCAGAAAACAGAACTACCAGGCAGGCACCAAGACTTCAAACACCTCAGCCTGTGGGAGCCATTTCTCATCCAGACCACAGGGCGTTGTGTTGAAAGAGGAGGGACACTGGAGTCTGCTTGGAGAGCATGGACGTCAAGCAGGACACAAAGACTTTAGTTAGGTAGGGTGGGTGCTACACGCTGGTATACCTAGGACTCAGGAGTTTCTTAGGTTTGAGGCCAGCCTGGGCTACATCAAGAATCCTTGCCTCAAAAAGAAAAAAAAAATCAATAACAACACAATTAACACCAAACAAACAAGCTAAAAAGGAATCCTGAGTGTGTTTACAAAGATTGTCCGGGCAGTCCTGGAGGAGGAGAGCCAGGCGGCAGCGGGGACTTCTCTGGCCCTGCACAAAGAAGCCTTTCTCCTCTCTTCTAGGCTGTCCACTGGTTCTGTGAGACAAGGCTATGACAAATATGTGGTAAGCACGACAAATATTTCCTCAGTGCGTACTTGACTCCCACTACTAGGGAAACAGAAAATGTCTTTCTAATTTTTTCCCTCTGAATCTCCTATCTGACCAAATACAGTGCATGCCTTGGTGGAAGACTACTTCCCACACAGATGTATAATTAGGACGGCCTTCTGAGATAGGTTAAATGCATAAGGAAACCCTTCAAATGAGAGGCGGATATTCACACACTATCATGTTTTCTTTTGCTTCTGAGTTAACCAAGGAAAGACATTTGAAAATAACTTGCTGCTGCAGACCTGAAAATAGAGAAACAATTTCTGTATTTTTTCCATCTTCGACGTCTTTAGCAAACTGCAATGCCCAGGAGCTTCTGGAAGGCAGTGACAGTGGCCGTGGTAAGAGTGTCGTTATTAATATTGTATTATTTCTCTGATTTGTTGTTGCTGTTGTCTCATTAGTGACCCCTGATATGTAACGTATTATGTGAATGCTGCGCCACCTGGGATATGAAAATTGATTGCAGAGGTTTGAGTGAGGTTATTTGATTTTGCAATTAGATTTATGGCTTGGCTGAAAGAAAAAGAAAAGACATAACATGTACGTTTATCAGTCCCCAAACCATCCACCTCAGAACTGGGATTTCTTTTCATATCTTTCAGATCGTGATTATGACATAAGATTGCTTTGCTCTATACTGAACAAGTGGCCAGAATTAGAGTTAACAAGGCAGAAACAGTTTAAAAATCCAGAGACTCGCATCTGGAATCCTGCATATGTTCTCCACTGTCCTTCGGTGCTAGGCACTGTGTTAAATGCTCTGCTCTGGCACTTGCTGCACAACCATGTAGAGCAGTTGCTGTCACTTCCTCGGTACAATGCGGGGATAGACTATGCCAGCAACAGGGAAGCGACGAAAGCCTCAGAGCTGGTACTAGGTAAATCTAGTGCTAAACCCAGGGTGCCTTTGAATGGAAAGCCTAGTGCCAGACTTGGTAGTGCACACTTGTAATCCCATTGCTGGTGAGGCAGAGGCAGGGGGATGAGAAGTCAAGGTCAGCCTCAGCTACATAATGAATCTGAGGTCAGCCTTGGCTTCATGAGATCCTGTCTCACTGCCTATCCAACAATTTTGTTTCAACTCAGAACATTGTAAAAGCACCCAAATGCCACCACAGATTAGCCTCTCTCTTCTTTCATGCATGTTCTCCTTTAGATTTTGTCCGTATGTATTGATAACTTGTGTTTGGTTTTTACTACTTACCCTGCCTGCCTGGCCTAGAACTTGCTGTATAGACCAGGCTAGTTGTGAACTTGTGAGGGTCTTCTTGTCTCTACTGCCTGAGGGCTGAGACTGCAGTTGTGAGCCACTATGCTCAGCTTTGTGTTCTTTACTTAAACACTTTTATAACTATATACTGTTCCACTAAGTGGATCTATGATCACTCATTAAACCATTCCTATAATCTTTGAAAATTTCTACACTTTAATTTTTAAGTTTTGTACGATTTCTTCAGGATAGATTTCTAGAAAATGCTGCATCAAGAGCAGAGGAATGAAATAAATATATATAATGTGTTAGTTAACATTTTAAGTTCAATTTAAGCAAAGCACATAAAAGTGAAAAATGAATACATAATGTTGTAGTTAGCATTTTAAGTGCAACTTTAAGACTAACAGGAAATTCTATTTTAAGTATTACAATGTTGGAATGCTCTTGTGTTGGGGTTTTCAATACTATTCTTGAGCTCAGCCACACCCTGGATTCACAGAACTCAGCAGAGTTGTTCTACACATGGTTATGGTTTACGATAGTAAAGGGATGAGATAAAATCTGCAATAGGAGAAGGTATGGCGCTAAAGTCGGGAAGAAGGCTGGCACAAGCTGGTTGGCATTGCCTCCTGTGAGGTTGGAACCATGCCATTCCCCTCTCCCTGCAGCAGAGTGTGTACTATGTGCCCACTATTGCAGAGCAAGGATGTGCTCTCAAGCCTCAGAGGCCAAAACATTTATTAGGATTCTCAGCTTTCCAAAAGTCAAACTACAGAATGCTACAAAAGCTTGAGGCACGCAACATTCTTACGAGACAGAGTAGTCTCATGATGAGGTCAAGAGCCAGCCCTTTTCATTGTGCAGGAATTGGGACGCCAAATCCTGCACAGTTAAGTCACTTGACTTCTAAGAAATTTAAAGTTAGCATAGAAAACAATGGGTTTCATTTTTATATGTTCATACAAACACATCATTCTACTTTGCTCACATTCTGAGTTAAGTCTTTATTCAATACTGGTGTAGACGATTTTAAGAGACCAGATTTTAAAACTGTGATTTCATCCAGCTGTGATGGCTCGCGTTTGTAATCCAGACGCTGAGGAAGCTGTGGCAGGAGGAAGGTCAACGCCAGCCTTCAATACATACTTACTTCCAGAGCAGTCTGGACTACAGAGTGAGACCCTGACACAAGACCAGACCAAACCAAACCTTAAATATCATAATGTCACAGTGTTTGAAAAGCCTTGTAACATTAACCTGTTTTACTTTAAGAAGTTTTTTGGACACAGGGTCTTACTGTGTATCTCTGACTGGCCTGAACTTGTTATATAGACTAGACTGGTCTTGAACTCAGAGATCTGCCTGGTTTTGCCTCTCAAGTGCTGGAATTAAAGATGTGTACCACTATGCCCAGCCTCGGTTTTTCCTTTTCACAGTGTATATGATTGTGGCTTAGAAGAGACAGTATTGCTGGACCACACAATGATGGATAAGATGCCTGACATTAAGCATGGTGTTTTTACTAAAAGTATAGTTCAAGTGAATTATGTGTTTCCTGTTAAAGATATGCTTACTACCAAAATTTGCTGTATTTGTTTTTAGCTTCTTAGAATGTGGAAATACCTATCACCTGTAATGCATACAAACAACAAAACATCTATAACCCACCATAAGAGCTTATTTGTTAAATTTGGGTGGGACTCAAATTTGCATTTCAAATAAAATATCTAGGTTATTCTGATGTTGGTGGTGCAAGAACAACATTTGAGAATTTGCACGCTGATTACTGGTAACCTTCCTTCCAGGTTACATCACATTAATGTTCATAAAAGAAAGTCAGTTGGTGTGGGAGGCTCTTCTGTATATGTGTTGCTTTTATTGGTTAATGAATAAAGAAACTGCCTTGGCCTGTTAATAGGGTAGAGTAAAACTAGGTGGGGAAAACTATATTGAATGCTGGGAGAAAAAAAGGCAGAGTCAGGAGAAGCCATGTAGCCTCTCCAGAGAGAGACGCTGGATGTAACCTGCCCGGGAAGCCACAGCCATGTGGCGATATACAGATTAATGGAAATGGACTAGTTTAGAATATAAGAGTTAGACAGAAATATGCTTAAGCTATTGGCCAAACAGTATTGTAAATAATATGGTTTCTGTGTGATTATTTCGGAGCTGAGCAGCTGGGAACGAACAAGCTGTTTCCTACTACAGCCAGTGGCCTTAATCTCCTGTCTGATGTCACTGTCTATGGCTAGTCATTTACTGACCCCCCCCCACAAGGTAGCCCCAAGCACCTTTTCTCTTACTATTCTCTATAGCAATGGTTCTCAACCTTCTTAATACTGTGACCCTTTAATATAGTTCCCCATGTTGTGCTGACTCCCAACTAAAAAATTATTTTTGTTACTACTTCATAACTAATTTTGCTACTGTTATGAATCATAATATTAATGTCTGTGTCTTCTGATGGTCTTGGGCATCCCCTGTGAAACAGTCATTTGACCCCCAAAGGAGTCTCGAAACATAGGTTGAGAACAGCTACCCTATAGCCTTACCCAAACTGACCCTTTATACTTTTTTTTATCAGTCTGTATTTACAATTTTGGACCCCAACCACAGGTCTTTTTTCTTCTTGGTACTGTGGAACCAGCAATAAGACCAAACTGATTGCAAAGATGGTAATCCTCTGCCAAAAATCGGAGAAATAGGAGATGAATTTGTGAGTCAGTCTCTTGGTCCCTTTGGGGCATGTGTCTTGGAGTCACAGATTTCAGGTAAAAGAAATGAAGGGTAAGAATCAGGCATGGTGGCACACACATATAGTCTTAGCACTAAGTAGGCCGAAGAAGATCAGGAACTCAAAATCATCCTAGGTTGCAGTGAGTTCAAGCCCAGCCAGGGTGAGATGAGACCTTACTCAAACAGACATTGGTGCATTGCCTATTTTTGCTCCTGTTACAGTTCTTTCTGGTTGTATCCATGGCAACGCCAGCTGTCATGGCACCTGGGCATGTGTCACTGAGCATGCAGCTGCATTATAATGAAGGTAGAGTTGGTCACTCTGGCAGCCCTCTTAAATGCAGCAGATTTCAGCCAGCATAACTGAAGTGGGATTTCTGGCTACAGATGTCTTCTTTCCAAAGGTCAAGACGATCAGGGAAGGGGAGGAATTCAGCTGAATCACCTCTGAGTGGGATAGCACTTCCCTTTACAATTTCTTCCTACTATAATTGTGGTCATCTAATGTTTTCATCTGTCTGTCCTACCCTTCCTTCTTTCTTGCAGGGAATCTGCTCCTCACTCATTCCATTGGAATAGCAGCAAGGCTGTTGTTAGCTCAGTGCTATACCGACTAGCTGGGCTCTGGGGCCTCCAGTGATCATGGCTTGGTCAAATATGGTGTTGTATCCTCTAGGTCAAGAAGGGTTCATATGGTCTAATTTGCTTACTGGGTAATAATACTCCATGAGACTTGGATCTGAACACCAAAGAGGGCAGTCAGGCTCATGTTTTTCTGAGACTGCTGAATGGAAAAACATGGTTCTATAGTTTGCCATGGTTGTGTCCATTTTCTGTGACATGGAGGAAATCTTTCCATAGAACACAGAGGTCCACATACAGTGAGAAACAGAGGCACAATTCGAGAAGAACCAATAAAAATGCTTTGAGTTCTGTCTCATTGACACCAGTGAGACATACCTCATCTTCCACCCCTGTTCTTCTCAGTTATATGAGTTAGCAAATCTTTGACTTCTCTTTTTGCTCAGGGGATTGTTGTTTAAAATAGTGTGAGATGACTCCGTGGGTAAAGGTGATTGTCATAAAGCCTGAATACTTGAACGTAATCCCCAGGAACAACATGGTGGAAGGAGGGAACCAATTCTGGAAAGCTGTCCTTCGGCCTCTGCATATATGCCATAGGATATGTTTGCCTCTTTCATCACATAAATAAATGTAATACAGTTTTTTAGATAACAAAATGTCACAACCATTATTTTATGGTTTTGAAGTCAGATAGGCAATATGTGTCTCAGTGATCTAAAATCAGAGCCTCTCTGGAGGCTATAAGAAGATCCACTTCCTTGCTCATTTAGATAGTTGGCAGAATTCAGTTCCTTGTGGTAGGAACAAAGTCTTTTCCTACTGGCCTCATCTGGGGACACTTAGCTCTGAGAGCCTGCTCCCTCCACTTTCATAATGAGCACATGTTCTGCCTGTACTGCTCAGTCCTTTTTAGAGTGTATTTTGAAGACTGCAGATACTGCTCAGTGGTAGAGCACTTACCTCGCATGTGCAAGGTGCCGGGGCTCTACCCAGAGCACTGCAAAAATACAGTTTTCATTTGAAGTTGTCATGACTGAGTTCTATGTGCATCTTCTTATTTAGTGTGTCCTTGGTCTGTCTCAAATGAGAACTGAAAGCTCTTGTGAGGCTTTTGGGAGGATCCCAAGAAATAATGGCTAGATTGGTAGAGTAATGAAAAATAGCAGTGGATTCTGCATTTGTTGACTTTGGACTTTGGATCCTTAGCCTCTCGGACTCAGTTTTTTTTTTTTTTTTTTTTTTGTCTACAGAGTGAGAGTCCTTACATTGTATTCGCTTTATTTTTCTATTTTGTTGAGACAGTGTCTGCCTTTGTAGCTTTAGACGGCCTCAGACTTGTGGCAGTTCTACTTCCTATTGCTCCCCAGTGCTGCATACTTGGCTTTTTGCTTTTACGTTTCTAAAATGCAGTTCCCAACAGGATGCTTTGATCACCACAGCAAAGACTCGCGCCTCTGTCATTTAAAAGTCATGATTTTGGTGTACTTCGCTCTTCGGCCTGTATAATCTTTCTGCTTTATAATATTTCTTCCACAAATAAAGGTACTTTTGTTCTTTTAAAATATTTTATCACTATTACTTTTATATTCTACATATGCGTCTCTGTATCGGTTTGTACACCTGAGTGTGGTACCCGCAGAGACAGAAGAGGATGTTTGATCCAGAGACCTGCAGCCATTGGCAGTTGTAAGCCATCTGATGTGGGTGATTGGAATCTAACTCTGGTTCTCTGAAAGGACATCACGTGATCCCAGCTGCTGAGCTGTCTTTCCAGATGGTACTACTGTTCTTTAGCATGAAGGTTTTGCAAACTTTTATATCTATAGATACTTGAAAGATGAGTGCAAAGAACTCCTATCAAGCTCTAAACTGCTATCATGACACACAATGTATAAGTTATCATGGCAGGAATGACTGTGAAACCACAGAGGCAAACATATTTACCAAGCCACAACACATGTAAGAAAGATTTAACAAAGACAACACATGACAAGTCAGAGACACAATCAGTGACTTCTCAAGAAGATGGGGGGGGGGTCACCTCTCTGAGAGGGACTGGGTGTCTTTTATAAAAGTTAGACTAGGTTCTTGATCTTATCTCACCACCCGACTGGGTAGGGTTCATAGCTGGAAGTGTAGTGGGCTCTCACTGTCTCATGAAGTAGTACATTTTATTCAGCAGTCTTCCTTGAGAATGACCACTTGGGGGCAAAAAGCCATAGGTCATTTGGAGTTAGGTGCTGGATATTTGTAAAAGACACCACAGGTCACTGAGATCACATGAAGAGAGGACATTTTTATTTTTTTCTACAAATATGTATAAATAAAACTTCTATGTTAGATAGTTGGTTAGGTTCTTGTGGATGGCCTTCTTCTTCCTCGTAATCAAAGCCTGCAAAGAACTATTCGGTAGTACTAGCACAAAAGCAGACCCATAGACCAGTGGAAGACAGGACTCAGAAGAAAACCCACATGGTTACAGCTACCTAATCTTTGGGAAAAAAAAAAAGTGCAAAACATACATTGGAATAGAGAGTTTCTTTAACAAATGGTTCTGGGGAAACCGGACATCTATTACAGAAGAATGACGCTAGATTCACATGTCTCATTCCACATAGAAATCATTTCAAAATGGATCAGAAACCTTTCCTCCATGGAAATTGGAATAGAAGGACCACACAATCTAACTACAGGTTTCCTGGGCTCATTGAGGGATCCCAGGGGACTCTTGAGTCTACCACAGAGATGCTTGCATATCACTGTTCACTGATACACTGTTCATAGTAGCTAAGAAACAGAACAAGCCTAGATGCCCGTCAATAGATAAATGAATGGACAAGGAAAATGTGGTTCATACACAATGGAACTTTATTCAGATGTAAAGAAAATTTAAATTGTGTAGAGGTGCTTGATGAGCAGTTTCCAGAAGAAGATGGACTCCACAAAGTTGTCCTCTGACCTCCACATGTGTGCCATGGCATGTACAGTACGCACACACAGGACACACACACTAAGCTTAATAAAAATAAAATTAAGGGCATTTTCAGGAAAATGGATACACCTGGAAATCATTATGTTAAATGCAATAAGCCAAGACTTAGAGTGATAAATATTACATATTTCCTGTGAAGTGAGTGTCATATATGGTGTGTGTGTGTGTGTGTGTGTGTGTGTGTCTGTATGATCAAACTTGGAGTTGGCTGTGGAAGAGGAGGATGAATTTTTGTTTCGTTTGTCTGTGCTTTTGAAGACAGAGACTTATTTTATTATTTGTCAGGGTAGCTGGAGCTGAAAGGATGGAGGGTCTGTCCAGGACAATAAAAGTGCCCTCAGTGGATGTGGGCCATGTTCCCAAGAAAGGGTGTCTTCATGAATGTCTTCATAGTACAGTGCAGAGCTGGTCCACCCATAGGGGTGCCTCGTGCTGCAGGGGTGTGCAGCGTGGGTAGAAAGTGAAATCCACATGGTAGCTGAACAAACTGAGAAAGGCTATGGAGAGGTTGGAGAAGCACACTGGGCTCCTGGAGAAGTAGGCGGGGTTGTGGAAGCTCTGGAAGACACTCCCAAACTGAGCATTGGATAAGCCTTGGTGATGAATCTCGTGGCTTCTTCATCCATAGCCAGCACCTGCCCGGGCTCTGCATCCCAATATGTCTGTATACACACTGCAGACCAGTGAGCGCCTGCTGACATGTCAATGTGTGCACCTATTGTCCTTTGTTGATGATGTGGCTTTCGAGCTCCAGCTCAGGGATGAAGGCTCCTGTGCATCAGCCACGCTGCTGCATGGGATCCACCAGGACACTGTAGAGGTAGACAAAGGAAGTCAAACAGGTTTCTCTGCTGATAGATCTTGCCCTTTTTCCAGGCCAGTGATGTGGTCCCCATGAGGGAACCCTTCTCATTAGGCTTTCAGAAAAGGTTTACCCTTGTCGGTGAAAAAGTTGGGCTTGTCACCCTGGACGATGACTATATCGAAGAGTTGGTGCCAATCAGGACCTGCCATGTGCCTCATTCCTTTGTCCATGACACTGAAAGGACTGTTGGTGATGAGGAACAGCTGTTTTCCATGGGCAACCAGGTGACTCAGGACCATAAATGTTTCATCCCCTCTCAGGATGGACTTCTCCATGTTTTGCTCAATCCACTGGTACAGGAGGCCTTTCAAATGCATATCCAGGATGGCATCCATCATATTCTTATAGAGGTGGACTTGCTCAAACTCCAGGCTGCGGCACAGAAAGTATCTGCCACACAGAGCAGCAGTGTCATCTCTAGTACTGAGATGAAGAGAAGATGTCTATTAACCACCCTTGTCATAGAAGCAACTCATCTGGTATAGTGGCACGTACTAGGTACATGAACATATAGGTAAGTCACTTAATTTTCTGGCACAGGCTGGAGTTGTACATAATGAAAAGCACCAATTTTCATTGGAGGACTTTTCTGAACATCATAGTGGAGGCCACAATTGGCAGACTGCCGTCATAGTCATGTTTCCGAATCCCCTCAGGATCCTTACAGTGCTCTGTCAGGATGTCCCTGGGCAGCACTGAGGATCTTAGGGTGCAGGGCATCCTTATGCGGGGCCAGTGTTTAGTCGTACTCAAAACCATAGACTTCAGTGTCACGCATAGATGGCGGCTGGGTTTAGGAGGCTGCAAACCTAAAAGGGTAGGTCATCAGCTTCCGCATGTCCTGGGAACTAGCCCACAAGCACGCACTGAGTTTTCCAAGTGCAGTTGTACAGGTGATGAACGCAGGGTTCTGGTGCAGTAGGCTCTAGGCTCTGTAGGGGGTTGGGGGAGCAGCAGCCAGGACAGGAGGGTAAGGATGAGGTGATCTGAAATCTGCTATGGCCTCTGCACAGCAGCCATACCTGCCATTCCCTCTGCATGCTAACTGTAATGGCTTAAATAAAATGCTGCAGGTCCCCAAGTGGCTGCAGCAGGCAGCAGGTCCCAAGACCACAGCTGGCCATGCAGGGAGCCCCCGAGTGGCCGTGGGCCATGAAGGCCAGTGGGTCCTAGGCAGGGAGTCACATGGTAGATGAGAGACCAAGACAGATAGGCGTGCCATGAGACCACACGGCAGGTCTTCCACCACAGCTGGTCCTCGGCAGGGAGTCATGCGGTGGGTGAGAGACAGAGACATGGATAGGCATGCCATGCAGAGTGAGGTTGGATATTTATTTAGTGAGTTATGGAAGGGAAAGGGAAATGGAGGAAGGGGAGAAGGGAGAAGAGCAGAGAGAGAATGGGCTGAGGGGAGAAATGGGGAGAAGGGAGCGAGGCAGAAGCTGCCTCTTCCAGAGAGAAACAGAAAGGAAGGTGCCAAGGCTGGAAGCAGAAGGAAGACCTGCTTGCCTCAGCAGACAGAGGAGGGAGTGGGTGTGGGGGCTTTCCTCTTATAGGGACAGGACAAACCATTACACTGCCCTCCGCCCATCCACTAGCCTGCTGCCCTCGTTCTGGAAGATGACATCTTAAGGGAAGATGGGGCGGGGGGGGGGGGCGGGGGGGAATACATGAAAGCAGGACGGAGGTCTGTGGGTAAAGGAGAGAGATTAGTAGAAAGCAGGAAGGGCAGCAGGACAGGGCCACAAATAAGAGCAAATGGTCTATGAAATGCCATAAAGAAAATTGTTCTGTTTTAACTTTTAAAAATTAATGAAGCACTACTGGATTTTTTTTTTTTTTGAGATAGGTCTCATGTTGCCTAGGGCAGCCTCAAACTCATTGTGCAGCCAACATCCAACATGACCTTGAACTTCTGACTCCTGTAATCCTAAATACTGGGATGACCAATGTGTGCCACCATGCCCCATTTTAGATATCGATGGGTATTGAGGCTCAGAATTTCATGCATTCTAGGCAAGCACTCTACCAGCTGTGCTACATCTACAATTTTGTATATATTTTTCTTTTTACTTTCAAATTTTACTATATCCTGGAGTACTTGAGCATAGAACAGAACAATCTGCATATTTAAAAGTATGTGTCATGTATGCAGTCATGTTGTGAAGTTTGCAATTCTGTAGCCTCTGAGCAGGTGGTCTATCAGACATTTGCAGTGTAAGGCTGATGAGAGACCCATGTCATAGCAGATCAGACCCATGCTGCACAGAGCAAAAGAGCCACCAGGTGGCATTCAAACACCATCCATTCATTGGTGCACAAGCAGAAAATGTATGAAGATTAGTGTGCTAGTGTGCATTGGTGTAAAATCAATTTTGTTAAAAAAGTGCTTAGTTTTAGCATCATATGTTGATGAACTCTAATATTAAAGAAAATCCATTATCAGAATCCATCTAAATCAAAATAAAAATTTTATCAATTGTCTGTCAAGCTTTGTTTCCTCTTACATGCAAAAAATGGGGAGGGGGGGAAGTGCATGAGAGAGCTAGAGGGGGGAGAGAGAGGGAGGAAGAAGAGACAGAGAGAGAGAAAGAGAGAGAGAGACAGAGACAGAGAGAGGGAGGGAGGGAGGGAGGGAGGGAGGGAGGGAGGGAGGGAGAGAGAGACAGAGAGACAGAGAGACAGAGAGAGAGAATTATACAAAGAGCAACTGGAGGAGGACAAGGCTGCTTGCTGCTTAGATGCATGTCTCCTGGAAGTGTCCCTGGAGGCTTCTTCTCCCCAGAGTCTGGCTAACTTACAAACTTCTTCCAAAGTATGAAAAAACTAGGCTGGTGGTTCCTGCCTGTAATTCCAGCCTCTGGAGGCAGAGGCAAAAGGATCACCGTAAGTCTGAGGTCAACCTGGTATTTACAGAGTTCTAGATGAACCAGTGCTACACAACAAAAACCCAAATCTAGAAAAAGAGGGAAGAAAACCTACAAATACTAAAGAATCATAGCACATCAGAGTCCATAGTGGAATTCAAAAGAAAGGCCAGGCGAGGTGGAGATGACTGTAATCTCAGTGCGTGAGAGTCTGAGACAGGAGGATTGGGATTTGAGAAGAGTGTGAGCTGATCTTGTATTTTAAAAATGAAGAAAAGCAAAAGAAAGAGAAAGATGAGGAAGGAAAAACCTTTTCTCCATAGAAAAATGGCAAGACTTTGAAAAAACACTGGGATTTAAAGTAACCATTTTCACTGGGCATGGTGTTGCATACCTTAGTCCCAGCACTGAGGAAGTAGAAGCAGGAAGAATTCCAGACTGCACAGGGCAAAATATTGAAACCTTGTCTCAAAAGGCAACACAATATAAATAACAAAGAAGCCAATCCCCTCCCAAAATTTGGAGAATTATGAACATGAGAACGTATTAGCTTTCTAAGAAAATTATGTTTTATTCTCATACTTAAAATATATTTTTAAAATTTTTATTGGTTCCTATGGTGTGTGCGTGTGTACACTTGTGGAATTTAAAAGACAACTCTGTGGAACCCACCATTATGTGGATTCTGGGAATCAAACTCAGGTCACCAAGTTTACACAGCAAGTGCCTTTACCCAGTAACCTGTCTGGTTGGCCACAATCTTCTTAATTAATTAATTAATTAATTAATTTTTTAGTTAATTAGTTTATTGTTTTAAGTTCAGCACAGTGGTTGCACCCTAATCTACTGCTGTTTCAGTCCATAATCGCAACTATGCAGTTGTCTGCCTGCTTCTCTAGCAGTGGGCCTGGTGGAAATTCTGTTCCCACAGGCACTAGCCCTGTTACTGCTGCTAAAGTAGCTTTAACTAAATCTCTGTTGTTCTATAAATAAGACTGGGGTGAAAACCTGCTAGCTCAGAGAGGTTGAGTAGCAGCTAGCTAACCTGTCTCTTGGCTGGCAGCTCCGAAAGACCCTACTTCTGTCGAACCAGAAAAGGCTACACCACTCCAAATCCCTCCCTGCTACTTCCTGTGTCTCTCTGTCTCTCCTGGATACCCTCTGATGCTCTGTGATTGCTTTCTATCAACTGATTGCTAACTCTACCTCCTGACCCAAGGTTATTTTTTTTTTTTTAATTAACACAAATGCAAACTCAGGGCTCACAGTGTGATCGAATATCCCCCAACATGAATTATTTTTTCCAGCCTGATCAGTTTTCCCTTTCTTCCTCCTCATTTCTCAGTTCCTCCTTACAACCTCTCCCATCTCCTCCTCCTCCTTTCTCTTCAGAAAAGGGCAGCCCTCCCGTGTAGATCAGCCAGTTATGGCATATCAAGTTGCAGTCAGACTAGGTACCTCCTCTCCTATTAAAGCTAGTGGAGGCTGCGCAGCAGAAGGGAAGGGTCCCAACAGCAGGTAACAGAGTCAAAGACAACCTCTGCTCGCGCTGTTAGGAGTCCCACAACTACAGACCTGTATCACATGTGTACAGGTCCTAGGTCAGTCCTATGCAAGCTCTCTGATTGTCGATTCAGTCTCTGTGAGCCCCCATGAACCAAGGTTCATAGAATAGTTGATTTCATGTGTTTTCTTGTGATGTCCTTGACACTTCTAATGCCCACAATCCTTCCTGACCCTCTTCCACAGGATTCCCTGAGGTCCACCTAATGTTTGGCTGTGGTCTCTGCATCTGTTTCCATAAGTTGCTGGGTAAAGCCTCTCTTATGACAATTGGGCTAGGCAACAATGTATGAATATAGAAGAATATCATTAGGAATCATTTCATTGACTTAAAAATTATTACTATTATTGCAAGTCATGTTTTATTCTATGCTACATCTATAGGCTGTCCAGCCTCTGAGTCCTGGTTCTCCAGGCAGTGTCAGGGTGGATTCCCTCTCATGGGAGGGTCTCAAGTTGGACCAGTCATTGGTTGGTCCTCTCACAATGTCTGTACCACCCATACTCCAACACATCGTGTAGGCAGGGCAAATTGCAAGTCAAAGGTTATGTGGCTGGGCTGGGGTCCCAGTCACTGGAAGTTTTGCCTGGTTACAGGAGACGGCTGGTTCAGGCTCTGTATCCTCCGTTACTAGGAGTCCTAGCTAGGTTACTTTCATGAATTCCTGGGAGTTTCCCTTGCTCTAGGTTTGTAGCTCATCCCAGAGATGCCCCCTGATTCCAGTACTCTCTTCCTCCATCCTCTCCAAACCTGATCCCTCCTGTTCCAATGCCCATCCCCGATACAGACCTCTCCCCTGTCCACCTGTGATGCCTATTCTATTTTCCCTTCGCAGTGAGATTCACGTGTTCCCCCTTGAGTCCTCTTTTTCACTTAGCTTCTTTGGGTCTGTGGATTGTAGCATGATCGTCCTTTACAGCTAATATCCACTTATAAGCGACTGTCTACAATTTTTGTCATTGTGGGTCTGGGTTACCTCACTCAGGAGATCTTTTCTAGTTCCATCCATTTGCTGGCAAATTTCATGATGTCATTGTTTTAAACATTGTTTTTAATACTCCATTGTATAAATGTCCCACATTTTCTCTATCCATTCTTGATGGGCATCTGGGTTGTTTCCAGTTTCTAGCTATTATGAATAACGCTGCTATGAATATAGTTGAGCAAGTGTCCTTGTGATATGGTAGAGCATTCTTTGAATAATTTGCCAGGGAATAATAGCTGGGAATTGAGGAGAGTCAGTTCCTAATTTTCTGAGACACTACTCTATTTATTTCCAAAATGGGAGTACAAGTTTGCACTCTCACCAGTAATGGAGGAAACACTCCCTTGCTCCACATCCTTGTCTGGCCCCAATCTTTAATTTAAGATAGCTTCTTCATGTGTAAGTATGAGAGAACTATTCCTGAGGGCACGAAAGCAGGAAAACTGGCCCTGGCCCTTACAAGGAGTGAACTAGCCAGGGCAGTGTAGGAGAGCCCCCCCCCCCCGATGGTGAGGGCAAGGGAGACCTGGCAGGCTGACCAACACGCAACTACCCAGGCCCCAAACCAGGGTTACGGGTTGCCCCACCCCAACATCCACTCCATCTGTGATCTGCTGGAGCTGCAGGATCTCCACGACACAGGGCAGCAGCAGGATGATCGAGAGGAGTCCCAGGGAGGGCCCAGCTTTGATAGTGTAGCAGAAACCAGCGGCCTCGAACCAGACCAATGACTCTTTGGATATATGGACATAAGGGTTTACTGTGTGACTCACTGCGTCACATCAGAGCTTCCATGACAAGATTGATTTTTTTCCTTCTCTTCTGTCTTTCCTCTTAACTTTCATTTTATTTTGGGGAGAGGCTGCAAGGGCAGAGGGTAGATACAAAGGGAAGGGGTAATAAATGGGATGTAGATGCATGATGTGAAAGACACAAATAATAAATAAAAAGAAAGTAAAAAAAATTAGGACAGTTTCTTCATATAACGAGGAAAATTTTTCAGTTTCACTAAGCTGTCAAAACCTTTTTAGAATGAATTAATAACATTGCAAAATATCTAAGATAATAATTGTAAAGCATAAAATCTAAATTATACCACCTTTCCTTATATTTAACTGTATATCTATTATAGGATAACCTATATCCACAATAAGAAAGAGGGAACATATGAACACCACCGGGTTTTGGTGACATCAGCATTCCGGGTTACTGTTCCATCTATGGCCCATAATCTCAATTTCCCCAAATTATTTGGAGGTTTTTCTTTTCCTTGCTTTTATTTTTTATTTTATCCTATTCTATTTTGTTTTGTTTTTTGAGACAGGGTTTCTCTGTAGCTTTGGAGCCTGTCCTGGAACTAGCTCTTGTAGACCAGGCTGGCCTCAAACTCACAGAGATCTACCTGCCTCTGCCTCTTGAGTGCTGGGATTAAAGGCGTGAGCCACCACCACCCGGCAGGTTTTTTTCTACAAGATCCCAAAACACAGGGAGTGGGGCCATTTGTTTTGGAAGGGTGGAAACTTCTGAGATAGTAACTGGTACTGTTTCTCATCCTGACACTCAGCCTTGTCAAGTTAGTTAGACATTGTATTTATCTATTCATAGTAGTAGCTAATATCATCTATAATGGTGGCTACATTGAGACTTGGCTTGGGCTGAAGAAAATTAAGATTTGTGTTTTTTCCAGAGACTGCCTTTGTTGCCGGGATCTGACATCAACGTTAGTAGATTATCAGGTAGTTGGGCTTATAGGAGGAGGAAGGTGCTCCGGCTTCTTTTCTGTTCTTGAGATAAATGACCTTGGCAATAGGCAGTGTAGGGGAGAAGAGGCTTATTGCGGCTTACAATTCCAGAGGGATAGAGGTCGTCCTGGCAACAGGCAGGGGAGGCATGCAGGCAAGAATCAGAAGCCTGGTGACCACACTGCACCTGAACACAGGAATCAGATAGAACAGCATATGGGCTGGGCTATAAAGCCTTAAAGCACACCCTTAGTGACGTACAAGGAACCATAATGTTCCCAGACATCACCACCAGCACCAAGTATTCAAACATATGAGCATGACAGGGTATTGCACTTGACCTTGTGTGATGATTTAAACCACAGACATTTAAAAAAAAATCAAATAAAATGACCTTCAGTCTAATGTGTACAAGATGTATATGAAACATACATGACTTTCATATGTAAACTTGGATCTTGTCCTCCAAACATATATATGAATATGCCCAAATGAAAAGAAGTAAAATATTTTAGTCACAAGCGTTTCAGAGAGGGGATACCCAATCTGTAGTAAAATTAAAAAAAAAATTTTTTTTTTGAAGACCTGGTTACCGAAGATAACTTTCCCTTCATAATGTTTCGTATTCCATACTAGTCCTTGTCGGGCTAAGCCACTGCCGCTAACACCCTGTATACAGTGCTAAAGAATAAAGATCTGAATGCAACGGTCTAGATCAGTATGGCAGATCTGCTCCACATAGTGACTCAGGGCCTTGGATACCTTCTACCTTACTGCTTGATCAACCAGGACAGTGCTTTTGTATTACTGGGGAAAATATCATGTTCCATATCTAAGATTCTGTCTGAAGGAAGAAAAAAAAGCAGGGAGGAATGTGTGCTCGTTATCCTGGGTCTAGCTCCTGAGTGGCACACAACACTTCTCTTCAAAAGGGCAGACCCTAGTCACAAAGTTGTGGATAATTGCAATGAGCTGGGAAACAGTCAGCTAGTTAGGTAATTGAGTGCCCAACAAAATGGAGTTAGGCTTTGGTGAACGGCTGTCAATCTGAGCCACATCCTTGTACTTTAGAATCTATTTTAGACTTTGTTCAGGTTCTTATACATCTTCCATAGAAAGAGTGACAGGATGAAGCTGTCACCTTGCCTGGCATCCTCCTACTTAAATCAAGTCCCAGAGCTATTTATATACTAGTGGACGTTCGAGGATTTCACCTTATCTTTCATCCTCATCCAACTACATTCTTGCCAAGAAATGCAACTACTTCGCTCATATTTTTGTGTATTTTATTGTTTTGATTTGTCATAGTAGATATTCAGATTGAAGCTTGCCTAATTTCCCCCTCCTCTATCTTCTACTGAATTATGTCCGTTGTTTCTCTGAAAAAAAGAGAAGTGAAACGAGAATGAGCAAAAAACACTGCAGGAAGTCCCATGCTCCAGCGATTTGAGGAGAACAGCATCTGACCTGACAGGTGAAGTGGGGAGGATCAGGAGTCAGAAGCCAGCTTCGTGAGTCTGGGCAGCCTTGTTTGGATCAGGAGTCAGAGACAGCTTTGTGAATCTGGGCCAGCCCTTTTCTCAAGACACAAAGACAAAATGCAGTGTTTGAAGGTCTTCAGTATACGCATATAATCTATTTTCAGAGATATGTCATAACGTGTTACCTATAAATATATTTAAATTAAATATTGTTTTCTCGGGGCTGGAAAGATAGCTCAGAGGTTAAGAGCACTGACTGCTCTTCCAGAGGTCCTGAGTTCAATTCCCAGCAACCACATGGTGGCTCACAGCCATCTGTAATGAGATCTGGTGCCCTCTTCTGGCCTGCAAGCATACATGGAAGGAATGTTGTATACATAATAAATAAATAAATATTAAAAAAAATATTGTTTTCTCCCCTGCCTCCTATTTAAGAAAACCAGATGGTAAGTAAGGATCTCCCAGAGTGTGGGTCTTCAATATAAGATTATAGGACAGATGGGGTCTTATGTTTGCCTGGGAACGACAAGTCAAGTCATGTGAAGTGTATAGGCTAAAGGATGTTCAGATAATCTGGAAAACATTATTTCTCAGTTGTTTGTGAGGGTGTTTCTGGAAGAGATTAGCATTGCAATCAGTAAAATGTGTAAAAGAGGTCTTCCTCAGCCGGCGTGGGTGAGTGCCATCTAATGTAATGAGGTAATAAGGCCCCTGTAGAAACAAAGCCCAGAGGAAATCTCTCCCTGCCCCCCACTGCAGGCCAAAAAGATCTTCCATCTTTTCCTTCCGGAAAACACTCCCAGGCCTCAGAATCTGGGATTGGGCCAGCCCTACAATATTTCTTTCCCACACATTAATTCTTAGAACCGGGATTGAATTCCACCACTACCTTTTCCAGTTCTCCACCTTAGCCAGCAGATTGGAAATGTCTCCACTTCTGTAATTATGTGAACCAATTTCTATAATAATGTCTTTATTCTTTTCTGTGTCTTTATTCTCTCTACATATGAATCTACTTTCTATCTATCTATCTATCTATCTATCTATCTATCTATCTATCTATCTATCATCTATCTATATCTATCAATCATGTATTATCTATCATCTATCTAGTTATCATGTATCTAGCTATCTTCAGTTATCTATCATCTATCTATCTATCTATCTATCTATCTATCTATCTATCTATCTATCTATCTATCTATCATCTATCTATATCTATCAATCATGTATTATCTATCATCTATCTAGTTATCATGTATCTAGCTATCTTCAGTTATCTATCTATCTATCTATCTATCTATCTATCTATCTATCTATCTAATCTTTCTATCTACCTACCATTTATCTCTTCTATGTAATTGGTTCCATTTTCTGTAGAATTTTACTTCAAGTATGTGGCTTTTGTCAGTTATAAAATACTGATGGTAGTGCTTCTGGAGTCACAGACTACAGGCATAAGGGAATGACTGGTCCACAGCTTGCTGTTTTAATGGAGACCAGGCTCTCTTGTCTACAGACAATAGCTTGTATATGGTACCACCTTGTGAGAGCCCAAGTGACTTAAAAGATTTTGTTCTAGGCCCCATGTTTTAGGTGGATACATAATATATAAAAGTTTGAGATGCTTGAAAATTAATATATATATCTTCTAGATGTATTTAAATCACTTATATAATTTCTGTCCTTATAATCATGGATAATTGGGAACTGGCTGGTTTCCATTGTATGTATGTCATATACTTGTTGTTTGCATCTCTGATTTATCCAGACCCTTCCAGGGAAGGATTCTCTTCCTTATAAGTTCTTGCATTTGGAGACAAGCGCATCTGATTCTTCATCATTTTATTATTTTATCTTGTTTTAATATAATTTGTATAAATCCTGATTGTGTGTTTGTTATGTCCACTAAATAATATTTGCTGAAGTGAGGGACAACATTACAATTCTTTTTATTCCTAAGAACAAACCTTGCTCATGTTGGTCCTCACAGACTGTGTGGTAATGGTTTACACTCTTACTTAAAGACAAGTTCTCATGTAGCTTAGGCTGGCCTTTATCAAACTCTTTATCTAGCCAAGGGTGATCTTATATCTGGCCACATATTCTTGGTAAGCTAAATAAACAGCTGCCCTTTATGAGACAGTCAGAACTGTTAGACTTCAGAAGATGACGGTCAGCCCTTGTAGCTGTAAAAGTCTTGTTCTCTATGGTGCTGGCATGACTGGATATTAACATGTAGAAGAATGAAAATAGACCCATATCTATCACCACGCACAAAACTCAAGTCCAAATGGATCAAAGACCTCAACATAAAGCCAGCCACACTGACCCTAATAGAAGAGAAAGTGGGAAGTACACTTGAATGTAGTGGCATAGGAGAGCACTTCCTAAATATAACCCCAGCAGCACAGACACTGGGAGAAACAATTAATAAATGGGACCTCCTAAAACTGAAAAGCTTCTGTAAAGCAAAGGACATGGTCAACAAGACAAAACAACAGCCTACAGAATGGGAAAAGATCTTCACTAACCCCGCATCAGACAGAGGTCTGATCTCCAAAATATACAAAGAACTCAAGAAATTGGTCACCAAAAGAACACATAATCCAAAAAAAAAAAAAAAATGTGATATAGACCTAAACAGGAAACTTTCAACAGAGGAATCTAAAATGGCTGAAAGACACTTAAGGAAATGTTCAACATCCTTAGTCATCAGAGAAATGCAAATCAAAATAACTCTGAGATTCTATCTTACACCTGTAAGAATGGCCAAGATCAAAAACACTGATGACAACTTATGCTGGAGAGGGAACACTCCTGCATTGCTGGTGGGAATGCAAGCTGGTACGGCCCCTTTGGATATCAGTGTGGCAATTTCTCAGAAAATTAGGAAACAACCTTCCTCAAGACCCAGTAATACCACTTTTGGATATATATCCAAAGGATGCTCAATCATGTCACAAGGATATGTGCTCAACTATGTTCATAGCAGCATTGTTTGTCATAGCCAGAACCTGGAAACAACCTTAATGCCCCTCGACCAAAGAATAGATAAGGAAAATGTGGTACATATTTACACGATGGAGTACTACACAGCAGAAAAAAATAACACCATCTTGAATTTTGCAGACAAATGGATGGAGCTAGAAAACATCATTTTGAGTGAGGTAACCCAGACCTAGAAAGACAATTATCACATGTACTCACTCATAAGTGGTTTTTAAAACATAAATCCAAGAAAACCAGCCCATAAATCACAATCCCAGAGAAACTAGACAACAATGAGGATCCTAAGAGAGACATACATGGATCTAATCTACATGGGAAATAGAAAAAGACAAGATCTCCTGAGTAAATTGGGAGCATGGGGACCTTGGGAGAGTGTTGAAGGGGAGGGAGAGAGGCAGGGAGGGGGGCAGAGAAAAATGTAGAACTCAATAAAAATCAATAAAAAATATCGAAAAAAGTCTTGTTCTCAATTTGTTCTGTGATTTATTTTTAATCTCTGAAAGGCCAGTGACTATTATATATCAGATTTCCAGTTAGGGCTTTGCTTGCCCTTTAGAGTGGCTCCCACAGAACTGGGAGTCTTAATGTTTTAGAGTGTTGTGAAATGATTTCCCAATAGAGAGCAAGGATTGCAAGCCCTCGATGCTTCACAAGGGTGTCTTAATGGATTCACATTGTATTTAGCATATTTAGTGGTGCCAGACAGCAGCAACAAAATGCATATTGTTACTTCAATTGCTTTTGAATAAGTCTAACCGGAAGAACTTCTCCACAGCATTGTGCAGTTTCCAAACAAGTCTCCAAGTGCAGAGTGGTCTGGCTGTGCAGATACTAAGAAGAAGTCAGGTGGGGTTTCCCTAGGAAGTTTTTTATTTTTTTATTTTTTTTAAATCATGCTTTTATGATAAATAAACTGAAGTAAAATATCAGAAACTTCTCTGAAGTGTTAAGAAGGAACTCTTGCAGGACAACTGCCTTTCAAAGACTAGAGGGCATCTTCAAGCCTGTTCACATCAGGAATGGAGGTAGGGCAGATGGCGGGGCTAGCAGGAAGTAGTGATGGATTAGATAGGAGATGCATTTTATGTGGTGTCTGTGGTCACTTCATTGCCTCCCCCCACACACATGTTATTCAGAAAGGAATAAAAGGCCAAGCTCAACATACTACACAAATTTCTATTCTCTCCTTAAGATAGTCCCTTAAACTTGAATCCCGGAGACAACTTCTTGGGAATTTGTGTTGCACAACCCCATATTCCCAGAAATACCGCTTCTATTATACATCCAGACTAGATGAGACGTAGCAAAACGAAACCGTAAGAGAGTACAGCTAGTTCTGCAAGAATCTCTAACTACTTCATCCTAATGAAAACAAACTTACAAGGCCACAAAAGGGCAGGGGACATGGCTCGGTGGTTGAGAGCACTTACGCTTTTGCAGAGAACCCACGTTTGGTTGCCAGCATTCATCTGGGAAGTGAGGCACCACCTATAACTCCGGCTCCAGGAGGACTCACGGCTTTTGGAATCCAGAGGCACCTGTACTTCTGTGCTTAGACTGATACAGATACCTATAATTAAAAATTAAAAAAAATGTTTTTAAAAGATACCACATAGGAACTGGGCATGGAGGCAGATACCTATGATCTCAGTGCTCAGGAGGACTGCTGTGAGTTTGAGATTATCCCAAAATAAAACTTCCAAGCCAGCCTGGGTTGCAGAGTGAGATACGATCTCAAAACAAACAAACAAGCAAGACCATGTCAAGAATCTTAGTTTTGAATGTCATTTCAATGTTGACAGAATGGGAGTAAGGATAGATGGTTCTTAGTAATTAGCTGAGATTCTCTCTTGTAACTTTTTAAACAAGCTTTTTATTTCTACCCCTTCCTTAAATTGCTTTTCATTCATGCACTCCTTGTAAGATGCTCTTCAACTTTCAGCAGCCCTCTTGCTTCAGGAGCTGGGATCCCCGGCATAAACACCATGTCCCACAACTGACTTCTGAACTTAGTCTAAGAGTAGGAGGAAGACCATGAGCCTCTAACACGGCAGCAAGGTTGAAAGTCAGGCTTAGTGGACTTGGAGAGTTGTTTCCACCTCTTTTGATACTGATTTTCTTTGTCAAGGGGGAAATTCTGGGGAACTTTCTTGGTGCTATCCCATAGCTCTTTTCCATAGAAAAAACGAGGAACCACTTCTTTTCTGGCTTCTAGATATTTTTCCTCTCAGGGCTTTGACCCAAACAACAAGAGATGTGCTAAATGCTTGTGTGGAAAGCTATATGGGAAAGATAATGCCTTTAGGCTAACCCCCAAACAGCTCATGTTCCATCCATGAAAAAGTGGACTTGACCATGCAGTCTGACCAGGAGGCATTCTCAAGGGTTGACTTCCTGGGTTAGACTTTGCCTTATCCCTAAAACTTAAGTAGGATCCAGGAGTCTTCAAAACTTCTGGAGGGAAACTTGCAAGCTAGTGGTTGATGGTTGAGACCCCCACTCCTCTCCCATCCACTCCTCAAAGAGGGTAAGACACACTGCTTTGGGGAAGGTCCAAGGCCCTCCCTACTATATGTAGGCTGAGCAAGGCATCCATCCAAAGAGAATAGGCTTCAAAAAAGCCAGTACAAGTAGTAGGGATAAATCCTGGTGCCACTGCCAGTGGTCCCACAATCTGCACCAGCCATGCAACTGTCACCCACATTCAGAGGGATTACTTTGAACCTAAGCTGATTCCTACCCTGTCTGGCTGGAGTTGGTGAGCTCCATTAGCTCAGGTAGACTGTTTCAGTGGGCGAACCCATCACGGTCTTGACTTCTTTGCTCACATTCTCACTCCTCCCACTCTTCGCCTGGACTTGAGAGCTCAGTCCAGTCTGTTGGCACATTCTTATTTACTTATTTATAGTCTGAAACGTCTGGAGGTTTGCAGTGTTGGTGTAAACCTTGCTTCTGGAACATGCAGATTCATTTTCTGACGAATGCCGTGGTCAGTCTGCACTCCAGGGCACCTGCATTACAGATGCCTCAATTTCCAAGCATGCGGAAGCAGTAAGGGCTCCAATAGTATTTTGGGGGAGAAATAATTTTGTCCTGGAACTCTAACATCTTTTTTCTCTTTTAGCAAAGCTACAGATAATTAAGTCAGCAATTTTTTAAAAGAAACATTCGTGCTTTCTTATGTTCACATATTTGACAATGTTTTCAACAGTTTAGAATTATGTATAAAAACCTAAGCAATAAAATATGTTTTGCAAAGAAAGATGTTTATGTTAAAACAAAGCTCATAACGAGCAGCACATTTTAGGTAATGAAAACTGGCAGACTGAGCCCTCCGCATACTGCCCTCTGTGCCTCTCACGCTGCTTTCCTAACCTCAGGACACTGATGCCCCGTCACCCACAGGAGCATGGTTAGGCACAGAGGTGGAGGTAAAGAGGGCACAGCTGTGGAGGTAAAATCCATCGTACTTCTAGGCAACTGAGAAAATAGGTTTAAAGGGGTTAAATCATTGAAAAGTATCATCCCACTCGTGGGTTCTGGCGGTCTCCTTATCCCAAGGCTCTCTATAACTTCATGGCGTATTCAGAAGGGATGCCATGTTCTACCTCTTGGTAAGGAGAGGAAAAAGGATTTCTCTGTCCTCTTAAGGTCAAGTGCAGCAGAATGACCACACTGTTTCCCAAAGGAGAATATACCTCCTCCCTGGACCATGCAGAATTTCTGTGTAGATCCTAAGCACAGCCTGTGGTTTAGAAGGAAATGTCTGTAATCGGAGACTGAGCTTCTGCTTCCCAACTGCCCAGACCTGAATAATCACACAAAACTATATTAATTACAACACTGTTTGGCCAATGACTCAGGCTTATTTCTAGCTACCTCTTACATCCTAAATAAATTTCTATTAATCTGTGTATCACCACAAAACTGTGGCCTACTGGTAAGGTTCTGGTGTCTTTCTCCAGCAGCAGATACTTGGCATCTCTCTGACTCCGCCTTCTTTCTTCCTATATTCAGTTTAGTTTTCACCACCTAGCTCCATTCTGCCCTTCAATTGGCCAAAGCAGCTTCTTTATTAACCAATGGTAATAAAACATATTCATAGCATGCAGAAGAGAATTCCACATCATCTTTCCTGTCTAAATAAAAAGGAAGGTTTTTTAACTTTAATATAGTAAAATTATAACAAAACAGGTATCAAACAAGAATTGTAGTTAGAATAATTAGTCTATTTATATCTGGCAAAATTAAAGAAAATATTCTATTTTTTATTTTATCTTTGTGAGTCAAAAGTATATTTAATTTATTGTTTATTATAACTAAGAAAAACTATAACTAAGGAAAACTATAGCTATAACTATCAATTCCATCAAAGACCCCCAGAAGGATATAGTGTTATCTTAGTAAGCAGAAAGTGCATTGTAAGCAACTTCCAAAATTTTAGATATGACAGAGACATCTTGCTGCCTGGACAGTCACCCAAAGTTCTTCTGTAACATTGGGACATCCATCTTCAGCCTACAGGACCATATTATCCGGCAGACTTTTCCAGGAAGCAGGAAATTTGAAAAGCTGCTTTACCTATATTGGCAGTTTGGCAGTCGCTTTCTTCTGTGTCCTGCAGAATGTCTGGCAGACTCTTTCATGAAACAGGAAGCCTGAACAAGTGTCTCATCATATTTAGGCAAGTTCAGCAGTCATTTTTTTGTGGGTCCTGTTTTTCTAGTTTATACAGCATACTATCAAGCAGTCCAGACAAGAGCAGAAAAGTTCCTTGCCCAGATAGCTAGCCTTGTCCCAGTGAAGGCAAATTCCATAATGAGTTTCTTCAATGCCCATCAACCTCTCTGAAGTAGTTGGTGTTGCTAGAAGCAGACATGTCTCACAGCCAAGAAAATTCTAAGCTCTGCCTATTCTCTCCTGCCTAGTTAATGGCCATTCAACTCTTTATTGACCAATCATAAGGCGCCTTGGCAAAGACACATCTTTACTGTGTAAATGAATATTCAGGAATAAGCTTCAGCCTCATACCTACAATGCTATTTTAAAGGAAGTATCAGGGAATTTGTGATTATAGAGACCACCTTTGTTTTCAAAGGTTTTTATTTACCTTTTTATTGTTTCATTCTACTGAGTGATTCCAACTTGCATGTGCCTGCTTGTATTATACTTAGTTAACACAGTCTCCAATAGAACTCTCTCCATTACCTCAGTACATTGTTTAATTATCTCATAGTCTTCAGGATGGGTAACCAGGAAGAGCATATGAGAGCCACCAAGTTCTCAGGTCATTTAGAAAGATGTTGCCATTCCTGAATATTTATTTCATTTCCCTTAGAAGGTGACTTACTACCCCATTTTCAGGAAAAGGAAATAAAATAAATGCTAATCTTAAGCTCACGAAGCCTTGCTCAGCTGTAAGATAAATGCCAGATTCACGATTTCTTCTTCACCTTCAGAGATGGTGCATCTCCCCTGTGTTCAGCAGCTGACTTTGTGATGGTAGCGCTGCTACACAGGCCGGGCTGCAGCAGCTCTTGTGCTGGATGCTTAACTTCTTGATGTTTTCCTCTGTAGGTTCAAACAGGTGAGCATTTGCTCATGAACTCTGTAAATAACAGGTAGGTCACTCTTCCTGGTGGTTTGTAGACAAACTGTTTTAGGCAAGCCTTTCTGGTTTCTTTTTTGTTGTCATTTTTTTAAAACTTCAATTAGTAGTAGTATATTAATACTATAAATCTAATTCTCTTTTAATATTTAAGAACTAAAGACAACAGTGAGAGTTCACGTGTTCTGCAGAAGGATTCACCTGGACCCAAAATGTTTTTATCTATCTTATCTTATCTTATCTATCTATCTATCTATCTATCTATCTATCTATCTATCTATCTATCTATCCATCCATCCATCCATCCATCCATCCATCCATCCATCCACTCACCTATCTAGTGGCTGCTGTTTTGAGATCCACTTGCTTCAAATCCAATTGCCTTGAATGGCCCACTGATTTTCCTATGGTCAACTCCTGAGAGCAGGGATTAGAGGCATGCACCTCTACACCCATCTCTGATAGCCATAATGATATTATGGCTAAGATAAGTAACGTTTGTTGGGTGTGTACTTTTGTGCCAAGAGTTGGCAGTGTTTAAATGCATTTTATTAGAGAAAACTTAAAGCCTCTGTTCATGGAGCAGCAGCATCGTCAGCTGCTCCCCACCTTTAACATCTGTGAACAGACCATTTTGTTTCTGCTCCCCACTCTGGAATGTTCCAAAGCAAATCTCAGACAAAACCTTGTTCATCTGTGAGTATTTCAGAAAGCAAGTGCCGTGGGGTATTATATATTTCATGTGTCTGGGTTATTCACGGAATTGGAGCCTCCAGAAAAACACATGAATCACAAATGACCTTGATTAATCTCAGTGTTCACACCTGCTTTTGTAACTTGTGAACAGTACCCTAGCTGTGCCACAGGATCCTTCCTCCTGGCCTGCTCCAGTGGTGTCCTAACTCCCCAGGGTCTCATACATCCTTGCTCCCATACTGCAGATTCTCATGCTCTGGCTGAGAGATTGTTATGTATGAAGTCACACAGTAACTCTCACATTTTATTTGAGAGATTTTATCCATGTGGTCATTGTAACCATGTAGATAAATAGCATTCTCAAAGCCATAGAGTATGCAATTGTGCAACTGGCCTAACCTACTTATTTTTGATTGCATACTAGTGTATGGTCTTAAGTTCCTATAATCATTTTATGAAATATATAAATGAGTCTTAGGAAAAAAATAATTGGCTAAATTCGCACAGTCCATAAGTAGTGGAGTTAGAACATTCAGGCTAGCTTTGCCTGACTCCAGAATCAGAAATCTTAATGGTTCTACCCTTACTCTGGCTAAAACTGGTTTTGTTTATTTGTTTGGATTTATCTAATTATTTACATAGCATTTTGATATAAGCCTATATGATTTGTGGAGGGAAAGGATGATTATTTTTTAAATTGTTTTTATTGAGCTATATATTTTTCTCTATTCCTCTCCCTTTTTCTCCCCTCCCCTCCTACCCTCTCCCATGGTCTCCATGCTCCCAATTTACTCTGGAGATCTTGTCTTTTTCTACTTTTCATGTAGATTAGATTCATGTATGTCTTTCTTAGGATCCTCTTTGTTGTCTAGGTTCTCTGGGATTGTGAATTATAGGCTGCTTTTTTCCTTTGCTTTATGTCTAAAAGCCACTTATGAGTGAGTAATATGATATTTGTCTTTCTGGGTCTGGGTTACCTCACTCAATATGATGAAAACCCTGATTATTATGTGTTGTATAGCCCATTCCCAGTTTTCAGAGTTTTTTGTTTGTTCTTAGAAAGTCCCAATTTTTTTCAAAAATCATTGACCAAAGAGTAATGGTGCACACCTGCAATGCTGGTACTCAGAAGACAGAGGCAGGAGGATGGACAGAGGCTGGCCTGAGAAACATAGTGAGATCTTGCCCCAAAGAATTAGAAGCTGTTGTCGGGGTTTCTGTCCTGCCTAGTTCCCACAATCATTAAGTCTCAAAGAAATCACCCATTGGTCTACATTAGTTGTAAACGGATTGACCCATTAGCTCAGGCTTCTTATTAGCTCTTATAACTTATGTTAGCCCATTATTTTGTCTATGATATCCACCTTATTCAGCAAGGCAGTCACATCTTGCTTCTGTGTCTGGGTCAGGACTGCAGAGGAATGGACTTCCTCCTTCCCAGAATTCTTCTGTTCTCATTGACCCACCTCTACTTCCTGTATAGTTGTCCTGCCTATACTTCCTGCTTGGCTACTGGCCAATCAGCGTTTATTTAAAATATTATTGACAGAATACAGACTATTCTCCCACACCAAGAAGCAATAGCAACTACAAATGTTTAAAAGTCATGATTACAGTTAAGAATTAGTATTGAGTAAGAGGGGACATGGCTGTGCTGTAAGGAATGGAAGCAGGAAGTATGTGCTAGGGAACATTCTCTGAGCTCATTGAAAGTGGGATACCGATATCTGTGTCTGCAGAATATGGTTATGCAGTAACATTCATTTTTCCTCTTTCTTTTGTGCTCACATGCTCCATTGTTTTCTTTTTAAAATGATTCACATTTTATTTTATGTATATGAGTATTTGCCTGAACGTATGTGTACTATGTGCATGCATGGCACATGTTACAGAGAACAAAAGAGTACCTTGGATCCCTGAAATTGGAGTTAAGGACACTATGTGGTGCTGGCAACTGAACTTGAGTCCTCTACAAAAGCAGTCAGTGCTCTTGGCTGCTGAGCCATGTATCTAGTCTTGCTTTATTGTTTGCTCATATTCTTGTCTTTTTAAATTATTATCAATTTGGAAGAATAAGACAGGAGGAAAAAAGAATTTGAGGCCAACTTGGGTGTGGTGGTTTGAAAGAAAATGGCTCCCAAAGGGAGTGGCACTATTAGGGGTATAGCCTTGTTAGAGTGGGTATGGTCTTGGAGGAAGTGTGTCATGGTTGGGGCGGGCTTTGAAGTCTCTTTTCTCAAGTGTCACTCAGTGTGACAGTCGACTTCCTGCCTTCTGGTCAAGATGTACCTAGTACCATGTCTGCCTGCATGCTGTCATGTTCCCCGTCTTGATGATAGTGGACTGAACCTCTGAAACTGAAAGTCACCACCTCAATTAAATGTTTGCTTTGTAAGAGTTGCTGTGGTCATGGTGTCTCTTCAGAGCAATAAGAACCCTAACTAAGACACTGGGTCATATCTGAAATTGTGGGTTCAGGGAATGAAACTCAGGTTGTCCAGCTGATATCAAGTGCCTTTATCCCCGAGCTACCTCCCTGGCCCTAAGGGTCTGCAGCGCCTTTTAAAATCATGTAATTTTTTATATGTATGAGTGTGTTGGTTGCATTCATGTGTGTGCACCACACGTGTTCCTAGTGCTCATATAAATCAGAAGAGGGAGTCAGATCCCCTGAAACTGGAACTACAGATGGTTGTTAGTTGCCGTGTAACCTGGACCTCTGGAAGAATAGCCAGTGTTCATAAACTCTTTGCCATCTCTCCAGCCCCAAGTTCCATTAAATCCTAGTAGAACTGTAATCAGATTAGTAGAAAATAGAAAACCTAATTATACCCAGTAAAAACAGCATCAATCAGACCCCAAATAACCAAATATGAATTCCTCTCTGATGCTTTTTTTGTTTTTGTTTTTCTTGTTGTAGTCTCTGTCTTTGTAAAGTTTTGGTTATGAACAAATAACTCATAAACTTTTAAAATTTTTTATCTAATCAAAGACCCAAAGTGTGTTTTTAAAAGACAATCTTAGAATTTCACTACGCAGTAAATTTGTTCATCACTAAGCTGCTGTGAATTGCTCTTTTTAGAGAATGTGTTAAATAGCTCATACCTACAGTGTTTAAAAATAGGCTTTCGTTTTTATTTTATTTACTCTAGCAATCATTTATTGTCAGCCCAATTTTCTCTTCTTTGGTATTCAACAGAATTTTAATTACAATGGGACTTTATTTTACTATGCTCATCATGAAATTATCTCATTTTCTGTCTTCAAAACTATGGGATTTTGAATGTATTTCTTTTTTCTTTTCTTTCCTTTTCTTCTTTCTTTCTTTTTTTTTTTTTTTTTTGAGACAGGATTTCTCTGTATCTTTGGAGCCTATCCTGGAACTAGCTTTTGTAGACCAGGTTGGCCTTGAACTCACAGAAATCCACCTGCCTCTGCCTCCCTAGTACTGGGATTAAATGTATGCACCACCACAGCCTGGTTTGAATGTATTTCTTTAGAGCCATAGCTCAGGATAAAACACTTGCCTCACATAGGTAAGGCCGTGGATTCAAGCCCCTAGTACCACAAAACAGAACAAAGCAAAACATGCCTTTTTTTCCAAAAGTTTATGCATTCAAAGATAGTAGTCAGAGATCAAGTAAGTAATTACTGTATTTACTTTAATTATCGAACAGAGGAGGTAGCTAAGTGGTTAAAGCCATACATTTTCAGAACCATATTCTCTGACTTAAGTTCTGGTTCTAGTATTTAATGATCAGTTTGTGACCTTGGCTTACTTACTTTATGTCCATGCACCCAGGTTTCTTTACGTACCAATTGTAGGTAATCGTTCTTACATTTTATGGTTGCTATGAGAATTAAGCAAGTCAATATATGTCAAGTTCTCAGAACTTCTCAGCTTACAGCAAGCTTTCAATAGATGATCATTTTCTTCTTTTTTTTTGCTTTTAGAAATAAAACTTTCTCTTTTTGATGATTTGTGTGTGTGTGTGTGTGTGTGTGTGTGTGTGGGCATGCGCACACACACGTCCGTCCTTGGAGGCCAGAAGAGGGAGCTGGATCTCTTGGAGCTGGAGTTAAGGAAAGGTGGTGTTGAGATGCCTGATGCTGAGAACAGAACTCTGGTCCTCTGAAAGAATAGCAAATGCTTTTTTATATGACCCAGGACCACTGGCCCAGGGGTGGCATCTTTCTTGGTGGGCTGGACCTTCCTACATCAATTAACATAGTCAAGACAGCTGTCCACAAACATGCCTATGGGCTACCTTTGTCTAGAGAGTCCCTCACTGAGGTTTTTTTTTTCCCCCAGGTGGTTATAGACCTGGTGTGGGAGAATTGTCTGTATTCTGTCAATCACGTTTTGAATAAACACTGATTGGTCAGGCAGGAAGTATAGTCAGGTCAACCATACAGGAAGTAGAGGTGGGGCAATGAGAACAGAATTCTGGGAAGGAGGAAGTCCATTCCCTCCATTCCAGCCCAGACCACCGTGAAGCAAGATGTAACTTGCCTGGCTGAAAGGCACCGAACCATGTGGCTAACATAGATAAGAATAATGGGTTAATATAAGTTACAAGAGCTAATAAGAAGCCTGAGCTAATGGGCCAATCAGTTTTATAACTTATGGAGATCTCTGTGTGATTTTCTTTGGGGCTTTCTGGATGTAGGGTATCGGGCAGGACAAAAACCCCAACAAGCCAGCCCCTCATGTTACATAGACCATGCCATGACTACGATGTTTTTGTTTGTATCATGAAATCTATTGTTTTTGCAGCAAATTTTAAAAAAAATTAAAATGTTCAATTCACAATTTGGAGTTTCTTCTTATCATTTTATTAATTATTATTATTATTTTGTTGTTGTTTTGAGACAAATATCAGGTAGCCATGACTGGCTTCAAACTCAGTATGTGGCTAAAATTGGTCTTGAATTCCTTATCCTACTGCCTTAGCCTTCCAAGTGCTGGGGTGACAGTCATGTGCTATAACACTTGACTTTTTTTCTCCATGTTTGTTTGTTTCTAATGAGTTGAGTGTGCAGAGTCTAGAAGCACTTTCTGTATGCTTTAAAGATTCCTTTTTCTTTTAAAAAAATCCTAATATGTTAACTTGCGCACCCAATCATTCTTATTTATTGACTATTAGTGAATGGTGTTTGAATATTCAGCAAGGAACAACAAAAATTATTCTATGCTACTCATAAGCTTATACTTAAATCTCAGAGCTGAGCACTGAATATCAACAGGGCATATCTGTACGGATAATTGTTCGTGATACCTCTCCAGTCCTGGTCATTGCCAGTGTAAACATCATGCCAGTTGTTCACTAATATATTGAAGAAGGTAATAACTTTTTTCTTTTGAAAGTCTCTAAATCACTATGGTTTTTAAAATAAACAAGAGGAGAGATTTGGTCTCAGAAACGGATTTAGAGAGAGTCTGTTGACAGATATTTCATTCTCTTGCCTTTTCTCCAAATGATAGCAATCTATGAGAAAAAAAAAAACCTTCCTCATGACTCATCGCTGAAGTTGGGAAATTGAGCTTACTTTTCCAGAGATTCCCAGAGAGATCACCCTGAAAACTGTGGGAAAGGATGCAGCTGAATGGTCATATATGAACAATATGTGCTGAATCTCAGTTCTTCATTGACAAATCACAAATTTCTAGTAGTCTTTAGTGGCAAGCTTCCTCTGTGGATTATGTAGGAAATACTTTATTTAGGCTGAATAATTGTTCCTGAGGGAGAAGCCTTCAAAATGTCTTGCACTCGTGTGCGTGTGTGTGCATATGCACACACACAGAAAGAGCCAGAGTCAGATAGAGATAGAGACAGACAGAGACACAGAGAAAGACAGAGAGACAGAGATACAGAGACAGATAGAGACAGACATGGACATACATACAGACAGACAGAGATAGACCATGAGCAGGGACTATAGAATACTAATCAGTTATGTTCACATGTCTAGTATAACTAAGAACAACAGTTCAGTTAGTTTGGTGTGGTGACTCATGCCTCCCCTCTTAGGGAGGCAGAGGCAGGTAGAGCTCTGTGAGTTGGAGGCCAACCTAGTTTACATGTCCAAAATAGTCTGTCGCAGGAAAAAACAAGCAAACAAACAAAAACCATGCTTCTAAGGTAGCAACAGTATCTGATTATAAGCCATATCCTGTGTGATCTTGCTAATTACCACATTGTTTGAACCTAATGGCAACAGTGGACAGCTAATCCAAAGGCTAATGTAAATAATAGCAGGGCATTCACTTTCCATAACACAAAACAAAACCCGAAAACTCCTTCTGGATATTTGCAGCAGGAATAACCGCATTTTTCTTTAGCTGGAATGATGTAGGCTGCTAAAGGAATAGTGGGTTTTTCCCTCTCTTTGCTGTATTGTGGATTGGAACCATCCATAAAGAAATTCTGTAGAGGTGAAATGATACATTCCCAGAATTCTCTTTGGTGGTTTTCAATCTGGAACTGTTGTATGTAGTATGGATGCTAGGAGTGTGTGTACTTTTCAAACTTATCTCAGTCTTTGTAATAATGATGATGATGATGCCAGGTTGTATGCATTTTTGGAGTTATCTCTGCCTTTGTGATAATAATAATAATAACAAAAACAACAATGCAACCAGTACTCTCCTGATGGTTCTGAATCATCCATAGCCCACTCATGCGCTTTCCCTCTGTATCAGAGCCACTTTCAGGGACTGTGGATAGGCAGACATTCCATGGTAGGGACTGTGAATGAAGTATCCATCATTGTTCTGTAAGACACAGCTAACCTCACATAAAAGTTTAATAGCAGTTTTTCCATTGAAACATTTATTTATTGTTAATGTATACACGTGTGCCAAGGCACATGAATAGAGGTCAGAGGGCAACTTTGTGTATTCCTTCCACCTTTATGGGAGTTTTATGTTATCAGGCTCTATACTTTTCCTGCCAAACCATCTCACCTATGCGTTCTCTCTCTCCTTCTTCCATTCTCCCTCCCCCTTAATTAAGGTTAGTTCAGACCTAGAAAAACTGAACCTAAACAAATGACTTTTTTGTGTGTATTTAGTAGTAAATAAATTAAGGGGGAATGACGTATTATCTGTGTGCTGCTAGGATGGGGTAACTGGGCTGTTTTCTGGTGGGTTGAGATGGAGGTAACAGTTAACGTTGGAGATGAGGTTAAGAACGAGGACACCTCCACGCCATATTCATGGTCTGCTATGTAAAGTGGCACGCTTTCCCAGATGGACAGCAGGGTAACTTAGCAAAGAAGGCATGTACTGTACAGTGTGATATTAAAATATAGCGCCTCCGTCTTTGTGTGTCTCTCAGGTTCACCTTTAGCTGTCGAGTCAAAAAGAAGGCATCACTCCCAGGTTACCTTGAACTTGCCCTTCTGATCTTCCTGCCTCCTCCTGTTTATCTTCTTTGTTTGTTTTGTTTGGTTTGGTTTTTGGTTTTTGAGACAGGGTTTCTATGTGTAACATTTCTGCCTGTCCTGGAACTTGTTTTGCAGTCCAGGCTGGCCACAAACTCACTGAATTCACCTGCCTCTGCCTCCCAAGCACTGGAATCACAGGTGGCTGAGCCACCGTCACCTGGCTTATCTCCATCTTGTTTTATTTTATTTTGTTGAGACAGGATGTCACTGTATAGCCCAGGCTGTCTCAAACTCCGGATCCTCCAACTTTAGCTCCCCAGGTCAGTATCATAGACACATTCCCCTGAACCTAGTTTAAAAGCAAGGTTATTATTAAAATGATGGATTGATTTTGGTACTAGAGTCAACATTTAAAAGGATATTGCTGAGATTTTTGTCAGGGCAGTATTTTCGGAAGGCTCTCGGCAGCCCTAGCTGTCATTAATTTCCTGTATGTGCTTAATAAATCAGAGGACTAAGCACACATTTTTATGGGTCTGAAGCTTGGCAGATTTATACTTTTCTGTAATACAGAACGATGTTTAAGCTGGAGCTGTTTCCTCGTTGGCTTTGGAGAGTGGAGGGTTAATGATGACTCAAGCTTGACAGCCAGGAGCTATGTCTCAAGTCCTGGTGTTGCTGGGGTGTTTGCTGCCTTGTGCTGCTTTGAATGAATGACTTGAGTTGGAATAGTAAGAGTTTCCTTCCTGACTTGACTTCTTGCAGAATCCTAGTGCTGTCGGCATTCCTTTACGGTAGACTTATTTGAAAAGCACTCATATATGCACCAGGGCAGATCTTTTAAGTAAGTGATGGAGCTATAAATGTAACTCTCCAATGATGAAAGCTGCTTGGAAATGATCTCTGTGAATCTTCTCAACCTTTGTAGCGCACTATTAGATGCATTTAAAAAAGAAATCACAACACTTATCTAAGAGTCTAATTGAGTAGAATATTGCCTTGGGAAATTGCTCTGCCTAACACAACTGCCGCTCTTTTTCTGTTCAGATTAAAAAGCCCAAGTCCCACTTCGCTGTCTGCAAACAGTAATTACCTCTGTGAAATGAGCAGAGGTCCTTAAAAGGGTCTGCCGGCTTCCTGGGATCTTTCCGGGGTGAGCGGGATGCGGGGCTGATAACCCAGCTGCCTAGGAACTGAGCAGGGCCGGCTGCAAACTCCTCAGCTGTTGACAGGCTGGCCTCGCTGAGAACACTGGTTAAATATAGCACGCGCAGCTCAGCGCCCCAACAAAGTCACCGCGCTGACAGTGTGCGGGAGCCGCAGAGGAGAAACCTAATCTCAGAGCCCAACAACACCTAGCAACAGTTGAAAAAACTTTGAAACAAAAGTCGGGGTGGGAGATAGGCGGCTTCCAATTCCTGCTGATCCCGACTGTTGAAGGAGAAGCTGCAGCTACTCCGTGCCGTTTCCTGTATGACTTCAGCTACTGGCTAGTCCCAGCAGAGTGGGAAAAGCGTTTTCCCCAGTCTTCTTTTGGGCTGGCTAGTTTTCCGGGACCCACTCTTGGGCTGTGGGACAAACCACTGGGTTCGTCAAGGGATAAACCCTCCGAGAAAGGATACTTCTTTGCTTAAAGGAGCCGCCAGCAGGTAAGATCCCCCCTTCACCCCAAGAATATGTTTACTCTGTTAAATCTGTTTCCACAAGAAAACGATTCGCTCCAATTCTACTTTGTCTCTTGCTTGGACTTCTCTTGTTCTGTGATGGGAGAGCACGTGTAGGGATTTTAGAATCTGTGTAAATTATTAAAAAGAAATCAGAAACTTCTTTTTCACAGTTACACTGAGTTCCTTTTAAACACAGCATTCTGTGATGTCTTAATAGTCGTCAAGCTAGCCCTGCTGAGTGAGTCGTGTTCTTGCAGGTAATAGGAATATGATGGACTCCTCTCAACAGCCAGTGTGGCTGAACCACAGAGGGGACATTTCCTCGCGGGCGAAATAGCTTTTATTTACTGAAAATAGCCGAGCAGCTTGTGTGGTAACTGAGGAAGGTCCTGTCGGGTGTCCCTGTTGCTGCGCTGTTGACCCGCTTCCTTGCTCCTTGCGCCGCTGGGGTTTGCCGGATTCTCTGATTGCAGGGACACCTTGTGCTGGGTCTGACCTCATTTGCCTGCAGTTGCCCAAATGTATCTGACTCGCGCAAGATATGCCTGCTGCTGATTCACTGCTTTTGCAGCAGTTGAATATTCAGGAGGATGTTGCATTAATTAAATAAATGGAGTGATTGCTTTTGTGCGGACACAGTGGATTCTGCTTTAAGAAACTTAGACCGAAGTTCTTTAGGGGAAAGAAAATCCTTCCATAAACTGCATGGGTGTAAGAGCGCGTTTCCAGCAGTGTGAGGGAAGCTCAGTATCCTTTGAGGGTCCCCCCAGTCTCCCCATTGGTGAGGTGACATGCGCCTTAATCAGAATTGCCTACAGTGAACAAGTTCACACTCAGTCTCTCAGCTTGTGACTACAAATGGTTGATCTAATCAATACTGACTCCTGGTAGTCTGTAGTTGGGGTCGAATTTGTGTAAGAAGATGAATTATTTCTTCAAATAATCCAGAGAGGTTGGATGTATAAACCTAAGGACAATATCAAAGAAAGCCCTGAAGAACATTTTTTCAAAGAAATTATTTGAACACTAGTCGTGGAGACTCACACTTGTAATCCAGCACTGGGGATTACAAAGCAAACCTCAGCTACATAGTAAGTTTTAGCCCAGCCTGGGCTATAGAGTGAGACTCCGCCTTCAAAACAAGGCAAAACAAAACAGAAAACCCATTTGTGTCATGTGAAAAAGGAATTTCCATTAGCCAATTTGGAAATTTTTTTTTGACAAATGAGAATATGTAAGCCTTTTTGGTAAATGTTCCTATTCTAAGAATAGTCGATTGATGATCATACAGTTTGTGTTTAGGAAAAAGAAATAATGCTGTTATTTCAATCTACACCACCCTACATGGTTCTGATGATGTGATTAGTTTGCAAAGTAAAAGAAGCTAATCCAATATAATCAACTTATACAAATAATAGTGAGTGTATGCATGGCCTGCGGGTCAGAGAGGAAACCCATGGTACTTTGCTGGAGATGAAATATCTTTGCCTTGGAAGACTTGTGAAAAGTCAGGACTAGATGCTCTGCATTTTTCTTGTTTAATCCCAGGAAGGGTCACATTGCTGGCTTCCACATACCTCAGGAAGGCCGGAATCTACCACTGGTTTGAGGCATTCGATTTTCTCTGGAGTCAGGGAGACAGCTTTTAGATAACAGCACAGGGCTTGACCCTGAGTGAAGGCCACGTCTGCTGAAGTGGAGTTTTGAGTATCATGAATTGTTTTCATGGTTCCAAGTTTCCCTTTGAGAATTAAGAGGTGCTAAATTAAACCACGTGGTTGCCTCCATTGCCTGAACAAAAATCGCCCTCCATGAATACACAGATCCATCCCGATTCATTCAAGTGTGTGTGTGTGTGTGTGTGTGTGTGTGTGTGTGCGCGCGCGCGCACTGTTTTGGAACGGCCCCTCTTGCCTTTCGCTATAAGAGCATATAAGTGCGGTAGGACGCCATTGCTGTTCTCTTTGGCTCTTGCCTGGATATGCTACCCACCCACTGTCAGACTCATTACCATGCAGACCACACGGCTGGTGATCAAGGACTAAGTTTCTACTTGGTTGTGCTTGTCGGTCTACACTTTGGTTATCCAGGGGGGACTCCTTGTTGCTGCCAACCACTGAGACTGGGCATTAAAAAAAACTTCCATCATCTGGCACCTACTTAACTTCTCCAGTTTCATTCCCACTACTCAACAGCAAAGTCCCTTGGCTTCGGGTACTTCAGGTTATGGACCATTCTTCAGAAAAAAACAGTGGCTACTTTAAGACCTTACCCCTCCTTGTGCCGTTCACCTTGCTTGGGACACACTCTGCTCCAGTAGAGACCGTGTTTATCCTGCAGACTATCCCCTCCCATCTTCACAGAGATTCCGGAAGTGGCTCCTCAGTTTGGCCAGCGCGAATGCTGTTTATGTTAGGGCTCTTCATGGTAGGCGTGGCCTCATTAAAGCTGGGATTGTTCTGTAAAATCTTCGGGGTAGTTCTGGAGCTTCTTGGCCCCATGTACACTTTGGACAATCTAGTAACTTCTTAGGTTCCAGATTTCTAATGATGAGTATGTAAGGATGTATAAAGTCAAGAAACCAACTAGAAGTATGGCTGATAGTCTTTTACCTAAAAATTTTCTCAGTGAAAAACCTTGATGTTTTGCTAATTTTAACTGTGTTTACATGTCTGACTGCAGAGATGTTATTGCATGCCTCCCAAATGATATGAAAAGGACATGTATCCACCTCCTTCCTGTATGAAAACCCAGACTTCTAAACTTCTAAATTCTGTTACTCATAGTTTTTAAAATCATCTTTTAGGGACAAACTTCTTATATAGGTACATTTGGTCAGTTTATTTAAATCATGACTCTTTCTATTTATGAGTCGTGAATTAAAATCTTGCCATGAACAATAAAACACTTAAAATATCATGGTCATTTTGGAGATCTTCTCCCTAGGTATAGAGAACACAGATGTTTGTTGGTGCTACTTTCAATCACCCATGAGACCTGCAGCCTAAGAGACAGCAAGAACATAAAAGGCTTTTGAGGCTATTTTCTCTGTGTTCACCAAAACAAAAGCATTCTTTTTATATTCTCAAGTGGTTTCCTACTGGGATTTGTGAAATAATTAATATATTCATTAAGCAATAGTCTCCTCATGGTTCATAGTTTTTAATTATGAAATATTGGGGTCTATACATTCTAAGTATTGTACATTGTGGTTTTCATTTTAGATGAACATTCCTCTTTAAAATATTTCTATTTTTATTGTTTTTAATGTGTGTGTGTGCGTGTGTGTGTGCACAGGCGCCTGGTGAGGTCAGATATAGAGCTCCACTGGACTTAGAGTTGCAGGCCACCATGAGCTGCCTGACTCTGGAGCTCAGAATTGAACTCAGATCCAATGCAGGAGAAATAGGTTATCTTCCCCAGGTTTATTTATTTTTGTTTATGTGTATGTGTTTGTATCTGTGTATGTGACTGTATGCCGTATGTGTGATGATGACTGAGAAGGCCAGAGATGGCATTTGATTCTGTGGAGCCCTGAGCTGTACACCATGATTATTGGGTATTGGGAAATGAACTCTTCAAGAGCAGGAGGTACTTTTAACCACAGTGCCTTCTCTCCAGTTTTCTGAAGATTATTTTTTTTTAAAAAAAGATAATAAAGGGTATAATAGGTGCCTCAGACTTAGAGTATTACAGAGTTTAATCCACACTTTACTTACTTCCTTAGCTTTATGTTTTTAAATAGAAAGCTATGGTTCTGGTGGGCAAGCTTATGTTACTATAAAGCTTAACAAAAATGCTTAAGAGAAAAATCATTGGTAACAACTTAGAAAAATGATATAAAATCTACATTATAAATTAATTTACATGGTATTTTAATACTTGTCCACAAAGTAAAAGATAAGCTGATGAAATAATACTTGTTCCCTTGAATCTGATTGAAGTTCTAGCAGTAAGGATATAGTCATGGAAGAGGGGTTTGAGAATATCAAGTAATAGACAAGACTGGTGACCCAGACTCAGGTTTCAACTCACTGTGACCTTGGACAGATTCCCTGTGCTTCAGCTTCCTTACCTGAGTGTTACAGTATTTTGTCCTCATTGCATTGTTTGAAGATCAACCAGCTACTGGCATGGGCGTGTGCCTGATATGTTGTCCAGCCCATTTAGTCTCCCCTCTGCTGTCACATTTTCAGTGCGATTGTCTGTTCCAATTCTAGTTGCACACAAAGCCCTCAGATGGCTCATAAACTGCTGCTCACCATCGTAAGCAAAAGAGGGTTCATTCTTTACATCGGAATCTGGGTTGGGACATCGTACTGTTGCTGGGCGCCCTAAGCAGACAGTCTGAACAGCAGCCAATAATTGCAGATGGAATTTAGGCTGTACCCTCCACCCCCACCCCTGTTATCACTCAGCAGTCCTGTGTCTTCTAGAAGCATTACTAAAAAGGTTAAGAAATCACCCACAGGATAGGCTGTTCTCGTTTCTATATTTGCACTTGGAGATAAAATGTCTTTATACTTAGGGCTTGGCTGACTCTTCCCCAGCCAGCTACACTGGGTAATGCAGAGCCATGCAGACTTCCACGGAGGGGATGATATTAAATTCATGATTCTCTACTTCTTCCCTCTGGTGATTTGTTTTGTTTCACTAACTTAGTAACCGATAAAGTGAAAAGACCAAAAAAGGTCATCTCAGGCTAACATCATCCTTACTGAATGGAAATGAATTCCTGCTATTCATTGCTCTTAATCCTAGTCAGTCTTAAAAATGACAAGAAAAATCAGCCACAAGACAAACAATAACGGTTTCACACCACAAAGATGCTTATGTATATGCTGTATACACCTAATTTAACAAAATATAGAAAGCATTCTGATGGTGGGGGGGTTCTAAGTAGTTATAGTAGCAGTAAACTTTGTGTGGGTGAATACGGTTTAGACTTGTCGATTCTATTCCATTTTTGTAGCTGACAAGAGGAGTCGTCTGTAAGCTGAGTTTGAGAAATCTCATTCTCCAGTGAAAACCTGGTTGTGGAAAAGAAGAGAAGGATGGAGATAGATAGATAGATAGATAGATAGATAGATAGATAGATAGATAGATAGGAGAGAGAGAGAGAGAGAGAGAGAGAGAGAGAGAGAGAGAGAGAGAGAGAGAGACTTTTTTTTGGCTTTGCAGATTCACTGCAGAGGCTTTAAGACCAAAATATAAGAACTTCAGGCAAGCATACTGAAGTATATTATTTTTTCCATAAAAGGTCAGTTTTACTCTTTCCCTAGTAAGAAAGAGAAAGGCTATTGGCAGAGTACAACTGTCTCTGGTAGTAGCTGGGGCAGTTTGGTTTCAAAGGCATCCTTGTGGCAGAACTCAGGAGGAAAGTCAAACATAAATTGAGTCGTTTTACTGTTAAACCTCTGATTGACAACGTGAGAAACTCTGGACTGAGATGAGACTCTAGCACCCCATGCTCCCCATCCCTGAGGGCCTTGTTTAAGCCACCGTGACACCAAGGCATGGGGTAGGTTTGTGTTGCTTTTCCTTTTTGGGAAATGGTGTCAGTGTGCAATACTGGGTGATTTATATGTTTCTGGGGCCTGTGAAAGACAAACCAAAGGGTATTTTAAAGCTAGGACAGAATTTATCTCAAGTCATTTGCCTTTAATGGAGCCCTTAAGGTGAAGGATTTTTCTGGGTTGAGTTTCTCTTTGTCTCAAGATGGTGAAAATCATGCTTCCTGCTTTGTGGCTGAGGACTTTAAATGTCTACGCTTAGGAATAGTTGGTCTTTCTTTTGTCGTCATTGTCAGTGTGCTCCTCCCAGGTACGACAAATAAATCATCTACCCCTTACTTTTGTAAAGAAAATCCACAGGAAAGCCATGAAATGAACATAGGAGGCTTGGTTAAATGCGTTCTTTAAAAAAGTAATTTTCTAAAGACATGACACCAGAAGATGATTTGATTGAAAGCAGTAGATTGCTGACGTCACCAACACAATCAGGTTATGGCTAACTTATCTTGTGTATCTGCAAGACTTTCACAAAAATAACTCCCCCCACAGACGCCCATGAGTCACAGGCAATGCAGTAATAGGGATAAATTAACTTTCTTTTTCTTTAATACACTTATGTCTCAACTAACTCACTTTCGAGCTTTCTGTTTGGGCTGGAGCGCTACAGAACAACAGGAAAGGAAGAGGCATTGCTGAGTTCATAATGCTATTTCGGTGTGGCAGTGGACGCACATGAGGAAATGACACCCAGGGCCTGCGTCTGGAGCCTGCAGTTACTGTGACGACAACACACACGAAAATGAAAACAAAGATGGCCTTCTCCCTGGCCCAACCAGCAGGTTCTGCCAGCCTCACAGCTTCCCTCATTATTCTATAAGTCTCGAAAAGTGACACCAGAGGTATTCAGGGCTCTCAGGGCTCCATTAGCTGTTTGGTAAGGGACCCACGCATGAAGAGCAGCCTGGTATTTGGATCATGTAAGCTTGGTGTTCATATGCTGTCTCTTTAGGCATCATCTGCTGGTTTGGGCACCACCAAACCTAATGCTTGATTCGTAGCCTGTTGCTTGTTCTGCTGGCTGTGTTTGTGGTGTTTACTCCTTAGGGGGTTCCCCAACCTTGTTAAGACATTCTGACCTTCAAAACTCTGCCCATTCAACAGATCATTACCCAGCATAACAGGAATTTACCAGGAACTGGGACACTTAAGCCCCAAGTCTTGATACAAAATATAAAGATAGATAATAGCTGTATGTATTTCCATGTACATCAATTGTGTGTAATATATGCAAATGATGTTAATTAACAGCCAGTCTACACTCGAGTGTTTGTGCTAGGCGGTATGCCAAGCATATCCTGTAAATGACTTTATTTTCTTCTCATAGCAACTCTAGGATGCCACCCTCAACTGGAGTTTGAACTCAGGGCCTCAACATACTAGAAAAATGATCTACCACTTTTAGCTCTATCTCATAGATTAGGAAAATGAGATTTCTACATGCTAAATAATTTGTCCAGTGGCAGATATAAAATCCAAAGTCAGGGGATTTGACCATTTTTATGCCTTATTTTCAACCGTGTTTTTGAAATGCAGGAAATGGCTCAAGGAGTAATCCCTGCCTCCAGTAGCTGAGTCGCGTTTAAGGGAGAGTATAGAATTCAACACTAAAGGGCTCCGCTGTGCCTGTAGATGCAGAAGGTTCACCAAAGGCAAAGAATAAACAGACTGAATGGCCTTTTCTAAGGGTTCCCCAAAAGCCTCAATGGCCAGTGAAGTCTGACAACCCAGCAAGACGTAGAAGAGCTGGGGCACAGAGTGCAGTACCAAGTCTAGTGACTGATTGTTTTTCAAGACATTTTGGGTGAAGGGTGTCAACTGACAGTGGGCTGTCCCATCAAAACCAAAGACAAAACAAAGTAGAACAGAGCAGAGAGGCTGCTGTAGTTTCAAAACAATTACCTGACAGTTTGCAACATTTTTCTTTTTGTGAGACAGGGTCTCACTATGTAGCCCAGGCTGGCCTTGAGCTAGCAGCTCTCTTGCCTCAATTTCCTGAGTGCTGGGATTAAAGGTTTGACTACCATACCTACATATGTACATGCGTACATATGTACAAACACACACACACACATGCACTGTATAGCTGGGATTTGGCTACTGTGCAGCACTGCCAAGACATTTTGCTGTATACTCTTTTCATTCTTTTATCTCTTTAATACAAGAGTTACATGACGCTAAATATCTGGATGTTCAGAAGTGGGAAATTTTTAGATTCTGTTCACTGGTTGGCATTTACTTTCTGGACTGTCTGAAATAAAAGGAGAACTGTTTGAAAAGGGCAGCAGTTATAATATAAAGGATATTTGTTTTTATTATTTTGATTTATGCATATATGTATACACCTGTATGCTGGTATGGTCATGTGACTTCAGGCGCCCATGGGAGCTCCAGGTGTTGTAACTTTCTGCAGCTGGAGTTACAGGCTGTTGTAAGCAGTTCTATTTGAGTGTTGGGAACTGAATTCAGGTCCTTTGCAAGTTGAACAAGTACTCCTAACCACCGAGTCTTCTCTCCGTGTCCCTAATAACATTTTGATGGAGTATATAGTGCTTTGCTTTTTCTTACGCAAGAGTCTGTAAGTAGTTTATTTTCTCAGCGAATCAAATAATTCCCCCAAAGAGAATGTCTTACATAGAATGAAGATGCATAATAGAATTAATTTTTGCCTTCCGAGAAATTCTGTAAGTTGAAAGCAGTGTCTTGGCAATTATGTTAGCATAGCTGAGTGCCTCCTCTCAGTACTCTCTTGGCTGATGCACAGGACTTGCACTGTGCCTTACAGGCTGTATGTCTTCCTGAAGCAAAGCTGCGGCTTCCTTTGCGGCATAGACCTGTTTCATACAGAGCAACGGGGGCAAAATGGTAGAGATAGTGATTGCTTTCATCAAGGCTTTCTGCCTCATTTGTAGACTTCCTTATAACAAATTCAGAATTCCCCCTATTCCTCCCTGCCTTTAAGTTAAAAGACCTAATATTGTCAAAGGAGGAGAATACTTAGTCTTCTATCCTTTGGAGGTAAAGGGCTTGACTGGGTGACTTCCAGAAGCTTCTCCCTGTCAGTCAGTTACCCTAACTTTCTTTTGGCAACAAAACTGAGTGATAATTTCCATACTGGTCTTTAGTGAATGTCTCTTAAGTGGAAGATATGAACGATTTGTCATACTTACTTAAGAGTGACTGAGATTTCTGTAAGAGTTGCTAATTTTCTCAACCCTTCTGTGCCTGGTCGGATAGCAAGTAGGAACAGGGTTTTGAGTTTTACACTGCCAGTGATTTTGTAGACTGGGGCCATCTCTCCCAAGATACAGAGGAGTATGGGTACCTGGAGACTCACTTCAAGTGGGACCATCACAGCCTCCAGTTGGGTGGGTATTAACACTCTTGTATTAGTTATGCTCTGTCCCTGTGAAGAAATACCTACAGAATCACCTTAACAGAGGAGAGGTTTTCTTTGGTTCACAGTTTCGGAAGGAACAGTTCATCATGGCCGTGAAAGCATGGCAACCACAGTGGCTTGGTCAGTGGCAGTGGGAGCTTATAACATGTAGAGCAAGCAGCTGAGCACTCAGTCTGGAAACCAAAAGTAGATACCACCTTCAGGGTGCAGCCCCAGCAACCCTCTCCTGCCAGTAAAGCCACAGCCCCAAAGGTTCCAGGCACCCAAGACAGGACTAGCACTAGCACCCGGAGACCAACTGTTCATGTAGGGAATTGTGCATTCCAGTAGTAACAGGACCCTATGAATCTAAGTCTCTTGGGAGTACTCCAAGAATGTAAGTGTGGCCCCAGAGGTTCTAATTCAAACCGATCTGTGTGGAGGCTTTCACGTGACTATAATTTGTATTCCTGTGTTAGAACCAGTTATCTAAAAGCATCTGAAGGGGAAGTCACTTGGCAGAAGCTTCCAAGTCCTCTCAAGGTTGAATTGGGATGGGAACAGAGCGTACCCAGGGCTTGTTAGTGGGCACTTCCCATACCTCCTAGTGGCTGCATTTCTGTCTTTGGTGAACTGACCCCAGGATCATATCTTGACTTAGCTTTTAGGGTCTGGACTCGAGATCAGAGATCAGTAACAGCTTCCTGGTTCATTTTTTTGTGATCGCATCTCAGTTCTACGGAAGTGGCACAGAGGTAGGCTAGATTCAGAGCAAGGACCAGAACTCAAAGCCTTCAAGTCCTAGTGTATTCCTCTCTATCACACAGGTCTAGGAAACATTCTAGCAGCTAGTGATTATTGATGCCTTCTGTAAAGTAGGTGGATGAGATAGGTACTCACATACACTGATTCCACCCATAAAGGAGGCTGAGGGGATTGCATCTGCCTTGCTCCCCAGAGCTAGCAGGTGGCAGGTCTGAAAGCAGTCCAGGCACTCCCCAGCCTGTGCTCGTCCACTCTTAATCCCTCTGCTATTTTGGAGCTTGCTCTGTGAGCATAAGGTGTAACCGCAGCTGCTCCCTGTTTCAGCATCAGAGTCTGGTGGCAGCTGGCTTCAGTGCGGTTAGCTCTCACGCCTGGGATTTTGCTTGACTAGGGATGAAGTCTGTGTCTTGCCTTCTTTTTTCCCAGTGAGAAATCTGGTTAGGGCATCCCCATTGCCTTCAAGACTTCTCCCAGTGGCTTTGCTCCTTAGATCCAGCCTTTCCTCCTTTAGAGGTCTGTGCAATTCTTCATGTCTTTCTCGTGGGAGTGTGTTCTCGTTACTTTGCCAGTTGTTCTAACCACACATTTGAGTCCTGTGCAGATCCTTGGCATTTCTGTGCCTCGTGAGTCTGGCTTGTCCCTTCCATTCTGCCTAAGAGTCCTCGGCCTGCGCTTCCATACCACTCCCCAGCTTCTCAGACACAGTCCACAACAACAGGAAGGGATTAATCAGCTCCCTTCTATAGCAGCAGGTGCATTGGGAGCAAGCTGCTCCGCCATGTAAGACCAACAGGTCAGTGGGTCAATCCAGTCTGAAGAGCTTGTAAAATCAGCATTTCTAGGTAGTACATGTGGAACTAATTTGTAATGGATTCTATAAGTTTCAAGTTCCACGGAGCAGGCTTTTGAATACCTATAAGAAAATTTATAAACATTACCTGGCTAACGGAACCTTTCTTGAGCTAAAAAATCAACGACACACTTTATATCATTAATTTCTCTAAACACCAGAAACCAAATAGGAAGCAAGAGATTATTGTGATTATTTTATAATAAACAAATAAATGCTAAAATAGGCTCAATTATGATTTGAGACTGGTTTTAGAATCATCTACGAATATTGAACAAGTGCTTGTTAAATTGAACTCATTAAATATCATGAACTTGAGAAAGTATTCCCGGTCAGTTTTTGTTATTGAAAGACTGCCTCCTTACCCACTTCAAACCAGGAAGATAATAAAATAGCCCAGTGGCTCCGGGCTTTTCTCCTGCTTCTCACCCTAGTGATGACATTATTGCCTTTTCTAAACAGTAAACTAAAATCCATCAACACTCCTGAGCAGCTGATGTTACGAGGTGAGTGAGGGTGGCTGTCTCTCTGATCACCGAGGCACAGATGCATTTCTGGTAGCCAGCTAGAACGCTATTTGGCATACCTTCATACCATAGCCCAAGCCTCAACCCAGGCTTAATGGCAACTGTTTGCTCCTCATCTCTTCACACGAGCTCATGAAAAATCCCCACAACCTGGCTTCTCCTGTAGTCATTAGCTGGAATGGCTCTCATCCTCAGAAATCTATTTTGGAGTTCGGATTGCTCCACTCCCCTACAAGTGGTGAAGCAACAGCTGCCGTTTAATGAATGTCCCCGCTGACAGTTCCAGCTGATGGATACCACCGAGTCCCCCCACCCGTGTGCACGCTCCCTGGGTCGCTCCCAGAGGAAACACGGCGCGGACTTGCTTGATCTTGCCTTCTCTGCTACAGCTTATTTTTTTCCCCCGTTGCATCACTTCCTCCAGATTTTAACAATGCCGTAATGTACATCAGTGTTCCCAACTTCCAGGGAAGAAAGTCCCAGGGCACACACGTGTTCCTGGTGATGCACTGTGGTGGCCTCTTACCAAGACGAGCACGTGGAACTCTGAGCTCAAACAGAAGACAGGACAAGGGTGGGGAGCAGCCAGATGAAAGTGGCTTGTGGTTTCTCAGAAAGTGAAGAATTTTGTCCGTTTGAGAAACAAATTAGACAAAAGACAGAGCTCTTGTTTACCGCGCAGTGCTAATAAAAGACTAAAATTGGACGCCTCGCTGGATTACATCTCATTTCAGTTTGTTTCTAGACATTTTCACGGGAGTTGGATTTCTCTGCATAGAGTGGCGTCTCTATTACTGTGTGAGATTTCAAAGGATTTGGGTTATGTGGAAGCGAGTGACTGTAGAGGGGGGGTCTGCTCCACCACTTCCTGTTGAAGAACGTGTCCTGGGGTTCAGTTAGACTCCTGTAGTCAGAGAGGAGGCTAGACTGACGCTGAGCTGGGAGCATGGCAGATGGAACACGGGGTCCCGATGGGATGGCGCTGGACGGCAAACTGTGGTCTCAGGTAGCGGCTGGCCTACGTGGGTGTGACGCGCTTATAGGTGGAGCGCAGTTCTGAGTTCTTAGTGTGGGAAAGCCTATCAGTAGGAGCAGGAAGGAGGGTTGGGCGGCAGAATTCAGGAGCAATGGAGCTGTGGAGGAGGGGCAATCCCGGAAACTGTGAAGTGCCGCGACTTGAACACAGCATCAAAGCAGCTGGGTTATACTAAGTCCAAGAACAGAATGGGAGGTCGTCGTGTCTCTTGCTTCATTCAGTAGGCATCTCACTCAGAAACACTTATTTGCTAAGGCTCGTGTGTGAGGCACCGTCTTCGTTACTTCCTCGTTGCTATAATAAAATACCCTGACCATGGTAACTTAGGGGTCAAAGGATGTATTTTGGCTGATTTTTAGGAGATAAAGGCCATCATGACAGGGAAGATATGGCAACAGATAATGAAGGTGCGACGGCCGGAGCCAGAGTCTGGCTGTTCACTCTCATCTACTTCTAGGAAACTGAGTGTGGACAGGAAGTGAGGCTAAAGGTCTGTCCCCGTGACTACTTCCGTGAGGATCCACCCCTCACCCCCCCCCCCCCCACAGAGTTCTACAGCCTTCCCAAATGGCACTACCAGAACAACCATGTGGTCAAACACATAACCCTTAGGGGACATTTAGTATTCAATGCACAACAGGAACCGAGGTTGAGATGCTCTATTGATATTGCACCGTCTGTACTGTCTCACAGGGATACAAGTGAAAACAGCCCAACCTCAATACCGTGTAACCAGTAAGTGAAAGACCCCCAGTGCTAGGGAGACTCTCACTCAAGTCTCCGGATAACACAACCTCCCCCCCCCCCCCAGTAACTCACGAGAGACCGTCCTTGCTGCAGTCACACGAGGCTTTAATGATGAGATGGGACGGGAACCAGTGCACTGGGGCCGGCCGAGACTCATAACCCACGCAGGGGAAGAGTTCGACCCGAGTGACCAGGAGAACTGATTTTTAAGGGAAGAAACCACAGCCCAGTGATCCGGAATTGGCAGGGAGTGTGTCACAGAAAATTCTGAAAATACCAGTAAAGATCACAAGGGGGCAACTCCCTGCCTCTCAGGACCACTCCCAAGGTCATAATCAGCTAGTTCCTAAAACACAGTACAATGACAATCACAAGGGGGAAACTCCCTGTTTCTCAAGATTATTCTCAAGATCACAATCTACCTTTATCCTCAGCTAAATCCTAGACTTTTGATTCTTCTCTTCCTGCTTGGATGTTTGACTATTTTCTTCCTGCTGGGGATGGGGGTGGGGGAACCTGGATTTATCCAGGGCTTTCTTTGGGGATACCTGGAGTTATCCAGGTCTTTCATAAGCACTTGGTGATGTGGGATCCCAGAAGCAGAACCACTTACAAGATTAGGGGTGTCAAGTGATATATGTGGTAAATTGATTCTTGCTGTTGTAAAGTAGGAATGATAAAGCCAAAAGGGAAATAGGGCTGGCCAGAGAAGAACCCAGGGAATGCAGCAGAAATAAACATGATTGAAAGGTGCCAAGAGTTATTGGGACAAGCTCACATAGCTTAACCAAGGGGGGCTGGGAAGTCACACTCTTTCCCCATGTGATAATTTTAATGTCTTAGAAATATCGTGAAGAGAATCCACTATAGACACACATTTTCATCACACTTCAGACTGTAGTGCACTTAACGAGCCCAGAAAATAAGCATTTGTGGACTGAAAAAATTCCTGGTCTGTACCACTACTCACACTGCTAGCACTCTTCCAGAGCAGCCGGCGCACTCACTGCGTTTGAGAAGGGTGGCGAAGGCATCCTACCAAGGTGTTTGCTTTTGGCCTTTTACAAGTTTGTGCACTTGAACAAAATACTCAGACATATTGGAGTACTCAGCACCTCACTGCTGTTGAGGCCACGAACTCCAGAACCAGCGGAGAAGGCTTTAAAGCACAAGTTGAAAATGTTGCCTCACCATATATTAAAATAAAACTCGAGGCGCTGGAGAGATGGCTCAGGGAGGAAGCTTCCTGCTCTTGCAGAGGACTCTAGTTTCCAGCACCCTTTCCTTTGGGTGCCTTACAACTGCCTGTAACTCCAGTTCTGGGGAGTACACCCTCTCCTGGCCTCTGTGAGGACCTGAATGCCTGTACACAGAGATATACACATAAATAAATAATAAAGCTTTTTAAACAATTGAAGCCACATGAGTTAAACATTTTCATACCGGTACCAAGATCAATTTACAACAGTTGAGAAGACGAAAAACTCAGACCCAAAACCAGGGCTGTGAGTTGGCCCACCCCCACATCCATCCCATCTGTGGTCTGCTGGAGCATGTGAGAGCACCCGTCCTGCAGACCCAAAGCTGCAGGATCTCCCCAACAAAGGGCAACAACAGGAGAACCAAGAGGAGCCCCAGTGAGGGCCCATTATCCGGGTATAGCGAAGCCAGAGGCCTCGGACCAGATCAATGACTCAGAGCAATGAACACTTACAGCTAAAACTGTATAGACTGTATACATAGTACATAGACTGTGTACTGTGTGACTGACTCATAGTGAGATGTTTTTTCTTTCTTTCTGGTTTTGTTTGTTTTACTTTTTGTTTTTCTTTTTAAATTTTATTTTGAGGGGGAAGGTTGTAAGGGCAGAGGACTGATGTGAAATGATAGGGAGATGAATGGGATTGGGATGCACAATGTGAAATCCATGGAGAATCAATAAAAAGTTAAAAAAAAGAAAACACGTTCATAGTGGTATCAAAGTCAGTTTACATCAGATGAGGAGACTAAGGAAAAAAATACAGAAAGTAAAAATCAGAACAAAACAACCCCCTCACACTTTGCCATATAAAAATTTAATGTTGGAGCACGGGCATAACAAACCTCCTCCAGTGGCATTGTCATTGAACCAACATCACTGAAATAAAGACTCCGGAGAAGTGAAATTAAATTTCTATGTCAGACTCAAATACATATTAAATAGATCAAAAATTTAAGTTAGAAAAAATAGAACTAAAATTTTAAATCCTCAAATATGTACATAGACGTAGATAGATTGTTTTGGGGGAACCATCCTAATCTAGATTTTAAAACAAACATACAAACAAGAAACACCCCAATAGATGGGCCAATGAGATAGCTCAATGGGAAAGGAGCTTGCTGCCAAACCTACTAAACTGAGCTGGATCCCTGGGGCCCACACAGTGGAAGAGAGAACCAACTCCCGCAAGTTGTCCTCTGACCTCCAGTGCACTCTGACACCCGTGCACACCCCAGTACCACCCCCACGTAAATAAGTATCCAACAAAAAGGTTTAGAAACCCAGTGAAACAATATAGTCAAATAGATTTGACTGTTAAAATTGAGGAAAATTCTTAAACAAAATAAATAAATAAATAAAAATACCAACAAGAGTAAGACATGGATACAGATAGATGCTGTAAACCCAATGCTTTGGGGGATTGCAGCAGGAGGATCAGGACTTCAAGGCCAGTTTTAGCTATGTAGTGAGTTCAAGGCCAGCTACTTGCAAACCTGTCTCACCCTAGATAAACAAAACAGAAATAACACCAACTTTCATGAGTTAAAATTTAAATAGCAATTTGTGATTTAGTAATCAAGATCAATATCTTTAAAATAGGAAGCTCTTTTAAATAAATAAAGGAAATACCGTAATAGAGAAATGTATAAATGACATAAATAATTCTAACAAACTTGTGGAAGATTGTTTAACCTTACTGGGAGTTGAAACTTCAAGTTGAAAGGATTTGATATGATTTCAGCCAGCATGTTAACAAAAGACTCAAAAATTTCTACATTAGTGTAGTAAGGGCAGTAGGAAAGGGATGCTATGTATTGCTGGTGGGAAATGTGACAGGAACAGGCTTCCTGAAAGGCAATTCAACAATATGTGACAAAATGCTTATAATCAGAAGAAAAATAAGCATATTTCTAATCTGAAAAAATAGGAGAGTCCACACACGTGATGCTTCTGAGAGCATATTGTTTTCTTTTCCTTCTATTGTTTTAAAATCTTACGTCGACTCTGAAAAATTTGGCAGACCTAAAGACTCTTATTTTTTAAAAAAGGCAGCTTACTTCTCCCTCAATTGCTTGGTAGATTTCCTAGGAAGGAGCTTTCTGAACTGCAGTTTTGAAGCAGGCTTCACAGCCCATCCTATGTAATCACTGAAGTGGCCAGGACTTCTTGGTGGTATCTTGTTTCCTGAGGAATATTATTGTCCGAACATAAACTGATAGCTCACATTATACAGTGTCATCAAGGGTGGATGTACACCAGAAGGGGAGTCCCTTCCATAAGGGAGGTGCATGATTCCCAGATGCTTGACAGTTAGTCGACTGGTATGGAGCAGGGATGTGGGGGAAAGTCCCTTGAGACCTGTGAGCTCACATTCTTCTTTTCCGGGGGCGTGGGATGGGAGGCAGTCCTGCTTTGAGAGAAGCCTCTCCTGTTGCTAGGCACTTCCCGAAGACAAGCCTGCCATTTGCATCATCTTTGTTTGCTGTTTGGTCCTGGGGCTGAGGTCAGCAGTGCTGTGTGCTTGCCTTGTCTTTCCAGATGTAGTGACGGTATTATTTACACTTGTTTATTGTTATGTGTGCATGTCTGGTGTGTGTGTGTTTGTGTGTTTGTGGTGTTCGAGTGTGTGTGTGTTCATGTGTGTGTGTGTTCATGTGTGTGTGTGTTTGTCTGCAGATGGAGGTCTGAGGACAACTTCGGGAGTGGGTTCTCTCCTTCTACCTTCATGCAGATTCCAGAACTTGACCTCGAATAGACAAGTATGAACGGCAAGCCTGAGATCGTCTTACCTTTCTCGTACCCACGTGTGAGGGCTGAGGCCAAGTATCACAGAGAATTCTGTTCGCTAGAGTGGGAGTCTGAACAACGGCGACGGGCGCACTCCGCTGCCACCTTCTCCTTGGTGACTGCTAGACAAAAACGCAGCTGTGCTCGTCTTGCGCCATTTTGCTTTCTCTGCTTTTAGACACTGAGTATCTCACACAGCGCCACCTGAGAAATGCTAACTGGAACGCGTCAGAAATGAACAATTCATAGGTTTTAGAAGTTCAGTAGTATTCTGAGTGGTGTGACCTCCTGGGCCTCCCAGCTTTGTCCTGCCTGGGATATGGATCACCCTGGCTGTACACACTTCTGGCCAGGTCGTCATCAGTAGCCACCTCTGTTATAGGATCAATCATCTGCCACATAGTGTGGTGTTCAAGGAACCGCCATTTCGCTGAGTAAACTCCCAAAGCATGGGAGTAGTGAAGGGCAAAGGTAAATCATGAAGTGCTTTCAGAAGGAGAGAGAGACAGACAGGCAGAGACAGAGAGACATGAGAGAGACAGATGGAGACAGAAAGAACGGGATGATACAACTTTATTATAATATATTGTTGTACTTATTACATCTTGTTATTAACTCATATTTGTATCTAATGTACATATTAAACTTTATCATAAACATGCAAAGGACAGACAGCGTCTGGAGGGTTTGTGTGGTATGATCAGTAGTTTCAAGTAGCTACTGTTGGATTTATAGCCTGGCTCTTCCTTCTACAGGGGTTGCTCCCATTTAGCTAGCAATGCTTTCATCCCTTCCCTTTAAAGGGCCTAGCTCTAATATTCTCACGTCTGTGTTTTGTACTATCTCCTCTTGTATCCCTTATCTAGTCACATTGTGATGTGTGGGAATTGTTTTGTTGAGGCTGAGTTTCACGTATTCTTGTACTTTCTATATTACTGGAATCTACTTGAATCCCCGGTCTCCCTCTGCTATGCTGCCCTCATGAATGTCGCATCCGGGTCTGCGTGCAAGCCTTGCTTCCCTTCTCCATGTGAACTCCTCATGTGGGCTCCTCTGTCAGGCTTTTTAAGCACCTTCCTCTTTTCCAAGTCAGCTTCCTGTTGTCTCATTTAAAGTCAATTTGGAACATCCTTTACCATTAGTATATATAAAAATTGTGCAAATCAGGCTACGTTTTTTTTACTTCTGTCTGGGTGCATTGACTATTCTTAGAATAACAATAATTTAGCTAGTGTACAAAGGAACAAGTTTCACTTTGACATTTACACACATATATATCATTATACTTTGCTTATGTTCATCTGTCACTACCCTCCCCTGTCTTTCCTCCCTTTTCCTCCTGATCCTTTTCCTCCACCACAATATTTCTCCTGCTTTCATGCCCTATGTGTGTGTGCGGTAGTTAAACCTAGATTCTACGTATGAGAGAAAAAGTGCAGTGTTTTGTCATTCTGCCTTCCTGTTACCCTCTATCCTCCTGCTTCTCCCTTTAGACCCTTTCCTCCCCATCTCATTCCCTCCCCCGCTCTATTTTAATGTCATATACATATAAGTATTTAGATCTAGTTTCCACATGGAACATTCAGTATCTGTTTTCATGAGTCTGACCAATTACACTTAACATGGTCTCTATTTTCATCTACTTTTGCATAAATGATGTAATTTCATCACTCTCTGTGGCTGAATAAAATGTACACACACACATACATATTCTCTATTTTTCTCTTTATGATTCTGTATCTTGGTTGTTTTGAATAGTGCCTTAATAAACGCTGATATTGAAGTATTTCTGTGCTATGCTAACTTACATTCCTTCAGATAGTCCTGACTTATACTCAGGGGAAGTATAGATGAATTCTACGATAGCTCTGCTTTTAGTTTTCTAGTTTTAGTAGCTGTAGCAGTGTGGATTCCAATCAGCAGTGAAGAAGTGATGTGGGATTCCCCTCTATATGCTGTGAATACCATTGGTTAATAGAGAAACTGGCTTGGCCTGATAGGGTAGAACAGAGCTACGTGGGTAAAACTAAACTGAATGCTGGGAGAAGGAAGGCGAAGTGAGGAGAAGTCATGGAGCTGCTGCTGGAGACAAACATGGTGGAAGCTTGCTGGTAGGCCATGACCTCATGATAAAATATAAAATAATGGAAATGGGTTAAATTAATGTAAGAGTTAGCCAATAAGAAGCTAGAGCTAATGGACCAAGCAGTGATTTAATTAATACAGTTTCTGTGTGGTTATTTTGGGAGTCTGGGAGGCTGGGAAAAGAACAAGCGGCCCCCTAAAACAAAGAAGGGGTCCTCTTTTCCCACATCCTCACCAGCATCTTTGCCATTTGTTTTCCTGATGACAGCCATTCTGACTGGATTGAGATGGATTCCCAATACATTTTTGCTACACCTTTTCTCAATGGCTGAGAATGTTGAAAACTTCTTCAAACATTTATTGGCCATTCCTTCATTTTAGATCTAACTTTTCAGTTTATTTACTGATTTACTGATGGGATATTTTTGATATATTTGGATTTCTTTGTAGATTCTAGATCTATTACTACCTATCAGAAGTATAATTGCAAGGATTCTCTCCTATTCGGGAGGCTGTCTCTTCACTGTCAATATCTTTTTTTCTTTGCTTTGCAGAGCATTTGAATTTCATGCAATTCCATTTGTTAATTGTTTGAATTATCTCCTAAGGTATTGAAGGTTTTTCAGATATGTCTATATTTTGAAGTGTTTTTCTCCTGGTATTTTCAGAGTTTTCAATCTTTCATTAAGGCCTTTGATCTATTTTGAGTTGATTTGAGCAGAGTAAGAGGTACTAGTCTAGTTTCATCCTTTTATTTGTAGGTAACAGTTTTCTCAGCATTATTTGTTGAAGGATCTGTCTTTTCCCCAATGCATACATCAGCTGTAATTGTGTGATTTGCTCCTGGCTCTTCTATTCTATTGCAGTGTCTATGGTTCGTTATTATTGAAAGCATAAAGTTGTTGTGTCTGACATATGGCTACTTACCTCCTCCTTCACTTGGCCCTGGATTTGTTTGAGGTGGTAATAAATAGAGTATTGAGTTCAACTGAAAACACTGACTGGGTCATATTTATATGGCTGCAGCATTTTTGTTATAGTAAAAAAAAGTATAGGCTAATATGTTTAATAAGAGGAAACAGCTAGCTGAACAATTTGTGTTGCTTTCAGTAATCCATATAATTGTCAACTCTATAGACAAATTTGATAAGAAATAAATATTTAATAAAACAATGTTAAATAAATAAGTACTCTATAAATGTTCTTTAAATTATTAATTTTTTTTTATTTTGTTGTGTGTGTGACGGGCGTGAATGCAAGTAAAGGTCAATGAACAACTTTAAGAGTTGGTTTTCGGGCTGGAGAGATGGCTCAGCGGTTAAGAGCACTGCCTGCTCTTCCAAAGGTCCTGAGTTCAATTCCCAGCAACCACATGGTGGCTCACAACCATCTGTAATGAGGTCTGGTGCCCTCTTCTGGCCAGCAGGCATACACACAGACACAATATTGTACACATAATAAATAAATAAATTTAAAAAAAAAAAGAGTTGGTCTTCCCCTTCCATGGCGATGTGGGTTCCAAGCATGGTTACTTTCATAGGAATGGTTTTATTTTATTTGTTTGAAAAATTAAAAATCACAAATTCATTGGAAAGTTGCAAGTATACCTTTTCCTGAATGCTGTATGAATAAGCTCATCAGTTCTTTAGAATGGAGTGTTTATCCCACAAACACTGATATGCTTCCGTTTGCCACAGTTTAAACAAGGTTACTACCTGACAGTGACCTCTGTGCCGTGGAAGCCTCACCTCTTCTGGTTTCTGAACCTTCTACGTCAAAATGATGTAAGTCATAATCTTGTGATAATCTTGTGTTGAGTTGCATCTCTTTAATTTCTTTCATTCTACAATATTTCCTTAGTCCTTCGCTGACATTTTTGAAGATTACAGATCCTTTATCTTGTAAATGACCTTCATTCGGGGTCTTTTCTATCGGTTCTTTGTGATTAGACTTAGTTTTTCATCTTTGGCAAAGCATTTGTCTTTTTTTAGATGTCAAAAATTTTTCTTTGATTCTAGAAATATAACTTCTTGGTATAAGAAGGCCATGTACTTGGTTTAGATTTCTGTGAGATTCCATCCTTTATAATGTTAAGGCTTTTTTAAACCTTGACTCAGCATGTTATTAGGCATAAACTGTGGTAGAAAGTCATACTACCCACTGTTATGATGTTGTCCTTTAGGGCTTCATAATCTCAACACAACTGACTTTTGGACTTCATGACCTGTTTTCATTCTGCTGTAGAAGTCTGTCCTGGGCACCATAGATGTTTATCAACAACTTTTACTTGCATCCACTAGGGACAAATACACTCACACCCGACTTGTAATAACCAACTGTGGCTTTAGATATTGCCTGATGTCTCCTGAGGGATAGGATTGTTGTCAGAGTTTCTGTCCTGCCCAGTTCCCGCAATTGTTCTTTTTTTTTTTTTGGTTTTTCGAGACAGGGTTTCTCTGTGGTTTTGGAGCCTGTCCTGGAACTAGCTCTTGTAGACCAGGCTGGTCTCGAACTCCAAGTGCTGGGATTAAAGGCGTGCACCACCACTGCCCGGCCAGTTCCCGCAATTGTTAAGTCCCAAAGAAATCACACAGAGGTCTACATTAGTTGTAAACTGATTGGCCCATTAGCTCAGGCTTCTTATTAATTCTTATATTAGCCCATTATTCTTGTCTATGTTAGCCACATGACTCTGTACCTTATTTGGCGAGGCAGTCACACCTTGCTTCTTCTGTGTCTGGGTCAGGACTGCAGAGTAGGACTTCCTTCTTCCCAGAATTCTCCTGTTTTCATTGATCCACCTCTACTTCCTGTCTGGTTGTCCTGCCTATACTTCCTGCCTGGCTACTGGCCAATCAGCGTTTATTTATAATATAATTGACAGAATACAGACCATTGTCTCACACCATAGGATTACTCATGGCTGAGAACTACTGCATAGCTCACTTGGTTCTATGGCCTGAATCCTGTTGGTCCTTAAGTCTTTTAAGAAACAGAAAAAGAATAGTTGAGACAAACTTTTTTCTTCTAGAGATAAAGTGGCTTTCAAGAGAGGCTGTCAATTTTTCATTCAACACAGAGTCATGAACTCAGTTCTTCCATTTAAAATTTTAGAGACAGTTTTTTTATTAGTTTTTCATTATTGTTGAAGTTTCCTTTTTTCTTACAAGTCTGTGATGTATTTAACAAATGTTATTTATTGTACACATATTTTAAGGACCTGCGGTGTTCTTATCTTATAAGTAGACACTTTTGCAATGTCAAAACTGTGATCCCTCCTTAGAGCTTATCTAGGGAGTCCAGCAGCAGCACAGGATCTTCTGCAGCTCAGGGAGTCTGGGAGTAGTCAGATTTGACCAGACCCAGACCTGATTGCCTGAGAAAGTATGTGCTCATCATGCTCCAGACTTCCTTCCAGAATTTAGAAACCTTAATTAATGACATGGGAAAATGTTGAAGTAAGCAATGAGAAAAGAAAAGAAAAATGAAGCTAAAAGACTTGAAATGTAGATATATGCTGCTTCTTGTACTTGTCATGGTCTCCGGCTGGGTTTGGGAAGAAATAGAATACGCTGCGTTCTCTGTATAAGCTGTGTAATTTCTGTGGCCAGTACATGTGCTATGGATGCTGTGGATAGGAGCTGACGCTTCCAGTGCTCTAAATACTTCTTCGTAAATAAATCTATTCAGTCCATTAACCATAGCTAATGTTTTCTCACTGGTTTAAACATGTCACAGCTAATGACCAATGGGCAACGAGAAATAAAAATAAGTCCATTCATGAATTATTCTCTGTTCTCACTTTAGACAAGTTAATTTTCCTTAAATTATCAGGTTCTATCTTAACCAGAGGCCATTTGTGGTTATCAAGAATAAATGTTTGTATGTTTGACCTGCAGTTTTACATTCACAGCAAACGTCAAATTCTATCAGCCTGGCAGCACAAAACACTGAATGTGCAAATCAAAATGTTGAAAAAGGAGTAATTCTTAGATCGTATGTTTGTTCTGCCGGTTAATAGGGTACGGAGATTTGAGCAAGACTTTTCTTTTAACTAACCTGTGAATATACTTAAACTAAGAGGACATATTCTCTTTCCAGAGTAGTCAGATCAGAAATTAAATTAAAGGTCACATCTCCTGGGAGACTGGGTGGATGATTCACACCTCACCTGAAAAGCAGCCACAGAAGCAGGGCACCCAGGATACCTGTCATCTTTATGATCCTACCGCGGGCAAGGAATGACAGGGCCAGTGTGTGACTGCAGCCCCTTTGGGTTCTCCAGCACTGCGAATGAGGGGAAGAAATAGCTTAGATTGACAAAGACTGTTGTTCATTGACTTTAAGTCGTCATTGTCAATTGACTAGACCAAGAAACAAAACACCCTGGTACTTAGAAACACACACATCCAGGGGTGTCTGTGATAGTTTCCAACTGGGTCATGAAGGCTCTGACCAATCAGTGCATTGAACTCTTGATGGAGTTGTAGTAGGATGACGTGGTAATGTGACGCTCTGCCCAAGCACCGTCTCAGTTGTGAACTAGAACACATCATTCCTCCTTTCAGCTGTTCCTCTCAGGTCCTTATTCACAGCCACGGGGAAAGTAAGCACTATATGCATCTTATTATAACTTCATTTTCTTATGTTTCACCCTGATGGCATAACATGATTTGTACATTAAATTTAAATTACCGCTGTACTAAATGCAGCATATTAAGCATTGTAATTTGGCAGACTATACTGGAGTATAGAATCTTTGAATATCTTTCCCTCTAATGCTCTCTTTCTTAGTCATCTCCCTAGAACTAGTCACCACTACCATTGTAATGAAGATACTTCTGGACTTTTCTATAGTTACTCATAGGAACTATTGTGCGAGTGTGTGTGTGTGTGTGTGTGTGTATGTGTGTGTGTTGTTTTCAACTGAATAACACAGGAGCAGGGAGTACAGCTCAGTTGATAGAATGCTTGCTTAGCAGGCAGGAAACCCTAGGTTTGCATTCCAGAACCACATAAAAACAGGTATGATTGCACATGCTTGTAATTCCAGTACCTGGCAAGTACATGCAGGAGGATCAGAAGTTCAAGATCATCCTTAGTTACATAGAAAGTTTGAAGTGCCGGGTGGTGGTGGCTCACGCCTTTAATCCCAGCACTGGGGAGGCAGAGGCAGGCAGATCTCTGAGTTCGAGGCCAGCCTGGTTTACAAGAGCTAGTTCCAGGACAGGAACCAAAAGCTACGGAGAAACCCTGTCTCGAAAATCAAAAAAAAAAAAAAAAAGTTTGAAGCAAGACTGAGATACCCAAGAACCTGTCTCACAACAACAATGACAACAAAACTGAGATCGATGAAAACAAAATAATGTATGCGTTATTGTACTTACCAATATCACTTATGTAATTCTTCCTTCAGTACAAATAGGTTCACCTCAGTTTAGACAGTTGCAACCTGGCCTTCCATAGAAGGAATGCACAATTATTTCTTTAGTACTTCCTGTTTTTAGAAATACCTAAACTGTGTTTGATTTTTTCACAGTTACAAATATCGTTGAAATAAGAATCCATGCACTTGACTCTCGGGGCGCATGGTTAAATGGCTGAGGTGGATATAAACAGAATTTCAAGGTGATGAGGGCTTCAGCTCAACCTCTAAGTGGCTTTACATGCTCATCTGTGTAGAAAAAACAGTGGACTACGTCCTGCCACCCGGCTAGCGTTACACCCAAAATAATTACACAGAAACTGTATTCTTTTAAACACTGCTTGGTCCATTAGCTCTAGCCTCTTACTGGCTAATTCTCACATCCTGATTAACCCATTTCTAATAATCTGTGTAGCACCACGAGGTGGTGGCTTACGAGGAAGGATCTTAACCTGTGTCCATCTTGGAGAGGTGAGCTATAGCATATGTCTCATTGCCTTCTTCCCAGCATTCTGTTCTGTCTACTCTGCCTATCTAAGCTGCTGTCCTATCAAAAGCCAAGGCAGTTTCTTTATTAACCAATGAAAGTAATACATAGACAAATGACCCTCCTCCATCACCTCTGTCCTCTCCAGTTGCATGTGAACATGCTTAGGGAATCTGAATTTCCCCGATCAAGATGAGGTTGAGCAGTAGTCTGCTTATATCTTGGCTATTTCAAAAAGTTCTTCTGTGAACTGCTATTTTATGTCATTGCCTCCTTCTTCCTCTGTTTTCTCTATTTAAATGACTTGATTCTAACCTTTTATTGTCTCTTAGGTTAGAGTGTCTTATGTGATCCCTTGGGTTAGTTTCCTTTCCGTTACCCCCATGAAAGCAACTTAGGGGAGAAAGGGTTTATTTTGGCTTACAGATCATGGGCCATGTAGTCCGTCATGACCAGGAAGGCATGGAGGCAGGGGCCTGAGGCTGGCTGGCACATTTCACTGAACTACAGGTTGAGATTCTGCCTCAAAGAACAATATGAAACAGCTAACAATTAAAACCAACGAAACAAACAAACCTGAAAGACATTGTCACTGGGTATGGTAATTCATGCCTATAATCCCAGAACCCAAGCAGCTCAAGACAATTTACAACTTCAACACTAAGCTGAGCCAGTCAGTTTGAGGTCAGCATGGGATACATAATGAGATATTGTCTCTAAAAAGAAAAGAGGAACAAGAAAAGGGATCAAACACATTGCAGTGGGACAAGGACAGAAACAAAAACAGCAGCTAGCTGGGGACTGGTGTGTTGCAATATCCAGGCAGAAGATGGAGCTGGGTCGAAAATGGAAGCAATGCAAGCTGCTCACATATGCAGTTCTGAGATCTGAGGATGTGTGGGTGAGGAAAAGGATGAAATCAGAGTCTCACATAGCAACCTGAAGGCTGGAGTCACCATTGATAGAAGGGACACTTTGCGGGAGTAAGACCAGAGACTGCACATAACATGTTGAACTTGGAATGTCTGCTTAAACACAGAATCAAAGATGTTGGATAGATGGTTGCGGGTGCAATTACAGGCTGGTGACAACCAGGTAGGATGGAAACAGTGTTGTTGACAGTGGGCAGATACATTCTCTGTTAGTGAGCTGCAAGTCTTTGTATGCCTGCAGGTGAGATTTAGTTAGCTGTGAAGTGGGATAAAAATACCATTTTGTTCTTAACAGGAACTAGGAGAACTATTCATAAATTTAGCTTTACAAATACTTGCAAAGTAGGTGTTAATTCTGACATTAAGAAAAAACAGTACTTCTTAAAGGAATGGATGCTTTGTATGCAGGATTTTTTTTTTTTACTTTTATTGATTCTTTGTGGTTTTCACATCATGCATTCGGATCCCACTTATGTCCCCATCCCCCACATCTGCTCTCTGCCCTTGCAGCCTCCCCCCACAAACAATACCAAATTTAAAAGAGAAACCAAAAACCAAATAAAACAAATAACCAAAGCAAAAATAAAAACAAACCCCAAACAACAGCAACAACAAAAGAAGAACCTGCTGTGAGCTGTTGTGTAGACATAGTCACATGCTATGTTCATTGCTATGAGGTCTGGTTCAAAGTCCCTGGTTTCTGCCACACCACCGGAAATGGGCTCCTACTGGGGCTCCTCTTGGATATCTTGTCATTGTCCTGTGTCATGGAGATCCCGCTGTTTTGGATTTGTAGGTTCATCCACTTCACATGCTGCAACAGTTCACAGATTGGGTGGATGTTGGAGTGGACCAACTCATAGCCCTCGCTCTGGGCCTGGGGAGTAACTGGGTTGGTCAGCTTGCTGGCTTTCCTTCATCGTCACTACCCAGATGAGCTTCTAAGCTCTGCCTTGACTAGCTCACCCAGCGCAGCCTACAGCAAGGAGCAGGGCCAGTTCTCCTGCTCTCGGGCCCTCAGATCGTATCGCCAGGGCCAGCTCTGCTGTGTTGCCCAGGCAATGTGCAGAGCCCGCTCTCCTGATTGCTGTAGGACTTATACAAAAGAGCTGTGGCAGGGAGATTCAGCTCTATTGTGCTGCCCAGACAGGAAGCAGAGGCTGTTTCCTTGTGCACTGAAGCCGGTGATGTTCAGGGCCAGCTCTCCAACTCTTGTGACCCAAAGGCCAGCTTTCTTACTTGCCACAGGTGGTAATAGGTGTGGGGGAGTCATGGTTCCCTCACCCCTACCACCACATGGCAGATGGGGGAGATGGAGTCAACTCTTTTGTTCTCATGCCTTCAGGGATGTCTCACCCGTGTCCCTGACCACAGGGTCAGCTCTAGTGTGCTTCCCAGGTGACCTGCACACCTATGGTAAGAAGTGGGATCATTTTTTCCTGAGTGTAGGAGGTGGGAGGTGAGCTTTTCCCCTGAGGGACAGGGCCAGTGAAGGGTGGGGCTGGCTTAGCACAGCAAGGTTCCAATGATCCTAGTGCTAACACTGGCCATGGGTGTCACCACGGACCCCAGCTGTGGCAGGGCCACAGACCCGGACAGTGCTCTCGGTAGCAGCTCAGGCCCCTCAGATCAGCACAGCCTGGCAGCAGTATCACCCTGTAGACATCAGCATGGTCCCAGATGGCTGTCCAGATCCCCGGCATTTACAGAGCCCTTGGTGGAAACTGGAACGATGGATACCACCCAGATCCCGGCCTCTGAAGGGCCATGGACCCAGACATGGTCCTCAGTAGCAATGCCCGGAAATCTCCAGGGCTCCAGGTGGCAGCACTGGCTACCCACATCAGCATGGCCCCAGGTGTGGCATGGGTCTCACACCCTGCTATCATACCCATGTCCAAGGTGAGCAACAGACCCTGGTCCTCTGCATGGCCCTTGGTAACAACAGGAGCCCTGGATATCAACTCAGACCCTGGCTTCTGTAGGGCCACAGACCCAGACATGGCCTTATGCAGCAGTCTTGGCTTGGATGCCACCGTGGCCTTGGGTGACAGACAACACAGGCCTCTCAGATCAGGATGCCCCTGGTGGCAACGTGGCTCTTTGACATCCTCACAGACTCAGGTTGTGACCCAGACCTCGGGTATCTATGTGACCTTTAGTGGTGACATGGGCCATGGACATCAATATAGACCCTAGCTGTGGTAGGACCACGAACCTAGTCAAGGTCCTAGGCAGTAGCCTGGGCCTAGATGTCACCATTGTCTCAGGTGGCAGCACAGCCTTGAAGTTCTCTCATCTCAGGATTGTCTTTTGCTCATCGATACAAGTTGTCTACTCTGTGCTAAGAGATAAATATTTCAACTTCACAGTTTTCACACGCGGTCTTATACTTTTAGTTTTCTTTTCTTTCTTGCTTCATTGTTGTTGTTCTGGTTCTAGAAGGTTTTGGTTTGTTTGGTTTGGTTTTTCAAGACAGGGTCTCTGTGTAGCTCTGATTGTCCTGGAACTCACTCTGTAGACCAGGCTGGCCTTGAACTCATAGAGATCTGCCTACTTCTGCCTCCAAGTGCTGGGATTAAAGGTGGGCATCACCACTGACCAGCTCTGTTGTTCTGTTTTTGATTTGTCTTATTGTGTTTTTTTGTTCTGAGTCAGGGTCTTACTATGTAGCACTGGCTGGCCTGGAGCTTGCTACGTAAACCAGGCCAACTCAAACGTATATTCACCTGCCTTTGCCTCCCAATGCTGGGTTTAAAGGAATGTGTTGTCATGCCTGGTTTCATCTTTATTCCAATATATGAGGCATAATTTTAGAGAATAGAAAAATTCTATGGCCAAGCCAGTAAATATTCTAATTTGGTGTCATGAGAAGTAATAAATGGGTTCTAAAGTCCTACTTGCTTGGGCTAAAATTCCAATACTAAAATACTTTTTTCCCCTCTCTATCTCAGATTCCTCAGGTGTAAGGTCTGATGATGACGCAAGATGATTCAGACTGGAGCAATGGCAGGCAATGTTCTTCACGGGACTAGGTTCTCTATAATCTAGATTTGAGGAGAGATTTAGATTCTTTTTAAAATTTATTATTACCGGTATGTGTGTGCATGTGTGTACGTGTGAGTGTGTATGTGTGCATGTGCGTGGGTGTATCTGGTTCTGAGGACTGAACTCAGGTTGTGAGGCTTAGTGTCAGATACAAAGAGAGGCCTTTGGGACTATTAGGGTAAACTCCACATGAGCTACATGCCCAACATACTTGCCACAGAAAACCTTAAAAGTATTAAATGGTTTCTTTTATAAGTCAGCTTGTTTTGGGTCAGTTCTATTTTCATAACTACTTTATTTTAACTATTTTATCTCTCTTATAAATGATTAATGGCTGTTGGAGCTACGGGCGGGGCTAACAAGCTGTCCAAGTCAGTGGACTTTTCTTTTTCTGTAGCAGTCAGAAAAGCTCAGTCTGTTCTGGTTTCTTTGGCCATATTGCCTTGATCATCCCCAAATGAGCCACATGAAAATGATTAGGACCCATGATGCAGAAGTTGAGGATGAAGTCTCATGACTTAGCATAACGGTTCACCCTGGATTCAGGGGGAAAATGGAAATAATTTTCTAGAAAATAATTCTGGGAATTATTTCAAGATAGCTGAAATTTTAAGATATTTAGCCTATATAATACTTTTTTTTTTTTTTTTTTTTTTTTGACACAGAAGCTCATGTTTCCCAGGCTGGCCTCAAGCTTGTGTCCCTGAGGGTGGCCTTGAACCTGTCTCTCCCTTCTCTGCCTCCCAAATTCTAGGATTACTAGTCTGTCTCACCACATCTGTTTTGTTTGTTTTATCGGAACTGGGGGGTCAAACCCAGGGCTTCGTGCATGCTAGACAGGCATCTACCAAGTGAGCTTCATCCCCAGTCCTTAGGATAAGTTCTCGATCCCAGCTTCTCATCTTCAAAGATAATTCAACATCTAACATTACTTATTCCAAGAAAAAAACTAAACTCTTTCAGAACATGGTCATTTTCTACCAATACAACAGTTAGATTCTGTTAAAAACTGTTACTACAGATACGTGACCTTGCCAAGGGGAAGATGAGACAGCTGAGAGCCCTTCGTCCTTCTAAGGATGCCACCACGTTCCAGGAAGAGTGTCTCCATCCTTCTTTGCTTTTCGTACATTTGCTGGAACTTAGCAAAGATGGCTTGCTGGTGCCTGTCAGCATGACAAGGTCTAACATTTCCTGAAGGTTTCAGACAAGCCGTCCATGCCAAATTCTTAATGGAGTTTCGACGGAAGCCTCTTACGAGATGTGTTGTGACTTACCTGCTGGGAGGTTTTCGGTTGTCTCTAGGGAAAAAGCTAATGACTTGAGGGTTCTGGGGACTGCTCGTCATGGGACCTTTGCTGGCTGTTGGCTGTGGCGGACTCTAAGCACTTTTGGAAATCAGAGCCAAGAGTCAGTAGCATATCCTTCCTCAAAATAACATTGCCTTGAATTACTTATAATTACTTAACTTACTTGCAGAGACTAATGTAAATATTTGGGGAAGCCGACTCCCAGGAAACACATAGTGGTTTGAAATTCTGAATATTATCTTGTAATTCTCTTACGAGCGCAAAGTGTGTGGGAAAACCGAATGTGGAAACAGGAACTGTGTGTCAGTTGGTGAGACTGCAAATGAACTCCCATCTCTGCTAAATCAGTGGGTCAGAAAACAATAAAACACGCTGTGCCAGTCGGGGAATGTGGGCTGTATTGCCCATCACAGGGCAGAGTGGGTGTTCCAGGGCGTGTTTGAAAGCATCAGTCCGGAGATTAGGCAGACCTGTAGTAAGAGCAGTGTTAAGGGCAAAGTCTTTCCTCTTTCAGAAGGCACACAGCAACTGAATAATAAAACCAGGGGGTCTGAGACAGCCACGAGAATTTCTCACCATCCTCCCAACAGAATGCATCTTAAAATTCATTTTTATGTCTTGTGTAGGATTTCTTTTTCATACAGTGAGTAGTTTCTTAAATAATGTGGTTAAAGCAATTATTCCCCTAAGTCCAGCCCTGGCACACAAAAATAATGGTAGTAACTAGCACACGGAATGTAAAATTTAAGAACCGCATTTAAGGAAATTCGGCTCCTGAGTTAAAATATTGCTGAAAACAGTGGCAAGAAAACATTGAGGACACTTGCAGAAGAGAAGCAATAAAATTCGGCCTGTTAAATAAAACCAAGCCGGACCAGAGACAGCACGCAGTGTCGTCGGAGTCTTAGGTCATTAGATTATCTTGGCTGGCTCTTTACTTAGATGAGCCGTGCCGCTTGCTTTGGAGCCTCCAAGCAAACCGTATGTGGCAGGAATTGACGTATGAGTACATTTTCAGGACACCACTTAGTGTTATTTCATAGGCCTCTGACATCTGGCCTCCTCCCAGAACAGACCCTCGTAGTCTGTTCATCAATGCCTTCATTTTCCTTTTGTAATACTAACTTCGCAGGGTGGCTTCTCTTTCAGTAACTTCTCCACATCTAGGAGCAGTGAGACCCTTGAAAAAGGAGAGTTAATCTCTCCCAAAGATGAAAACAATGGGTCTTTGTAGGTCAAAGGAGAAGTGAGATTAGAGGCTAAAGATAGTCAGAGCTCATGTCACCCCCGTCATCCCCGGGTTTCCTCTCCCCTCCTTTCCTTTCAATAAAATTAGAAGTGGGGGGGGGGGGGGGAGGATTTAGAAAAATATTTGAAGGAGAATTGTAACCCAAGAAAAAAAAATGGCTCTTTATTCCTGGGCAGAGGCCACCCAGAGGTTTGAGTGGTGCTGTCTTGGAGACTTGGGAAGGCATCTCCTCGTGGGTAGCTCCAGTGCATCTCCTTCAGCGGTGAGATTTCCGGGCCACACAGAAATGGAACCAGCTTTCTGGTTTTGCCTCCACGACGACAACCAACTTTGCAAGTCATTAGCTGCAAGGCTTACAGCTAGCCACGAATTCCCCTGGATTCAGGAGCAGAATGCGTGCTTACCACGTGTGAGGGCTTGGGCTCAATCTCCAGTACCTTTCCCCGCAAAACAGAGATTAGTTGTTCTAAATGGTCATTCTCGAATAAGATTTTTCAATTTTGTCTTTTTTTAAAAATATATACTTTTGAGCACTACAGAGGATGTTAAAATAATTGTGGATGACAAATGGGATTAAGATGGGGATGATCTTTTCTGGGCATTTTGTGTCTTTTTAGAAAAAGTAATTTTTTTGTTTTGTTTGGGGGGATTTATATTTGTGTGTGTGGTGTGTATCTCTTGTGTATCTCTCTGTGCGTGTAAGGGGTGTTATTTAAACTTGTGAGTCCAGTTCATTCTCTGCTACTTACTGAGCTGAAGGCTCAGCAGGGCTACAGGTTACCTCTCAGAGGAAATAATGAAATCAAAGAAAACAGCAGTTGCTAAGCTCCAGCTTCCTGGCTTGCAGAGGCAGAAAGCACTGACCTGACTCTTGAGATACCGTTTTGAGACGACACCCTCAAGGGTCAGAACTCCTCAAGGTCTGGTTCCTTGTCTGCCATGTTCTCTCCATGTAGGTAACCAGGGGTGGAAGTAAAGGCTGAGACTCTGTGAAAGTGTTGTGGGGAGCCCAGCTGGAGAAGACCAAGGGGGACAGGGGCTTCACACACGGGTCACAGAACTTGCAAGATTGCTGCTCACTGCTAGACAAGGACTCCTCTGGGTTCTTGAGAAGGAGCCCGGTCCAGCAGCCTCGTGATTGGCAGCTGTGAGTCAAGGGGTGTTATGGGCAAAGACGATGGGCAGGGTAGCGTAGTGCAGGCTAGCCCTCAATAGCTTCTGCTCCGGCTCCTGCATGTGCTGGATGAACACAGCTCTTCCTTCAGCTTGAGTTTGCAGATAGGACTTTTGGATGCATTGCTTAGGAACCCGTCATGCAATGTTCCTCTGGCTCTCTGCTCTCGTGGGTCTTACAAACCCAGGGCAGAGCCCTTTTGGCTGCAACTCAGGTTTTGTGTTCCAAGAGAAGATCCTTTAAAGAAGTGTATGTGGGTTCGACTGTGTGGTGGTGCATGCGTGCCTGTAATGTTAGCACTCAAAGGCTGAAGGAGGAGGATTGCAAATTTCAGGCCAGCCTGGGCTACCTAGGTAGATTCCTGCCTCAAACAAGCAACCAGGTGTGTGTGTGTGTGTGTGTGTGTGTGTGTGAAATTGATGATCAAATAAAGATGAGTTGTGTTTATGTCTTGTATTGGGCCAAACTTTTTCAACTTGAACTCACCTCATTTTATCTATAATCTGGCAGTTTTTCCATTGACATTTCTCATCTTCATGAGAGCAGAGAATCTGAAGAAAGCATGAATGAGAGAACACTAAGATTAAGACTAAGACTGGTAGATCGCTAGCCTGGAGCACGTGTGTCCTACAGAACAGAAACATGCTTTATCATGGCTACCAGTAAAAGTTTGTTTTGGGTTTTGGTTTTTGTTTTTTTTGTTTTTTTTTTTTATGTTAAACATAATGAATTGAAACTCTTTTTTTCCCCACAATAGCTTTCTTTAAATTTTATTATATTCCGCAGGGCAGGGAATTTGGACTGCTCTTCAGTATCGAGAGGGAGGGGGAATGGTGTGGGGGGAGGAGAAGAGGAGTAGGGATGAGGGAGGGGAGTGGGGGGAGGGGGCAATATTTGGGAGGAGGGGAGGGAAATGGGAAACGGGGAGCAGGTGGAAATTTTAATTAACAAAGAATAAAAATAAAAAAATTTTTTAAAAATTTATTATATTGATTTTTTATTGTGCTCTACATTTTTCTCTGCTCCCCTCCCTGCCTCTCCCCTCCCCTTCAACCCTCTCCCAAGGTCCCCACACTCCCAATTTACTCAGGAGATCTTTGTTTGTTGGTTTCTACCATATCATTTGCCATGATTTTAGAGTATTTCCCTATTTCTAGATATCTTGTTTTCTGTGTCTAGATCAAAAGGCCATCTTGAGCAGCTGACCTCCACCATCCAGTTTTGGATAAGTCCATTGTATGCTGTTAGAACAACGAGGACTCACCCAACTGCGTGTTTTTCAGAATAGATCCCTGCCGTAGTCAACCTGTCTAGACCTCTGTGGCTACCCAGTCATTAGTAGTTGGTATAAGTTGAAAAGCAAATGTGTCAAAATGGGGAAGCTTTGAATGAAAGTCTAAAATGTGAAACTGTTTCTGGCAGGCAAAGGAGAGCCTTCTGAGCTTTATGAGCAAGGGACTTCATGCTCTTGAAAAAAATAAGCTGATCTTCGGCTGTTTTCCCCACTGGCGAGCAACCACCATTAAAATCTTTTTGGTTTACAATTTATAAAGCATCTCTGCCCGCATTTTCTAATTTGATTGCCTATAACTGCATTATCCATTGCATAACATTTTTCTTTATTTTTCTTCTCAAATAGCACTAAGTCTTAGACATTGCAGAAAAAAAATGATCTTTGGGTGTATTTCCCATTATGAAACAAACAAACAAAACCTTCTGCAGTTTGATTTTTTTTTCTCCTCAAGGTGCAATGTCATCAGGGGGCCTGGCAACTGTTTGATTTATGGGCAAAGAAGAGCCTCGTGTCCTTGGCAGAGAGGGATGTGTAAACCTGGGCTCCCCTCTGTCTGGGATCCAGCCTGGAAGTCTTTTACCTCCTCAGATGAATGTGGCACTGTACAGACACCGAAAGAGTTGGCTGTCATTTCAGCTTGGCATTGTCCTCGCTACAATCTCCTCAAAGTCCATTTGTGCTGCTCCAGGGTCGCTCTTTGACCACTCTGCTCCTTCCGGCCTCTGAAGGCCGGCTCCCTTTTTCTGTTGCTCCCACCTCCCAGGTACTGTTTTTGGTCACTGCGGGATCTGAACTGTGTACTTTGAAGAAGTTGCATATTTGGGGCGTTATGAGGTAATATACAAATATTCTCCTTCGCCCTCAAACCAATGTCTGACTTAGGTTAGGACAAAGTTGAGAGTAAATGAGTTGATCCAACAAAAATAGAAGGAATAACTGGCCTTAAACTCTCTATGTAGACCAGGCTGGCCTGGAACTCACAGAGACCCATCTGTCTCTGTTCCCAAGTTCTGGGATTAAAGGCCTGTGCTATCACACCCTGTGAAATCCGTTTTAATTCACAGAAATATGTGCATTTTAACTTGGAGTAAAAGTTTCTAACCTGTTATCATGCTACTATGAAGGAAATTCCAGATTCCATGATTATTTCTTGGGAGTTATAAATACTTGACTTCAGCATTTAAGTTAAAAATTGGGAGTAAGCCTCAGAATTTCTGCCACAGTAAGATAACTATTATTTTTCAAACTTTGTTGACACATTATTTTACCCATTTTGAGTTTAATCAACTTGACTTGTCCAGGCTCACATAGGAATTTAATAGACTGGTTTACCTTGGTACTGGGCATTGAACTCTATGTCTCTTGTATGCAAACCACACATTGTAACATTGTTACCATTTTCTCTTGTGCTGGAAAAGGACCCAGACCCTTGTACATGCAGGCAGGCACTCCATCCCTGAGCTGTATCCCCGTTCCCACACTTATTTAAACTATTAATTTATGCCTGTTTATTTATTTATTGGGGTAGGGGCCACACACGTGGAGGTCGGGGACAGCTTGCAGGAGTTGGTTCTCTCCTTCTACCAGGTGGATTCTGGCATCGAAGTCAGGTTGACAGGTCAAGTGCCCTTACCCACTAAGTGATCTTGGTGAAATAAACGATCTATTTGTTACCTCAATTATACTGCGCAAGCCCAAAGTTGTGCCTCATTCTAAAAGAATTGATAGCAGAAATGCCAAGCGCGTCTTGCACGCAGAAACGCTGATCTGTTAGCAGAGGTGGTTGAGACGATGTTGAGCAGGAATCTGAGGATGCCTTGGACTTGGCAGCTGAAGGAAGTCAAACCGATTAGTGTTCTAGGAGGAGAAAAATCGTGCTGTGTATTCACCGTCCAGGTTCATGGAAATTTAGCCTCTCTGAAAGGTGAGTTACGAATAGATATTTCAAAGTGACTTAGTGTCTGGAACGCTGTCTTGAAATAGAATTACCATTGTTTTCTCTCAGATGTGTGGAGGGCAGTACGCTGTTTGCAAAGAATGGCTCTCTGCAGCAATGCTTTGACGGCACCCTTGCGTTTCCTTCCTCTGTTTGAGAAATGCCAGGGGGAATTGTGAGAGAATTCTATATTTCACATATTGCCCCTTGGTTTGTTTTTTTAAGGGCATAGTCTTCAAAGAATGGGAGAGGCAGAACGGTTTGTTTAGGTTTGAAGATACGGTCTTTTCAGGTGAAGCTGCAGCTGGGTCTTCCAGTGAGGACACTATAGAGATGGCACGGCAGCTGAAAAGCGTGACTGGGATACAGACAGAACCATAGCTCTTCCCGCCCTCACCATCAATCTTCAGAGTCAATTGGACAGTTAGCTGCTGCCTTTTGTCACGTCCTGTGGTGTTCAAAACCATCTCAGCTTGGAAAGTAAATCTCACGGGTATAAATACACTAGGGGGACAGTGCTATCTCTCCTCACTAGATGCCCCCAGGCAGTTTAGGTGACCTTGACTTTATCCAAAATGCTAAGGTGAGAAACTTTAGTTCTTGACTCAAAGGAACACAGATGATGAGTCATTGAATTCGCTAAAAATGTTTCCTGCTGATTAAGACTCAATAAATGTATACTACAACTGATTTTCAGGGAACCCAAGTTTTCAGTTTTATTACTAGTATTCCTAAAAGAGAACAACTTCTAAAACAACAGCAACTTTTTAAAAAAAAATAGAGAAGACTTTTAAATATATACAGCTGTTTTCTTTACCCTCTCAGCCTTGGCCACGCTTCCTTTTAGCTAAAGTACGCCCTTGGAACCACTCGAGTTTATTGGCTTGTTCTCACCAGCTGTGCTTTTATGATTTCTTCGTTGGTTCTGACCAGAGGCCTCCTCAGAAAAGCTCGCTGCTCCATGGCAGGCAAGCTGTCTCCTCCCCCCTGAGGCTTGGTGACTTCATTGATACGGTACCAATACTGACCGAGGAAGGGAAGTGTGAGGACTGGGGAACCAGAAAGAAAGGTGTTTTTACGAACTGGACAGACTTTTGGCATCAGATTTTGAGAAGTTATTGGCTCAAGTCGCCAATGGAGGAAATGTGCCACATCGGGTGTAAAGAATGTGACTCTCCCAATGACAGCTGGCAGAACGCTACCCGCGGGTTTGCATTTGCCGGGGAACGTCATCCTTGGCCACAGCGCAATGAAAGATTCATCATCTTCGTGGGTGAGATGGGGCAGAGCAAGGTTTAGTCTCCTTTTATTGCCAGGGGGATTGGGAAGAAACCATGCAAAGGTTGGCAGTTCTGACTTACCGAGCTGTCAGGTCTGTCCAAGTAAAAGTCAAGGGGTGTGAGCCCAGGTAAATGAAACGTTCGCCACTGATGAAGCCATCGTGGGTTTGAAACCACCCAGGCACATCGCGCCCTACCAGGGCCTTGCCCTTCAAGACAGCGCCGTCTCTGTGAATGGCTGCAGTGCAGGTTAGATCATCGACATTCCGGACTAAGAATGCAAGAGCGAGACTTTCCTAAGATGGGCAGCGGTTACGTCCACAGCATTCAGCTCATAAGAAGCACAGTTAGACCACTGTGGAGAACTTGGACTTTGCCTCGTTTAATATAAAAGCCTGTCATATTTCATAATGATTGGAGCTACAGACATTTCCCCCCGCATGTGGTTAGCAGAGATGCCATAACTGTGAAAGGGAGGATTTGAATAGTAAATAGAACAAGGGGCAGATTTATTCTCTGAAGAACCTAGCTATATCAGTCACGTTAGAAATTCGAAGTTTTGTGACTTGAAAATAAAAGTTGAATTATAAATAGAATTCTCTTAATTTATATCTTTGTGATTTGAAATCTAAATGAAGCATTTAGAAGTGTGTATTTAAAGTATGCTGTCATGTGATCCCCCTCTGAATTCACAGCAAATGGATTGTAATAGTTGAGATGTTTTCAATTCGTAGAACTCATTAGAGCAATGAGGATCAAATTCATTTGCTGTTGTTAGTAGATACAAACTACAGACTGGTTCAAAAGGAATAAATGAAGAAAGCAGCTGTTTTGAACAGGATGGTCGGTGAAAATATTCATTAACTGTAGGGTGGTAAGTTCTTAGGATTTTGTAGAATAAAATTTGCAAATGTGTGGGGCTCAGGAGTTCAGCAGTTCTGTTTTGTCAATGGCTAACAGTTGCCAAGCGCTATGTTGAATGCCAGTAATACAATAATTTAAAAGTGAGGTCCTGCTTTCAAGAAACTCAAACTAGGTAAGTAAACATGGCAGCCTCACGATTACGAGTGAATAACATCTAGAAGAATAAAGAAAGAAACAAATAAGTTAGGAAACCAGTTCAGAGAGAGCTGTGCTTGAGTTGAGAGGTGATGAAGGAGAAGGATGTCAGGAGCCATGTCCCTCCCCAAATTATTATAGGGATCATTGCCCTGAGAAGTTTGCAGAGGGCTCTACTTCCCAATTGTACTGAAAATTGTTTTATTGACAAAGCCTATCCCACACCCAAATTAACTGTTAATAGAGAGCTATCTGTTAGCGGAACCCGCCTCACATTCCAAACTATCTAGAGAACTAGGTGTGTCAACTCGTGACTTCCTGACCAAGGAATCGTGACCTGACCGATCGTAACCTCCTGGCCAACGACCTCGTGACAGGCTTGGACCATGCGGCAAGATCCCATGCCCCAGCCCCCCAAGCTCCTCATCCAGAAGCTATATAAGCTGCAACCATGACTCTAATAAACGGAGGCTTCGACAAATCTGCCTAGCCTCCTTCTTCTCACCAGCCCATGTCTTTCAGGTAGTACCTCTCAGTGACCCTGGAATAACTGACTGCCAGGCGGGTTACAATCTCTAGACTAAATGACCCGCCAAGGCGGTCGACAGCAGGAGGAAGGTTTAGAGGTGGGGTCAGATAGAGCAAGGTACTCTCAGGGAATGAAAGCAGTTGGCATAGTTAGAATTTAGAGTTCTGTAGGGGAAGTGGCAAGAGAATGTCGAAACTTTGGTCAGTGTGGTAATTTGAGTAAGAATGGCCCCTCATAGGCTCATATATTTGAATGCTTAGTCATCAGGAATGGCATTACTTAAGAAGGAATAAGAGGGGTAGCCTTGTTGGAGTAGGAGTTGAAAGAAGTACGTCACTAGGGGTGGGCTTTGGGGTTTCAAAAGTACAAGCCGGGCCCAGTGTCTCTTTCTTCCTGCTGCCTGTGGATCCAGATGTAGAACTCTCAGCTGCTTCTTCAGCACCATGTCTGCTTGCATGCCCCCATGCTCACTGCCATGATGGTAAGGGACTACACCTCTGAAACAGTAAGCAACCCCAATTAAATGCTTTCCTTTGTAAGATTTGCTGTGGTTGCACTGCCTTTCCACAGCAATAGAATAGTGACGAATAAAGCCAGTCTAGGTCATGAGAGACTGCAGAGGGTCTTTGTGTGTGTATGTGGGGGGGGTGGATGACAGAGGATGAACACAAAGCGCTTGTGTTATGAAGATGGTTGTGAGAACACTGAAGTGCTGGAGGCTCTGCACTGGGGCTAGTGTGCTCGTTGAAGAGGTGAGAGGAAGAGGACACAGGTCAATACTGTATAGATTTGTTTTTACTTGGCAACTTTGCCCATTTTGTCTTCAAACTCATGATGATCAATCAAACTCCCTTTATGATTGCTGGGCTCTCTTTAATTATATGCAAAGCCTGCAGTAATTTAAATAATATTGATACCTTTATAAATAAAACAAAACAAAACAACTCACCAAAAGGATCACAAATTACATTTTCTTAAATTTTGTTGCCTAGAGTATTGTTGGGTTAGAACTGTTTTTCTTCTACAAATTAACAATTTTACAAATCAAAGTTACTTGAAAAATGCATCTCAAATTTTAGACAGATCTGTGGCAGTCATACACCTAAGCGAGTCTGTTTCAGCTCCATTACGAAAGCAGCCATAGTCCCAGAAGTGCATGGCTGGTCTTAGGAGCTAGGCTGTAACATGATAGATTCCTCAGCAGCTTGAAATGGTTGGGATACCAAGGACAAAGCTCTCATGGGCCCATGTATACTCGACTGTGACTCAGCAGAGCTTTCTGCTCAGTTGGGCATTTGTGTTTAGCAAGGGTCACCTGTGGTAGACGGCCGACCTACCAAAGCCAATGAGTGTTATCACAGCTTACACAAATATTCATAGGTGGTTCCACCAGAAGGAGAGACACGCGGAGAACGATGTTTTCAGTTTGCTGCCCACCATGTAGGGATCCTCGTGTGTTCAGGGCTAACAGAGAAGAGTGCATCTGAAAATGAGAGATGTAGCTCTGAGATTTAAAATCATATGGAAGAGAGGCGTCAGCAGGCTCATTTTCCTTGGACTGCACTGATCATCATAGGATGGAGTCCTTCGTTATGTTCCTCGCTGCTTGGCTTAGTTGTCACTTCCCCCGTTCATTAAGAACTGTCTACACAGACAGTGAGCCAAGCTGCTCCCGTTCATCGCTGCATCCTGGCCCCGTAATGCTCAGGAAGGAGTCAGAAATTATTACTGTCACTCCCATATTAAACTAAACCCGAGGCTTAGCGAGGTTAAATGACTTTTTGTTGTGTCTGTGTGGTTCAGCTTAATGTAAAAATGTGAAAATTGAAGGAAATTTAAAGTATTGTGTTTCATGAAAACTTAGATGCCCAAGTGATGAGAGGCAGTTAACAAGCCAGGAATGCATCTAGGGCGATATCAAAAAAGGATAGGAGGTTTGTTTGCCTCTCCTGTTCTATTGCTACCTAGAAAAATGGGCCCTCCATTGCCAACAATACAACTTTTAAACTGTATTTGAAATTGTAATTTCCAAAATTTCTGAACACCCTGAGTAATCGGGGTACGTTCACAGGCTGCACGTAGCCAGTGGGTCAGCAGTGGTCCACTGCTTGATTTCACAGGGAGAAGGGAAGTGAGTGCCCAGGACCTAGCACATTATAGGTGCTGCTGGAGCTGACCTGCAATGCACGGTCATTGTTCACAAAACCAGGTCAGACCATATATTAGCAAAGTGCTTCTTGAAGCTTTTCAGAAAAATTAAAGAAAACTGGTACATTTGAAAATCCTTTTTAATTGTTTACTTCTTTGACGCATTCCATTCAAAATAGATTGGTAGTTAAAATGTTAATGCTTTGACACAAACATTTACAGTCAGCTTTCTTTTCGCTAGTTGTTTTAGCCTCATTTTGTAAAGGGTTTGTGTATGTGTGTGTGTGTGGTGTACATGTGTATGTGTACATGTGTATGTAGGTTTATATTTCTGCGTATGTATGCCTGAAGAGGTCAGGGGTCAGTGTTAAGCGATTCCTCTATTGCTCACCACTATATATGTTTCCTATTCATGGGAATGAAGGTGAGGTAGAATGGCCATAATACTTTGAATTGAATAAGTTCTCAAGAAATAGTCATTAGCTGGTCTCCTGACTACAGTACGAAAGGTTTGCTGATATTTCTTCTGTTTTTAATTGGGATCTATTTCTTCTTTTTTGTTGTTCATTTATCCTTTTTCAATTTTATATAAAAATGTACCTTGATTATGTTTCCCCACCCTTTTTTATCCTTTCACGTCTCCTCCCACCAAACTCTTTTGTCTTCTCAACAAATCCCCCTTATACTTAAACAAAAACAATAACAAAAAACCCAATGATTTATTGAGGAATGTATACAGGAAATAAAATCTATTGCCTCTTCAAGAAATCATTAGGAAATATTTTGTTTTATTTTTTAAATTATATTCATTCATTCACTCATTCATTCACTCGTTTGTTTTAGAACAGTAGCATTTGGTTTTACCCTCTGTCTCCAGGCTATCTAGTCTCTGGTTCTTGGTCAGCTGAGCAGTGTCAGGTATGGGTTCCAGCTCATGATGTAGGCTTTAATCAAATCAGACATCAGTTGGTTACACTCAGAAGGCTTCTGCCACTATTGCCCTAGCATATTTTGCAGACAAGACAGATTGTAGATCAAAGATTTTGTGGTTGGGTTGGTGTTTATGTTTCTCTTTTGGTTGGCTGCAAATACTTTCTGTGTCCATGCCGGTCACGTAGTCCAAGAGGTTATGATCGGTCAGGTCACGATTCCTTGGTCAGGAAGTTACAAGTTGACATACCTAGTTCTCTAGATAGCTTGGAATGTGAGGCTGGTTCTGTTAACAGATAGCTCTCTATTAACAGTTAATTTGGGTGTGGGATAGGCTTTGTCAATAAGACTATTCTCAATACAATTGAGAAGTAGAGCTCTCTGCAAAACTCCTCACGACGGTGATTCCTATAATAATTTTGGGGGAACATGGCTCCTGACAGAGGTGGGTGCAGAACAGATACATTAGCTGTAAAGAACTTTATCATTCCACCGTTGCAGAGCAGAGCAGAGGGCACCGCAAGGGCAATGAGGTGCAAGGGTGATTTTCAAGTCTAGAGACCCCAGGACAGATGCCCTACAGAAACAGAGGATGGACTTTCCTCTGTAGACCAGGGGAGCTGGAGTCAGAAGTCAGTGGACTGGCGACACAAAGCTATATAATCTCCCCAACAGTGAGTTTTATCTAACTGGCTAACTATTCGTTTTCTTTTCCTTTCTCCGTAGTACAGGAATTAAACGTTCTACAACTGAGCTACCTCCCGGCCCTCAATGATTTGGCCAGATGCTTTTCTTGTAAGCTTCCCCTTTCTGGGAGTTAGCTCATAGGTATCTTAGGGCTGTGACATGATTCTCATTTCCTACAAGAAGATAAATATGCCCGGGGGTAGGGGAGCGCCAGTGGTACAGTCAGCGCACTGTGTGGCTCTTGTTCAATCACCAGCACTGAGGTCCAGGTATAAAATAATTTCAGGCAGAAATAAAGGAATAAAGTTCTGGCTTGCAGGAAAAAAATGGGGTTGGAGGGATGAGGGATTAGGATCACATTTAAAGGCACATTGCTAAAAAATCTAATGGTAAAATTTATCACCAGTCATTATTATATCTACATGAAAGACATTTCAAACAAAGTTTAGCATCTTGGATGATGTTGATAAAAATCATCTTAAGAGTTCATGATTCATAAGTCCATAAATACCCACACATACTTTTACAGTAATAGCTACTGGGAAAAAAATGAAGGTATTTGTAAAACTCGTGTAGCTGGATTCCTTTTCATCCTAGCTGCCTCTATGTTAGTAACATCAGGAGTCTCAGACCTTCAAGATTCAGACACCTATACCCAGCGTGCTTCCTAAGTCTATCACCAGTGGAGAGAATGTGAGTGATATTGACGCATTTCCATTCTTTCCTCCTGGTAGCAAACTGTGGCAGTTCTTCCCTTCAGTCCCATCAGCCATTTCCATCGCCTTGTCTAGAAGGTGACATAACTGTGACTCAGGAAGAGGTGGTTGGCCCAGGTCATGGGGAGGGACAGTAGCTGGTCCAGGCTGCAGCTGCCCCACCAAACAGTTTTGTGTAGTCTGGGAGGTGGCACACGATGAATACTATGTGTACTTTCTGATCTGTGGGAAGAAGTCAGTCATCCGATGAACCCCAGAAATCAGCTCCGCCACCAAGGTGCTGCCTCTACGCCTGCCATGGCTCTTACCATTTGTCACCAACTACTTCCACAGCCAAGGGCAAGGGCTGTACCTTCCAGCTTTCCCTCCCTCCTTCCTTCCCTCTTCCTCTCCTCTGTCTCCATCTCTATCTCTGTCTTTGGTGTGATGTATGCACACATGTGCATGCATACCCCATTGCATTTAATTAGAATTGCCTGCACGAATACAAATAGGGAATTATTTACTTGAGGAAGGACAATTACTAGGCAATGCACCACTGCGGACCATGATGACCCCTGTCCCAAAGGAGCCATTAACTTGCTTGTCACTCCTCAAGGAAAGGTAGGGGCCTCATGAGCTCTTCTCCCATCCGGGACGTACTTGTTGATGGGCCCAGACTTGTGCAGCAACTCCTGCTGCTGGGAAGTCAGGGCACAATAGCCGCATTATTTCCAGAAAACTCTTCGCTACATTCCGCACCATCTTTCAGCTCTTACATTTTTTCTGACCCTTCTTCTCCAACGTTCCCTCAGCTTTGGAGTGTGGGGGGATGACAACAGAGAAGTTTTCTTTAGCACTGGGCACTCAACAGTCACTTATCCTCAGTTACGAATCTCTGTGTTACCCATCACTTACTGCAAAAAGAGAGGCTTCTCGAAGGCCGAGAGCAGCACTAACCTATAGGTAATAAATAAATACATAGAAGGCAGTTTGGTGCCATGTGTATTTAGCAAGCCAACAATAATATCTTCCCTCCTGGGGCCTTTGAACTCCCCAGTCATGGGCTTTTGTTCAGGTTTACAGTGCCAGATAGAAATTCCCTTTCGTGGAGTAGGCCTCAAGTCCGATCAGAAAGTGGCTGCTTACCCGCTTCCCGTAAGAGTCATGCCATTGTGTGTATTGTATCTCAGAGCCTTCCCAGTGGAGCAAAACCTCTGCTAACCATTTCCCCCAGCAGCTCTCACAGCACCTTAAAGCACTCTACAGCTAGATGTCAGGGAGACATTGCCAGGCCAGTTCTTGCTTGATTGCTCCATGTCCTGCAACATAAGTCTGTGAAGCAGGGTGTTGTCATCCAGTTCTGGTGGGCAACCAGAAGCAATGGCAGCGGCTTGCATTATTTTGTGGTCTCTGTGATTTCCTTGAACGATGACTCATGGGGTGGTAGTCTACACCTGACACTCTTATTTACATTTAATAACCGGTGGCTTCTGAGAGCAGCATTGCATACCCACTTAGGTTACTTTGGGGGAGACCTTCCTTCCTTCCTTCCTTCCTTCCTTCCTTCCTTCCTTCCTTCCTTCCTTCCTCCCTCCCTCCCTCCCTCCCTCCCTCCCTCCCTCCTTCCCTCCCTCCCTCCCTCCATTCCTTCCTTTCCTCCTTTCTTCCTTCCATTCTTTCCTTCTTTTTTTGTCCATATAACTTTACTTGCAAATGTTCATTGCAGAGAGTCCTTGGTCTGGTTTGAGGCCTCCGGTTTCTGCAATACTATGGGTGCTGGACCCTCAGTGGGACTCCTCTTGGTCATTCTGCTGCTGCCCTGTGTTGTGGAGATCCTGCAGCTTTGGGTCTGCAGGCCTGGTGCCTTTTTGTGCTCCAGCAGATCACAGATGGGGTGGATATTGGGATGGACCAACCCATAACCCTGGTTCTGGGCCTGGGCCTGGGCCTGGGCCTGGGCAGGGTTGGTCAGTCCACCAGCTTTCCCTTGTTCTCGCCACCAGGGTGAACTCTCCTGCATTGCCTCGGCAGCAATGGCAAGGAAGGGGTGAGGCCAGTTGTCCTGCTTTCCTGTCCCCAGATCTCCCATCTCTACCCCTTCAGGGCCAGCTCTACTGTTGTCCGGGTGTGGCGGAAGGCCCAATCAAGGAGATAGTTCTTGATAGCAGCTTGATTTCTGTTTCAGTACTGGGAAGAATTTACTACACTCTTGTTTGAATGTACAGCTGCGCCAACTTTGTCCCTAAGGACTTTTAAAAGATGTGGTTCTAGGCACTGAACACAGGGCATTGCACACTGGCAGTGTTGCCCGAACTACCAAGCTTCACTCCCAGATCCAACAGTAAATTTTTACATTTTATTTGAAAGACATTGTATTTGAAGGTTAGTGTTATTTCTAATTTTTCTAACTATTTTAAGGTCCTATTATAAAGTGATCATCCGCTTATTCATTTAAATCCTTTCAAGCCTGCAGGGTTTATTGTTGTTTTATTTTGGTTTTCTGAGACAGGGTTTCTCTGTAACTTTGGAGCCTGTCCTGGAACTAGCTCTTTGCCGGAAGCAAAATCCTGTATTTTGAGATCTGCATTTTGGTTACAGCCATCTTAAGCTCATAAGTTAAGAAAAATATTTACCTCTATCCCTTCTGCAGGGTCTAGGAAATCAACCTGGCATCTTATCTCCTAGCAGAGACCTGCAGGAACCAGGCTCCGGAACTCATTAGCATTTTCCTTGGTTAGTCAACAATTACAGACCCTCAGTATTTACTTATCAGCTAGGGATGTCTCTGGACCAGAATTCCAGCAGACCTGAGCTTCCTGACACCCTTCCCTTCCCCCTGACACCTTTTTCTTCCCCTCTTTGCCCATTTGCTATATAACAGCTTCTGAGGAAATAATAAACAGAACGGCTAGATCAGAAATCCTGTCTTGCCGTCATTTCTCGTGTCTCTTGTCTCCTTTCATTCCTCTCCACTAGGTTTATCAGGGACCCTCATTCGTATCCTGTGGGTCGGGATAGCTCTTGTAGACCAGGCTGGCCTCGAACTCAGAGATCTGCTTGCCTCTGCCTCCCGAGTGCTGGGATTAAAGGTGTGCACCACCATCGACCGGCAAACCTGAGTTCTTGACTTTTCCCAAAGGCTGAATATATTCCATTTATTCTATATATTAAGAATAGCTTGCTTTGGGACTGGTGAAAATGACTTAATGCCTAAAGTCTCTTTCTTGCAACCATGACCGATGACCTGAGTCTGATCTCTGGATCCACATGGTAAAAGGAGAGGACCGGCTTCCATGCCTGTTCTCTGCCCCCATCACCATGTGCCTCTCTATACACCTGTGCTTGCTCACACACTGTGCCTGCCTACACACATGCACACGCACACTACCAGATCAGTAAATCTATGTAGTAAAATCTTATCAAGGATGGCTTCCTTGTGACTGTCCAGAGCCTGTCCACCTTCTTACTCTCAGAACGTCTCACATTCGCATATCATACAGCTACTGTTGTGTAGTTTTTAGAGACAGAGAGCATGGCTTTGCCTACTCTCGTCCTGCTCACATTTGTTCGTCCTTTTCCATGAGTTCTTTCTCTCAGAGTATTTAGTAGTTCAGCTTTTCTCCTCTCCACAGACTGCAAAGATTGCTACCATGTAGGCCCTCTGTACCGGTGCTGTGGGGGAGGATTCGGAGAGCCGGAGCCATTCATCAGAGGTTATATGGGGAGATTAGCCTATCAAGTTGGTCAGCGGCTTGCTCCCAACCCAAGCTTTCCCAATGAAGTCATTCAGAATTTATCTGCTTTGTTATTAACCTTTCCATCCCTTTTTGGTTTGACTTATTTTTCTATAATTTCTTGTAAATCTTACAAATTCTTCATCTTTTTTTCATTTAAACATTATTGCTCTTGCACGCTTGCATGAGTGTGCGCCGTTTGTAGCACTGTGTGTGCATAGGTCCAGAGGACAACCCTTTAGAGTTGGTTCTCTCTTTCCACCTTTATGTTCCAGGGATGGAACTCGGTTTTTCAGGCTTGCATAGTCGATGGACAAACGCCTTTCCCCACTGTGGAGAAATTTTATTGTAGACGGCCTTGACGAGTTACTCTGTCTAGGGTCTGTAACCCGCCTGGCTGGTCAGTTATTCCAGGGTCACGGAGAGGTACCACCTGAAAGACATGGTCAAGAGAGAGGAAGAAAGCCAAGCATAGTTCTTGTCAAAGCCTCCGTCTATTAGAGTCATGGTTGCAGCTTATATAGCCCCTGGATGAGGAACTTGGGGGGCTGGGGCACGGAATCTTGCCGCATGGTCCAAGCCAGTCACGAGGTCGTTGACCAGGAGGTTACAATTGGTCAGGTTACGATTCCTTGGTCAGGAAGTCACGAGTTGACACACCTAGTTCTCTAGATAGTTAGAGTGTGAGGCGGGTTCCGCTAACAGATAGCTCTCTATTAACAGACAATTTGGGTGTGGGATAGGCTTTGTCAATAAAACAATTCTCAATACAATTGGGAAGTGGAGCCCTCTGCAAAACTCAGGGCAATGATCCCTATAATAATTTCTGGGGGGGGGGGATATGGCTCCTGACATTTTATCAGCCCTCTTCTCCCCTTTTCTCTTCAGCTGACTGGAGATTCCATAGCTCCTCATTCTCATAGGGGCCTTAGAATTCTAAGAACTTTTGAGAGATTGTACCACACTTTCACACTCGGTTTATTTCGTCCTTGAAAAGAGACACCTTTGTAGGAGTCTGTAATGTGGAAGTGTCCACGTGACCATGTGTGCATACTCTGACTTTGGTTCCCCCACACACACCTAATTTCGCTATACAAAGACATACCACTTGTCTGTTCTAAGCCCCGCGCCAGCACTGCAGTCATCACGAAAGTGACTCAGACAGCTTTTGCCTGCAAGCAGCCTATGATCTTGTGGAATGAAAGCCGTGGTGAGGGCGGCAAAGCTATCACGTGCAGACAAAATCGGTACAATTTCTGCTTCCATTTTTACACTTCCGTTAAATTTATCTTATGCTTTCTAATCACTGTGTGGTACAGTGATGGAGGACAGGAAGAGAAAGGCAACGTCTGCAGCTGAACACGCTCCTCTGTTGCTGTTGACGAGGTGTGCTGCCAGCTACTCGGGGCAGATGTTGAATTCCCACTCCCGCTGGGTGGATGATGCAGTCATAGCGCTATGTTCTTTTAACTTCGTAGCTGTCCACGAGTTCTGATGAAGCCTTAACCATCTTTGACAGCTATCTTCTGCCCGGAAGGATTCCATAGAAGGCATACAACTAAACTCAGCTGAAACGCGAGTATTCTGTAATTGCTGACAGTGATACTGGCTGCCTTTTAGCAGTCACTGTGCTGCAGGGACAGCCGGGGACTTGTTACAACGCACATGGTTAAGGCAGTCTTGCCGAGGACGGGCACCTCTCTGAAATCTCCCCTTTTCATAAATGTGCTCTCGAATCTCGTAGGTCAGCCCCATGAAAAAGACAAGTTAGTGGTTTTAGTGGCTTTCTACAGAAATTGAGGGAAAACCAAAGAGTTAATTTCTGAGATAATCAGTTAGCAGTTAACAGCTTTGGAATGCTTCAGTAGCCTGTTAGCCAACCTTACTGATGACTAATTCCGGGTCTTGACAACAGTTTCTCCCCAGCTTAAAGATGTTCTTCACGAATCACAAAGAACCCTGACCAGAGAGCGCAGCTCTGTTCCCTGCGCTGGGAGCTTCAAGGTCACTGTGTGTTAGTGTGTATATATACCTTTGACATCATCTCTTTGGACTGTGCTTGAGCCCGTTACCTCATCGTGAGCACAGAGCGATCCCTGACTACATCAACATACCAGTAACTGTTACAGAAATATCACAGGCCTGGGCTCTCACGTGAGGTGTCTCTGGCCAAGAGGCCTCCCAAAATGACGGGTGTGAGGAAGGCAAGCAGGCCAGCATCCTCGTGAACTGAGCTTTATTTCTAATAAAAGAAAGGAAAACAAGAACAAAACTTTGACTTTGGTTCAAACTCCAGCTTGTTTTCTTTACAGAGGCCGTTTGTCTAAGTTTGTCCGTGCACAATCGAGCGCTTTTCTTCGTAGCTTATTGTCACATACTTTTAAGAGAACAGCGATTTCCTTCTGGCTTCCTCCCCTCCTCCTCTGTGCTCCTCCATTGTTTTGGAACAGAAATATGACTTTAAGTAACTATAATACTTTGGATTATATTCAGAGGCTTGGCTGGCCAGTGTGAGCTGTTCTTATCCCAGCTGGAGGGCGAAATGAAGGCAGCAGGGAGCGATGCCAAGCTTGTCTTTTCGGTGCTGCCTTCATAATGCCTTACTTGGTGTTATGTGGGCAACCTTCCATGATGATTCGGGATTCATGGCAAAGTGAGAGCAGGGAGTTGAGGCCCAGAGCCACTGGGCCTTTGCTCGGTGGAGGACTTCAGCCAGAGGGCCATGGTCTCGGGCTGAATGGGTTCGGCTCTCCCATCTCTGCGTGGTGGTAGCTAGAAATGGGTCATGGTGGAGTTTTTACACCATGCAGATCTGCATGCAAATGCTGCCAGTCAAGGCCGGGTGGTTTTGAGGGGGTGGCCTTTGTCTTTCCCTTCCTCCCTTCCTCTCTCCTCATTTCTTCCTCCACTTCCTCCCTTCCTTGCCTTATTCCTTCCAAACCTATACCCTAAAGATGTGTCCAGTTAAACTTCACCAAACTGCCCTCGCGTCATCAGCACAAGATGACAATGCAAATGTGTTAGGAAAATCCTCTGGTGTCAGCATTAAAAGGTAGCTCGGGAGCAAGGTGCTCTCTGCCTCGTATATCCAGGAGCAATCTTTTTTAAAGCTCCACTAAGTAAATCCCAATGTATGGTGAAGGGCACTTTCTTCAGCTGGATTTCCCGTCCCCATCAGAAGCTCGGAGGTAGCCGCTGTTCCACCTCTGAGACCCTCAGGTGAACTGTTCTTGTGGTTCCTGGGAACCTGAATGTTGAGGTTTTACGGGCACTCCTGGCACAGAGGAAGTTCAGGTGTGTTGGAGTTAAACCAGGGGGGCTTTGGAGCCTTTTCTTCCTTGGTACCACTGATGGAATCTTAGCCACCTCAGTGATGACAGGGAGGCTGCGTGGTAGAAACAGACTAGGAAAGGAAAGCCTGTCTCTCCAGCTGTCAGAACAGCGGTAGGAACCCAGTTCCTCACTTTCCTCCTGAGCGCTTCTGAAAATGGTGTATTAAGGGTTTTTGAGTAAAGCCTGGACATCCTTAGTCATAAGTGGAAGCGGCATTTGAGAGGTCAAAGGTTACGTCCAGGTTACTCTAATACCGGGATCTGCTTTTAATTCTTGTTCTGTGAAACCAAGAGGCAAAAACTGTGGAATCTGTGTTGACTCAGACATGATTTGCTTTTTTTTAAATTAAATTAAGGTATCACTACGTAGCCCAGGCTAGCTTCGAATACATCATATAACGGAAGCTGCCCTTGAACTTGTGATTCTCCTGCCTCAGCCTCCTCAGTACTGGGATTACAGGTGTGGGCAATGCCTGGCAGTTATGACTTTATTAATTAAACCCCAACAACAATTAATTCATTCATATTCCGAGGTAGAAATGAAAGAGAATCTTCCTCTGAAGAAAAGTGCACAAAGCTTTCTTCAGGGTCTTTTGAGTTACCATTCTGTTGATTCAAGTTTGTTTTCAGACTAACCAGTATCTAAAATACAGAGTACATTTTCAGTTTGTAATTGATTACACTAAAAATTAAAACCTATAGGTAAAACTTATAGTGCCTTGACCAGGGAAGACACTCTTTAATATTTTTTTGTAGAATTGACTTGCAATAGGAATATAAATTCACTTTTATAATAAAGTAATATAAGAATTGACCTGGGGCTGAGCGGTGGTGGTGCACACCTTTAATCCCAGCACTCGGGAGGCAGAGACAGATGGATCTCTGTGAGTTCGAGGCCAGCCTGGTCTACAAGAGCTAGTTCCAGGACAGGCTTCAAAGCTACAGAGAAACCCTGTCTCGAAAAACCAAGAGAGAGAGAGAGAGAGAGAGAGAGAGAGAGAGAGAGAGAGAGAGAGAGAGATGACCTGGAAACAACTCCTTTAGCCAATGAACTAGCAGAAGCAAAAGAACTTTGCAGTTTTTCCAGCTCAGCCCATGACTTCCCTTCTCATCAGCAACGATTTCCCTGGACTGTGAAACCCCTGGTGAAATAACCACCAGTGCTTTCTGGCACTCACAGACCACCAGTGAACACAGTAAAGAGGACTTTGACGTTTGCTCTCACAAATCACCCTGTCTGTCTGTTATCCAGTCTGTTCTCAAACTTAGCTTAACGTATTAGTGCATACATACATACATACATACATACATACATACATACATACATACATATATACATACATACATACACACATAGGGCTTGGTGTTTCTCAATATACAGATGAAAAAACTAATGAGGAACAGTGTGACTGTTTGGCAAGTCTGAGCCATCTACCAAACACATTGTGCAATGCTCTACATTTTAGGTAAAAATCTCTCAATAAATGGAAAACCCTAACCCTTAGTCCTGGCTAGGATGTCAGCTCAAACAAAAATCTGTTTATAATATTTCTAAAAATCTCTATTTCTACTGTTTCTACACAGTTCATATATGTTGCGATCTTTCATTTAACATAATTTAAGAGATTTTTCATTAAAAAGTCCTCTTCTGAGGTTTTGATTTGGGGAGTTTGTCCTTTATATCTCCTCTTAGATATATTTCTGTCCGTCATTGGACACATTCCCATGGCACTGGGATAGAGAAAGGACAGAGAGGAGTTTGGGCCATTACCTCAGTTGGCCTATGAGTCCCAATCTGTAGGCTGATTGGCCTACCGAGGATGGTTGGCTGTGCGGTGGGGGAGACTCAATGTGCAAGCAGGCCACACCTTCTTTCTGGTTGACAGCTGTCAGGTAAATCTTCGTTGGTGGCCACAAGTGTCATTAGGAGAGAGAAAGCGGGTACTGACGGCAAACAGCTCCGCAGTCCCAGAAGAGCAGCCCCCTTTGCATCCTGTGGCTGGTGAGTCATGCCTGTGGACCGAAAACAGAGGTGGCAGAAAGCGAGGGAGGAAGGGAAGGATGCCCTCCCTGGTGACAAATTTGGAAAACGCTCACTTTGGGCATTTTTGTTGGCTTGAATGGCAGCTGATGAAAATAAGGTAGTATTGAATTACTGGGAAAGTATTTTTTTTCTCATGGCTACATGAGAAACAGGCTTTACTATTTATGCTCATCTTAATTTTTAGACATGAAAACTATTGGCGTATAGCCAAATTTAAAAATAACCTGTGTTTTGTACTTTCTTGATGCGTAACTATAGAACATTTCTTGACCTTCCTCTGCCCTCGCTCCCAGTATTTAGTTGCCATGGTTCCTAAAAAAGCTATTCTTTTTCTTCTTGACATGACAGGATGGCAGGGCCATCGAAAGGCTGGAAATTCAAGCTCTGTATTAACCCACTGTGATCTTGTCAAGGCTTGCGATTTTCCAGTGCTTGTCCTCCAGTTTGACATTCCCGTCATAGCTCCTTCTCAGGTACCTGGCACCTGTGTCTCCCTGCCTCAGCTGGAGCTCATTCATCCCCTAGGGATTGGCTTAATGCCACCACTCAGAAACGTCCCGGGATATGGGTGTAGCTGCATAGGCAGAGTGTTTTCCTAAGGATGCACAAAGTCATATGCTGAGTTCGAGACCAGCCTGGATAAGTGAGACCCTGCTCAAAAAACAGAAACAAAAACTGCAACGACAGCAAACAAACATCATTCCTCAAAGCTCACACTCGTGCCCAGCTCTGCAGCCTTCTGTCTTTGCATGTGTCTGATTTCTTATCATCTCAGGAGTGATTCTGTATCAAACTCACTTAATTCTCAGTTATGAGTTACTAAAGTATGCTCAAAGCTTCCCCTATTTAAAAGAAAGGGTAGACTTAAATTTTCGTTTGGTAAATTGTTGCACAAAGGGCATTTAGGTGTGAGCGCCTATTGCATTTGTTTATAATAAATTTACTAATGATGGCAGTCTATGCACACAAGCCCTCCAGTGTTGAAGGAGGGTGCTTGCTCAGTCCCAGCTGCTCAGTCCCGAAATAACCACACAGAAACTGTATTAATTAAATCACTACTTGGCCTATTAGATCTAACTTCTTATTGGCTAGCTTTTACATCTTAATTTAACCCATTTCCATTATGTTATATTTTACCACGAGGCTCATGACCTACCAGCAAGGTTTCATTCACTGTGTTTGTCTCTGGCAGCAGTTCCATGGCTTTTCCCTGCCTCTGCCTCTTTTTTTCCCAGCATTCAGTTTAGTTTTCCCCACCTACCTATATTCTGCCCTGCGCAAAATAAACTTAAGACAGTTTCTTTATTAACCAATGGTATTCATAGCATACAGAGGGGAATCCCACATCACTCCAAGGATCTGATGGCCTTGAAACTGGAATGGCTCTGCCCCAGACCTCCTGAGCGTGATGATACGTAAAGGAAGACATCACATTCATGGTCTGAACATCCTTCTATACTTATAGTTTATAAAACCATATGCATTTTCATATTTCAAACTTAAGACACCTGTCCCACCAAAAAAACCTTCAGGGCACTTTTTTACTACCTGATTTCTTTTTTTGTTTTTAAAATTATATTTATTTTTACCATTGTAATGTTTGTGTATGATGTATATGTGTACTGTATATCTGTATGTGTGTGTGTGTGTGCATGTGCACAAACATGCCATGGCACATGTATGAAAATCAGATGATAACTGTGAGAAGTCAGTTCTCTCCTCCCTTGGGTTCCAGAGATTGAAAGCTCAGACCCACCAGCTCCATGGAACCACCTTTATCCACAGATCCAGCTTCCTGGCCCACTCGCTGTCTCATGACTGGTTTATTTTTTTTTTGTTTTTTTTTTTGAGACAGGGTTTCTCTATGGTTTTGGAGCCTGTCCTGGAACTAGCTCTGTAGACCAGGCTGGTCTCGAACTCACAGAGATCCGCCTGCCTCTGCCTCCCGAGTGCTGGGATTAAAGGCGTGCGCCACCATCGCCCGGCTTCATGACTGGTTTCAACTTTGCTCTTGAGCTCCTTCCTCTAAATCCCTCCTTAGGCAGGGAAGTTAACCTGAGCATTCGCTGGTAAATTCATTATTACCATCTTGTCTTAGTCTAAGGTGAAATTAAAATTCCATTTCAGTCTTCTTGTCTCCTCTCTCAAAGTCCCCTTCATATTTTGCGGTGTAAATGAAGCCCTGTACACTGGCGGCAGGGGAGAGGAGTCTGCTAGAAGCAGCGGGGGCCCCAGCGTTTGTCTGGGCTACAGCAGCTCTTGGCTGCTTGTCAGGACTTCTTGTCTAATTAAAAAGCCTCGTGAGAAATGACAATGTGGGCGGTAGGTGTCCATGGATAATTAAGAACTTCAAGCTGGGCCTGTAGCACACGCTTGGACTCTTCACCTCTGTATAGTGAAGGCAAGAGGATCAGGAGTTCAAAGATCCTTGGTAGCATGATACATGTCAAAAAAACAAAACAGAAAAAAAGGAAATGAATAATTATCATTCTCAAAAAGCAGGGCCCTGTGTGGCTGCTCGTCTCACATGATAGGGAAGGCTGCTGTGCTCACTGCTGTTATCTCCCAGTATGAGCCCTGGTGGCATAACCCCACTACTCTTGGTGAAGCACTCACCCTGAGTCTCCTGACATCTCTGGAGCTCCATCCCAATTCACGCCTGCGCCACAGGCAGCCAGCACCTTCCATCTCAACCCCAATTCTGCTGGTCCACCTCGAGAGCCCCCTGTACCAACGACTCAGGTGTTAGCATGCCAGCTTCCTATCCAGCCTGCCTTCCAGCTTTACTGAGCAGTTGGCCACTTCTGTGTCTCTTACACATGCCCAGTGGTGCTAGCGGCACAGACTGCTAAATCTGGATTAAATGTTTGCATATCTCACGACACAGACCAGTGCCAGTGGGAATCCTCTTGAGTCGTAGCTGTAAAACTTCACGGGAATTCATTTCCTTTTATGTTCATTCCTTCAGCAATGTATCTGAAGGGGGGGTGTGTGACAGAGAGCACCGTGACTGCCCTATCTTTTCTCTCACTCTGTTCTTATTTTTTTCAAATTACAGCGACTGGGAATAGAATGGAGAGGGGTGGAAAGTGCTCTTCTCCAGCTTAGATGCACGCCATCAATTAAGTTTGTTACAGTGTAGATCACAGTTGGCAAAGTGAGGGCTAGAGATCACACAGAGACACATCTGGTCACTTCTGTACCATCTGTGATTGCCTCTTGCATGAGCAGAGCTGAGTAGAAGCATCAGAGGTCAGATAGCATACGAAGTGTGAAATATTCACTATCTGCATACACAGTTGTCTACATACACAGAACCTAAAGCGGCCCTGTCCCTAGTGCTTAACTACATGGCAGGATTCACAGTTTTCTGAAACAGGCGGTGCTTTCTGCCATGATACTGTCAGGAAGGACTTTCCCATACACAGAGAGTACAAGCTTGCGATGCCACGCCACTCAGTGAACAATGCATCTGAACCTTATTATCCCCATTTTACAGATGAGGAAATTGTCACTTGGAGAGGTGACTTGTGCAGGGTGATGACCCTTTCGGTTCCGAAGAGTTAATGGCAAAGAGGATTAGGACAGATGAGAGCACAAACTCCAAGGCTATCAATGCATGAGGTTTGGGGGTTGGTTTGAGGTTTGGGGATTGGTTGGTGAACGGAGGTGGAGTGTCTGCAAGGTAGGGAAGAAAGGTGTCCAGCGGCCATGTTGCAAAGGTCATGGCACATACATACTTCCTGGACACATGCTGGGTCTGAAATTTCTGTGTCTCTGTGTGGTATTTTACACGTTAAGTTCTTAAGCACCTTAATTAATTTAATCACAAAGTTCTCCAACCTTAAGACCAGCATTCTCGGACACCTACCAGCTACATTTATGACGATTGGTTGATTGATGAAGAAGCCACAGTCTCTTGGTCTAGTGCCAGAGTGGTAAGCACCATCAATATCTTAGACAGTGACGTGATTATGGTTTTCCCTCATAGCACACATGTTGATGAGGATGATTTATTTTTTTACTTTTCTACTTCCTTGGTTTCTAAGTTAGTTCTGTTTGGCTTTAAATTTGGGCGCCTCAGATTTTTATCTATAATAAGGAATGTTGGTGTACAATTAGAAGATACAGAGCCTGGGCGTCTAAAATAGACATATCTTATTCCTTATATTACAAATGATTTGGCTACACTTTCATATTAATACATAGTCTAAGGATCGACGGGCAAGACGTCCGTGAGGACAGCTGAATACACCTGACCTGCGCAGGCGGTCAGAACACATGGAGTCCTTGTCAGTGTGCACATGGGCGGGCAGTTCAGCTTTTCCTTTTTCTCCTTTGTCAGCAGGAAACAATGATATCATCATTCCTTTCCCTAACCAAGGCTAATGCTGGCTATCAAATGGGATTTGCCTCATGTTTCCTCAAAAATGTAATAAAATTATTTAAGAATGTTTTCCCTATAAGACAAACATTTTTATAATGTGAGATTTTGCAGTTATTTTAATAGAATAACTAGCTCATCTGGAAACTGGAGTCTGTCTTCATTTTGCTAACTGAAAGGCTGGTCCAACTAATATTCAGTTGTCATAATAGTTATGTCTTTGGAGTGCCAGTGACTTTTTACAATTTAAAAGGCTAAATGTTAAGACTGTGAGGGCCAAGTCACCCTTTAGGTCCATTGAAAATGAAAGTCTCAGGTAAGGCCTGGGGAGATGGCCCACTCAGCAAAGCTCTTATGCAAGCATGAGAACCCATGTTCATCCTCTAGCACCCATATTAAAGGCCAGGCTCAGGAGCGTGTGCCTGTGACCTCTGCAGAGACCGTTGACTCTCTGAGTGTCACTGACCAGACACGTCAGCTTAGACTCTGAGCTTCAGGATCAGAGAAAGACTCTGCCTCAAAACATGGTGCAGAGTGACTGAGAGGACACTGGGCGTTAACCTCCAGCCTCCACACCCATGAACACCCGTCCACTACCCAGGGTAGGGAGAGACTCGTGCACTGTGGAATACAAAGGCAGTCTTGGAGAAAAAGAGGAAGAGAATGTAGACTTAGAAGAACAAGGTGTCACATGAGTTGAAATCAGAGAAAATGTCTCAGATCGAGAGGTTTCCCGTTGGTCGTTGTTGTGTGAAGCTGTGGAAGTTGTGTATATCCTGTAAATAAGTGTGTTTCAGCCCACGAGGAGAGAGCTGTGAATTCCTCTGTATCAGTGTTTCTAGCGTAGGGATAAACACTGCCCTTCAAACTTTGACTTGCACCTCGAGAATCTGGATTGCCCTGTATTCTAGTTAAGGCTTTCCCAGGTACTGACTATATTATATATGCAAATAACTGTGCCTCATTTTGCATATTTTTAATTTTTTGTCAAGTAGGAAAAATAAAAAAGTTAAAATAACTAGAAAAGTACAGAGATCATAGTCATACACATTTGAAAGCCTTGCCCTTGGTATATAATCAGTCTATAGCTGTTGACCATATACAATGACTAATTAACAATGACTTCAGATTTACAATAATGTAATATTATAAGCAGGTATAATGTTCATGCTTGTAATCCTAGCACTCAGGACGCTAAGCCAGGAGGATTGTTTAGTGTTTGCAACCCTCCTGGATGACATCGTGTATTCCAAGCCAGCCAGGTTGGCTTGGTAAAACCCTGTTTCAAACAAACAAACAAACAAACAAGAAACACAAAAAAGCATTCATAAACTTATAATAAATATATTTTAAAATGTATTTAAAGATTAATAATTAGCAATTGATGTTGGAAATATATGAAAAACGTGTCAGAGATGCCATTCTGTCATCATTATTGAACATATCAGTCTATAAATGGATGAGTTCTTTTCTCTTTTATATTTTGACAATGGCATTGTTTTATGTTATCTGGCCTCCATGTGTATGCACACACACTTATCTACCACATGCACGTGCCCACATGAACAGGTATGTACAACAAGCATACACACACACACACACACACACACACACACAATTGATATGGGAAGAAAGGCTATTGTTGAACTAGTCAGAGGAGACTTAAAAAGCACAAGGGTAGGACCAGTAAAATTGCTCAGTGGGTAAAGACACTTGCCACCAAGCCTGGTGACCTGAGTTCAGTTCCTGGGAGCTACCTGGCAGAAGGTGAAAAACAACTCTCAAAGTTGTCCTCACCTCCACACCCTCAGCATAGAACGAGTACAGCCTCACACAGTTACGTACATGCGTTATCCATATGTGTGCTCACACATATACAGGTGTGTACATGCGGATAACACACACAGAGAAATTGGTATAAAACAATTAAAAATATTAGGGTGGCGTAGTCTTTTTTGTATTTATTAACTTTTATTTAAAAATAATATTACAAGCCAGGTGGTAGTGGTGCACACATTTAATCCCAGCACTCGGGATGCATAGGCAGGTGGATCTCTAAGTTCGAGGCCAGCCTGGTCTATAGAGTGAATGCCAGGACAGCAAGGGCTACACAGAGAAACCCTGTCTCACAAACAACAACAATGATTATGATTTTGAAAATGCAAATTAGTAATTCCTTTTGCATACCTGTCTATTTTTTGATGTTTTCTTAAAAGTGTGTTATTTTATATTGTACATATTCCTCCTCATACCCCTTCTTTGGCCCCTTTTTCCTACCTATGGACTACACTATTTTATGAATTCATGAGCAAATAGATTTTTTAAATTTTTAAAAATTGTGTTATGTGTATGAGTATTCTGCCTGCTTGTTTGTCTATGCATTGTGTGTGTGTGCAGTGCCCTTAGAAGCCAGAAGAGGATATCAGAATTCCCTTGAACTGGAGTTATAGATGCTTGCCAGCTGCTGTGTGGGTGGTGGCAGCCAGGGTTATTAACTGCTGAGACTTTCTCTAGCCCCATGATCAACTATTCACACGTAAAAACAAAAGGTACCTGCTGTGGTATGCAGATAGCTGAAAGTCAATTTACAAATAAATGAACACAGGAAACGTGTGGGAGACCAGACTGGAGTTCAGTTTTTCTGATGAAGGATCTTGGGCACTGGGTGAGGGCTCGTGAAAGGAGGGCAGAGGCCATCACAGAAGACACTGATGAAGAATTCACGTTTGGAGACTTTAAGAGAGTTGAGAAAGGTCGCCCTCCATTGCCGCTCAGGGTAATGCCCACATCGAGCACGCTTCCGTTTCCACACCTCGTTTAACTTTGTGGGGCTTCCCTGGCCTGGTCCCTTGTTAGTTTTTAGACTTTTCTTTTCTGGAAAACTTACATGGGTCTGCTGCTATCATCCTTGAGCCACACTCAGCAGAACTTCCTAAAGCGTCTCAGCATAGTTTTAGGCTAGGGCGGAATAATATTTTTCTGTTTTGCCCCAGTTGTGGTGTTTTCTTTGGCCTTTTGATTACAACATGGTTGCAGGGGCTCAGAAAATCCTCTTTTCCAAAATTCTAATGCCTCATGAGCCTATTTTGTGGAATAGTCAACTTGGCTGCCTAGATCTGGCCTAGAAGAAGAAAAACGTTTTAAAAATTAAAAGTCTGGTAATTTTGAAGATTTAAAGAATGTAGATAGTGAGGGGTAAAAAATCACTTTATAGGTCTGTGACATAGAGTGTGAAGAACAAAAGAAAAACATGGGATAGTCAGTGTAAACTTGAGAGAAAATGGTTACATGTAGGGTAAACCCAGGAGCCCTTCTGAACCATGTTAGCTGTTATGCTGGAAATCTGAGAGATGCCCAAACATTTCATGGTCTGAGATATTTCTAACAGATTGAAACGAGCAATCAAGATGCTCACAGGAAATAACCTGGTGGTGCAGAGAAGGAGGAAGGGATTTGGTTGGGTTTTTTTTTTTTCTTTTCTTTTTTTCCAACATAGTATTTTTATTACTTATTTGGGAATTTCACATAATGCACCCTGGCCATGCTTACTTCCCAGTCCTCCCAGGTCTACCCCTCCTTTATAACCTTGCCCCCCCAAACAAAAAGAAGAAGAAGAAGCAAGAAAGTAAAAAAAAAAAAAAAAAAAAAAAAAAACTCCACTTTGTGTTGCTCATATACACACTGGAGGATAGATAGTCTAACACCCAGTGGACAGCCCCTTAAAGAAAATGGAGTCCTTCCCCACCCTCATCTCTGCCAGGAGCCATTACCTATGAAGAGCATTCCCTATCACCATTTTTTTTATTTTTAATTTTTAAAAATTTTTTACTAGCTCTATGTTTTTCTCTGCTCCCCTTCCTGCCTCTCCTTCCCTCTTCAACCCCCTCTCACCATTCTTAAGAGTGCTCTTCAATGGCCTCCAGCATCAGCACCTCGGCATGATCTCCAGTGGCAATACAGACCAATGACATCAACAAGGTTCACTGCTACAGCATGGACCACAGACACCAGCATGGCCTTTGATGGCAGCACCACAGGCTGCAGACATCAGCATGGCCTAATTCAAGGAGGACATAAAACTAGAACCGACTATTTTTTTTTTTTTTTGCGCCCCGGTTTTTAAAAAGCACTGGTTTTAAGTCTTTTCTGTCTGAAGGGAAGAATGAGGATTCTTCTCTGTTGATGGTCCCGCGCTCCACAAGCTGTAGGCCTTTTCACCAGGCCGCAGTGTGAGGCGTAAGCCTCTCTGTAGTGATGGGGTTACAATTTTACTGTGTATTAGTCTTTTTTTCTTATAAATCTATGAAATAATTAAAATGCAAATATATGTATCCGTATAATATTATGACTCCTCATTTTATGTATCAAGTAGGCTCTTAAAACTATGGTTAGAGAAAGCAAAACCAAAACCAAATAGGTGCTTGAGAAGCCGATGAGCGTAGGAAAGAGCCAAACTTATGCTGAAAAGAAGTTTTTGCTGATGATGAGGTTAGGGAGCATTTTGAGCAGTGTTGAATCATCACAGGAAAAGGAGTAGATGATATGAACCAAGTGTAAGGGCAAGTGTGCCCGGAAAGTTCAAGGTTAGGGTCTGGAAGGGCCAAGGAAACTTGGGATGAGTATGGACTTTTAATAGTCAAACACTTATCCCTTTTCCTCTTTTCTTTATTTTTAAAGAGGATGTAGTGTGTGTGTGTGTGTCTGTCTGTCTGTCTGTCTGTAGGGGGGTGACTGTGGAAGCCATAAGAGGCTGGTGCTGAAGCTGCGGCAGTTGTAGGCTGTAAGACACAAGTACTAGGAGCCCCGCTGTCTTTTGTGAAACTCATCGCGCTGGGCTATCGCTGCTGCCTATTCTTCAGATGCTTTGGAGATGCTGGTCATGTCAGCATAAACCACAGCACATATTTGTATTTATATCTTGTAATTCATGCGATATCACTCATCTGACAGAACACTGTGGTACTGCCCAGTGTGGAAGGCAGCAGGAATGAGGAGGAGGGAGAACCAGAGATTAAAGAAGGCGTAAGGTGTTTGAATCTTCCTTTCTTTCCTACTTTCCTCAGCAAATTCCACACACTGTGCTGCTGACAGGTTGCTATGAAGGGAAAAGGAAGTGTGTTGAATGAAGTATGATAGTAAGGGTTGTTGATGAAAAAAAAGAATCTGTGCCCTAAACAATACCAGTTTTCAAAATGGGCTGCAAAACCTGACGTGAATCTTCAGTGTATTCTCTATGTTTTCTGGGGAAACCTCTCATAAGGATATGCTAGGGAGGGTTACAGAGGTGTCTGAATTCTCTTAGGGAATTTACCTAAGTTTTCAAGCTTACAGCCTGACAGTAGGCCACCGACGGCCTGCGGGGCTCTACCCACACTCTCTGCCACCTGTCTATCCTCCTTGTAAGTACAATGGACTCCATTTAACCATTTCTCATGAGATGTTTGCTGTTGTACGGGAGTTTTCAGATGGTCTACACATATGTCATGGTCGTCTTTGCTCAGACTTTGCATCCTATTTCCATAACCTCCTGTACCCTTAGTGCTGATCAGATTGTTTCTTAGGAAATTCATCCTCTTACAAGCTCTGTAGTTCATTGGTTTGGAAGTAGATGTTTTGGGTTTTTCTTTAGTAACCAAATTTTCTACTACTATAGGAATTTTACAGGTGCCTGTGGAGGAGAACATATGCATGCATTTCTCCGGTTCCATTGTGCACACCTGGAAACCATTATCTCCTGCACATTCGTGGTGTTTTCTCCATTCTCTGATTCCCCCTGTTAGACATATGCTCAGATCCTAGCTCTTCCCAGCTGAGTGACTGAGGGGACGCTAGCCTGTGTCTTTAAACCTCACTGGCCTCATCTGCAAGTCTCAGAAGAGCAGCACCGGCTTCTGAGGTGGCTGGGAACGCTAGATGTCATCCTTGTGTGTAAAGCGCTTCAGGCTTTGTACATAAGAGGCCATGGAGAACTGTTGGAAAGGAGACAAGCATGGCTCTCTCTCAAGGAGGCAGCAGAAAGTACCTTGTCAGGTGCCTTGCCAAGACATTAGTGCCTACAAGACACAATAAAGTAGCTTATAGTAATTCTTCATCGTAGTACACTTGGTTGTACTATTGAAAAATCCTATTTTCTCCCTCGGAGGCCTGGTTCATTTCCTCCTGAGCTTTCTTGACTAGTGTGGTGTCACTGATGACTATCGTATTCCAGAGACAGAAAGGTGCTGATCACTGGTGTTCTAAAAATAAAGATAAAAGACTGTGTATGCCCTATTAAGAAAGAGCTAGAATCTATGTCAAAAAGAAATTAATCAATGCAAAAGTTTAAGAACACCAAGAAAAATATTTGCTTAGACAAAATGAACATCGAGGGTCCACCACAGGAGGTCTTCCGCTGGCCAAAGTGGATTCGTGTGGAACGGAGCCTGAGCTCATGCTCTCCAATCAATAATGATGTAAAATTACCAGAAAATTCCAAAATTCATGTTGGGTGTTTACATATTATTTTTATTTATTTATGTATTTACTTCTACAAAATTCACTTTTATAGAGCCGTGATAAGACTTACTTGAAAGCACTCACTTCAGGTGCACATGTTTAGAAAGAACCAAATGTAAAGACAACAGCTAAGAAGTTGATTTTACTTTCTGTATTTTTGCAAATACAGCTGTGATTAGCATACACACATATCATAGATAAACGCATACTTAAGAGGCTCAGACACAAATCATGTGTTTTGATTACAGGGCTGTGGCGGCAGGTGGTTTAAATTACCATCCTACTTCCTATGCTTTGGGAACAATTGTCTAGAAAGCCTGCTAACTCGTATTCTAAATCCAGGTTATTAAAATAGTATTTGATCTATCATCTGAAAAGGCCTTAAGGCTTTACAGAAAGAGTTCCTTCAGAGAGAAACAGCTTTGTGTATGGAATTGCTGAGACTCGGTTTGGGAACTCATGCTGGTGGAGTGTGGTCATGAGTCTAATTTGTGACTCTAGTCACCATCTCTTTGCCTCTTTTTTCCCTTTTCTTTACTTTTCATTCATTATTTCTTCTCCCTCTTCCTTCTTTTTAAAGTTTTGTTTCTTTGTAATTTTTAATTAAATGTTATATATGGATGTTTAGCCTGTTTATGTCTGTGTATTATATGTGCGCCTCTTGCCTGTAAAGAACAGAAGATGGTGTCAGATCCCGTGAAATCGGAGTTACAAATGGTTGTGAGCTGCCATGTGGGTGCTGAGAAGCAGAACCCTGCTCCTCTTGCAAGAGTAGCAACTGCTGAGTCAACTCTCAAGCCCTACTTCCTTTCTCATTTAAAGTCATTTTGAAACTTAGCCCACAAAAAAAGCTGCAATAATGTACAGGAGACATGCTCCAAAGTGCCTTGGTTTCCCTTATAAGATAACATCAATTCTTTGGTTTACCGGAGAAGCACAAAAGAGACTCTAAAATCGAGATGTAATCTCTGAGTCAGTCAGAGGACGGTGCCAATGCCAAGGAATACTTTTCCAGTTCATATTGTTTACAGTTATAGAGAGCTCTCACCCATAACAGAGTCCATTTCATTGTAAGAGTTAATTTTAAAAAGAACATGAGATGTTTCATTATATATTTGAAGACTTAAATGTTCATTATTTGAAAGGAGATACCATACTGTGTTCATTTATCTGTTGTAAAATCTGTTTTGAAAAACTTTCCTTAGTTCCTAAAATATGATTGGGTTCATAAAAACAATTTATGTTCCAGTAACAAAGTTTGGAATGAATAATGAAAATCTTGCTGTTTAGCTGTTTCAGGGAAAGGGGTGTTTATTCTGTGAATTTTAAATAAGGCTGTGTTTTAGTTACTTTATATTGCTGGGCTAACCCCCATGAACGAGGCAACTTATAGAAGAAAGAGTGGCTTCCAATTTCAGAGGATTAGAGTCCATCATGGTGTGGAGCGTGGCAGGGGGTGAGCAGGCATGGCGCTGTAGCGGTGGGCAAGCAGGCATGGTGCTGTGGTGGTAGGCATGCACTGCGCCGTAGTAGTGGGCAGGCACGGCGCTGTGGCGGTGGGCAGGCATGGTGCTGTACCAGTAGCCCAGCACTTTATCCCCAAGCACAAAGCTTGTGAGAGAGCGCGCTGGGAATGATGCGGCTTTTGAAACCTCAAGTCCACCCCCCAGTGGCACACCTCTTCCACACCTGTTAATGCTTTCCAAACAATTCCACCAACTGGGGAACAAACATTCAAATAGATGAGCCTAGGGGCATCCTCAGTCAAATACCACAGACCACCTGCTTCACTGCAGCGTTTTGTGCCTTAGGCAAATTTTGAGGCCATAGAGCTCTCTCCCACGGTCTGCGTCTGAGCTCAGTGTGTTGGCTTGCAGCTTCTCTGTTGGTCCTGTTCTCTCGTGCCAGAGGGACAGTCTTTAAAACATTTATCATATAATGACTGGAATGTTCTTCCCAAGGACTGTGCTCATATCTTAGCTGTGGCTTTTCCCTTTTGCTCCAGAAAATATTGTTTAAAATATTTATTTTTAAATTGGTCATTTTCTTCCACTTTTTATATTTTTACCACTGTTAGTGACTGATAAGGAAAACCCACCTTGAATAAAGAGGCTATGGAAAATAAAATTCCCTATCATTGTCGCTGTCCCTTCTAGGATTTTCCTGTTATTGTCCTGCTCAGCTCACCCCTGGTGATGCTTCAAGTTTGATTCTTCCAGTAAGTGGTTTTATGTAGATTCTCAGCATTATTTCAAACACGATACAGTGAGTTCTGTACAAATCCGCTCTGTTTTCCCTATATCTGATGTCTTAGTGAGATGGAATCTCAGCAGAGAGACAGGATGTGTGCATTGCTGGTGACTAAGCACCCATGACGTCATCAGACATCCTCCCTTCTTTCTGCCGTGTCTCGCATTCTAGGGTCCCATCCTGGAAGCCACAGTCACATTTATTTGTCTGGGCTGCAATAGTTTTTTATTGCTTTTGGTAACCTTAATGATGTTTAGGATTGCTGGCTATGAATTTAGAGAATTCACATCTGGGCTGATTTCATTAATAAAATGATTTGGAAAGGGAGATCTCAAGGTACATTGCTAGGGACTAAGAACAGTTGATGCCAATCTTGATCTTGGCTTGAGATGTTGTTACTTTTTCCTGAAGACCAACCATGCATTTTCCTGGAAACTTTAATAGCGTATTCACTGAGGCTACCAGTTTTGTTCTCTCTCTCTCTCTCTCTCTCTCTCTCTCTCTCTCTTTACTGGCAAAGTTGTAACACTGCTATAAGTTTCTAAGTATTTAGACAAAAATAATTTCAGTGATGGTGAAGAACGTCTCTTTTCATGTGTTGCAGGTGGGAATGAGGTCACGAAACCAAGGCGGAGAAAGTCCGTCTAACGGGCACATCTCCTGCTCCAAGTCCTCCATCATCAACAGTGCTGGTGATAAAAGCCCCTCAGAAGAGGTAAAAAAGAACAAGGCAAATCGGAAGGAAGATGATGTCATGGCCTCAGGAACTGTCAAACGGCACCTCAGACCATCTGGAGAAAGTGAGAAAAAGACTAAGAAGTCTCTGGAGTTATCCAAGGAGGACCTCATCCAGCTCCTGAGCATAATGGAAGGGGAGCTACAGGTACAGTCAGACCATTCAGGGTGCCTGCTTCTAGTTCCTGACCGAGAGAGTAACGACCTAGCTGCCATCCCGCGGCAGACTGCGAGCATCTTCCTCCTTTATATCTAAATCCTAATGTTGGCACAGGTTTTCACCGAATAAGTATTTGTTTAAAAATTTACAAGTAACCAGGTGCTGACTCCAGTTTCCAGCTTCCTTAGAAGCACCACGTTTCTCCATGATATACTTCAGCGATAGTTGATTCCGATTCTGGAAAAGGCTCTCCGATTTGGTCAGGGCTGTGGCTGAAAGGTGTAGAAATGTTGGAATAGGAAAAGGCACGTTGCATTTAGTACTTTTGTGTTCTAGGAGGGAGGGAGAGTGGACAAGAAACACGGAGCTTTGCTGAAACGGTCTTTCTTCTTTGTCCCTTTCATTTCTTTGTAATTCTCAGCCTCAGGGTTCTGCCTTGTCTTAGGAATTGAGACCTAGCGAATATATCACATTGTGAAGAGCCCGAATGGTTTCCCAAAGCATTTTAAAGTCTGTCATTTCATTTGACCTCAGTAAAATGTAGACATCATTATACATATTTTACAAATGAAGCTAAGGCTGGGAGCCAAGAGCTGCTATGTCCGGATCTCTACACAGAGGACTCCCAGCTCTTGGTCCAGTGGTCTTTCTGCCTACCCACACCAACTTCTCTAGCTTCCATGAGCCAGGACCATCCCAAGAAGTCTGTGTTTGGGGGTATTCAGGAAACAGGTCATTTTTTTTTTAAATTTCTGAGCTTAAGACAATTCTGACAGTAAAGGAAAAGTAACTATATTTTTTTCAAAGACAGGATGACTTAAGAATGAAGTTATTGTTTTTCCTTTTGTTAGTCTTTTGTTCGTTTGTTTTGGTTTTAGCTTGTAGGAGCCTCAAGGACAAACTAGCAACTGCAGGAAGGGAACCCTTTCTTGCCTTGCTGGTGTTGTCAGTGCCAGAGAGCCTATTCATGGTTAGTGTGGCTACTGTGTGCCTGTTCCCATCTGTGTGTGTGTCCAGATAAGGAAGCCTCTGGGGTGAAGAGAAATACAAAACACACACAACTAAAGTTTGAAAAACACAAGCAAATACAACTGAACAAAATCATTGAAACTTCACAGCAAAAGAGAGACTTTCCAGAACACAACCATTACTAAAAATAATGTCACTGCCCCTAGACACATGGTCATTGTTTTGTCTGTTACATTTATGGGGTAGAATTAAATGACGACTCCAGCTTAGCCAGCTGTGTCCCGGCGACGGCTGGGGACTGAGCGTGGTGAGGGTGTGTGTGCCACCTGCATAGCCTTCCGTAGTGAGGCCACCTTCTCGCATGGTTTCAGCTGTGCCGGCTGTTGTGACTCTGTGGCTCCTGCAGGCCCTTCTTTCTGCAGGCACTTCTATTATATCATGGTGGACTCCGAGGCCACTCACGTGACTATTGGGGACGTAGTGGTACTACATATAATTCTAGGTTAGTATGAAGAAGATAAGCTCACACTCCAGGGAACCTGAAGTAAGTAGACAGATGTCCCGAAGACAGGCGTTTTAATTTATCTCTTTGAATATTGAATGTTTTCCTTACATGTCTTCCCTGTCAGTCACAAGAAAGTAAAATGTAGAGAGTATCATTCATCAGGGAGAGGGGTGATGGTGAAGGGACTGGTACTTCACGCCTTTAATCCCAGCACTTGGGAGGCAGAGGCAGGCGGATCTCTGTGAGTTCGAGACCAACCTGGTCTACAAGAGCTAGTTCCAGGACAGGCTCCAAAACCACAGAGAAACCCTGTTGCGAAAAACCAAAAAAAAAAAAAAAGAATTCCATAGTGAGTTCAGCTGCAAAGCAAATCATCAGACGCATGCACACAGAGGCACCTCGAGATGCAGAGATGTTTCTGTGGTAGACACTTGTCTGTTAGCACCACCAAGTTGCAGGGGGGTGTTGTGTAAAAGCGGGAAGCTGTTCACACTAGCAAGTGTGAGCGGGCTGATGAAAATGTGCTGGCTGTTTGCTAAGCTTGTCGGCCAGGAGAAGGGAAAGCGTTCTGTCTAAAAGGCTGGGACTGGGAAAAAAGGCAGGCGTGTGCTTTGAGAAGTTATTGTCAGCTCAGGACTGTGGGACGCTCGGCGTCCATGGAGTAGTTAGTATGCTGTTTCTCAGACCTCCACTGATCTCCAGTCTCTTAGTGGGCTGGCTGTATGTGACTCATCCCAGCCCTTGCTCTAGAGATGGCTTCTATATGATACGGTTACGGTAGTGCAAATTGTGGATGCCTTACTCCCTTTTGTCTCCTTTCTATCACAAACAGCTATGCCCCTGGCCCAAGGAGGGTCAGTCCTTCAGTCATAGTTGCTATAGATCTAAATTTTTTGTCTTACATACAGTCCAACACCCTGTCTGTGTTTACATGGGGGTAGACTGTGGGAACTTTATATTTACTCTTGACCTCCAGAATTTCTTCCATATAAAGTCATATGTAAAATCACAAACCAAAGATGTATGGAAAGATACTTTTTAAGCAAGAGAAATTGAAGAATTCTGTTTCATCCGAGGGGCAGAGCGAGATCAGAGTCCAAAGTTGGATGTGTTGCAAATATTAAAGATGGGGCCGGTCAGAATGCCCCATCCTGGGTACTATGCAAGTCTGGGGGTTTGTAGTCACTGCTCAGTGGCTGGTGTTTACAGAAGTGGTGCAAGTAGGAAGCCTTAGGGGGACACATCTATAGGTCAAGGAGATATACAGGAAAATGGGCTTACAATGTCAAAGGTACAAGACAAAGATGAAGTCTGTTGGAGAACACCTTCCAGACTTTTCACTGCCACACCTCGGCAGATACAGGCTTGTTGTCTCAGCACCAGGGCCAGCCAGTGTCACTGGCATCAAGGTTGCTAAACTGGTTTCTGTTATTACAGTTCTGTCCTTGACTGTTTCCAGTAACACGTGCTTTCTAATAAATTGGACCATTTTTACTCTTTGGGTGAAAAACTCGTTACCTATTTCCCAGACTGAACTGGAAGTAATGAAACTGTGCACCCAAACCATTGTTTGGGCCCCATGATTCATTTCTCCTTGTATTTATTCTAAAATAGCACTTTTAAGAACCCAGTCAACTTGGCTGTGCTAAAACAAACAAAACTTCAAAGGGAGTAGCCCTCACATCATAAAAACCACAACACAAAAGACTTGGAAAAAGTACATTCTTATAAAGTAAGTCAAAAACAAGACGTGAATAAGTTCATCTTCTTGCCTCAAAAAAGCCCTTAATATTGTAAATTCCCTTGGCTTATCTATTTCAATACATGTTAGGGAGAAAACCCCTCAAACTGGGTCTCATTATTTCTCCCTTGGTTCTTATGATTTTTTCTCTTCTCCCTGCTTATACAGAGACTCGGAGAAAACTAGGTAAGACAGTTAGGTAACAGATCAGAATTGTGTTGGCTTCGGCGTTCTGCAGGCTACGTCACACAGTTGCTGACACACTGAGAAATCGATCTCTAACCCTAGGCAACTGGCAGAAGGTGATGTATTTCAAACACGGCTTATGAAACAGTCGAACATGCACAAAAGACGTTAGCTCCCTCTGCCCTGCCGTTTCAGAATTCCTGGGCATTTTCTCTAAGTCTGTTCACTGTTCGCTGCCACTTCTCCACCTACTAGCGGGAATCCTGTTCTCTGCCCTTCTTTCTCACCAAGGCAATTCATTTATTCTCCGGACTTCAATTAATAATCACTTATAGTGATTGTTTTACCACATTCGAGGAACAGTATTATGACAGAGCTTCAAACACTTACTGTTTTTCAAACTTATGACCCTCTTTATCGTACCCTGAGGTGTCAGAGAGCTGAGAGGTCCATCAGTCTAAGCAGAGAGCTCTGCCTGGGGAAGACTGGAGCCCTCTGAATTGAATCCACTGGGAATGCTTTCCAGAATGATCCCTACAATTCTAAGCCTGCTGTCAGTGGGGAGAGTCAGGGAAAGAAGCTAAGGAAATAGAGAGTCATGTCTACCAGAAATCTAAGGATTTAGAAAAAATGGTTAAGAGATATTTAAATCCGAAATAAACACTCATACATGGCTGTGGGGCTAATTTCTTCCCTCCTTAGCTGAGCAGTAAAACATGTTTCACACAGCAAAAGCCCTCAGAATACACATGTTAACCTCTGTTTGAAGCGACCACATTCCTTTTCTCTACTTTGAGCTTTCTTTAAGAGATGTAAACAATGTGACTTGAAAGTTAAATCCTACAGAGAAATGTGGTAGTATTTTAAAGGCTTGCTGCCTAGCCCTCCAATGTTGACTCTGGGCCTCGCCTCAGTCCCTGGTGTATGCAGGGGGATTTCCTACCTTCTAGTATGATTGTTGCTAAATTTGGTTAATACAGATGCTACTTGGACAAGTCTGAACAATGAAAGCAAAGAAAGGATAGTGGCTAGAGGGGAATGACGTCAGGGAAGGTTTTCTATGATTAAAGGACTTTACTTGTATTGATAGGTTAAAAGGTTACATGACCATAAAGAAACAGTGCCAAGGATATAGGCAGTGAAAGGATTGTTGATGACAGAATCTTGGAGGGGACAGAGGAAAAGGAATCAAAGTCATGATTTGGGAACTAACCTGGACCTTGAACTTGAAATGGAGGAAAACCCTCCATCTTCTGCGGAACAAGAAGATGAAAACTTTGATTTCTCAGGAGAAGGCAGTTGAAAGAGCTCCCGGACAGGCTAGCTCTTCTCACTCAAGTAAAGTGATGTCCCAGTGAGAGGTGTGGGCTAATCACTGGTCCTTAAGAAGATCCCTACATGCTGAATCATCCCCCGTCCCCCGTGGGGGTGAGGTGTTAGATGAAGATTGTCATGGATAATATGGTCACTACTGAGAGACGTACAGGGACTGAGACTGCATCTGCACCGTAACTGCTCTTTTTAAAAGGAGACACGGTTCATGGTGTTGAGTTTAGGGTTAAAGTTGTCAGAGTGGCTACAGTGGAAAGACAGAAGAACAGGAAAGTAGAGAGAGTGGGTGAGGACCCAGCTATTGCCAGCTACTGTGTGAATGAGCAGGCCAACAGAGAATGACCAAGAGAGTGCTGGGGAGACGGGAGATGTGCCTCTTTGCACGTAGGTTTTGACGTGACAGTGACTTAACTAACATAGCTAGATACTGAGTGTGGTCTTGGAAGTAGCGGTGAAGGCAGCTGGAGCTAATGGTGTGAAGAAATAGTGAGGTTAGGTAGGGACTAAACCTATGATGAAGGCAGATTTGGAATGGAGACCATGTCTGTAATCATTGGTCAGAGATGAGAACTGGAGGTCAAGAGGTCAGCAGATGACTAAGGGACAATTTTTGCCAGCATCTTCTTCTTGATTATGTCATTTTCTTTTGCTTAGGAATTTGTATGACAGCCTTATTAGCCTTTATGAAATTGCTCAGGCTGGTTGGTAGTCTCTGTTAACTATTTACTCCTTAACAATGAAAAGTCATTTTTAATGTTCTTTAAATGACCATTCCTACCCTAACAGGCAGGGTAGACACTCTCCTACAACTCACACCCACCTTCGTAAACACAAACTCAAACACTATCACCATTCCAAGGGGAATTGATCTCCTGTGTCTTTCACACTGAGAATACTTGCAAGACAAAATTTGGTCTCTTTTGGAAAATTGTCATGTGTTATCCTTTACTTTTTTTTTTTTTAACCAGTTTGTATGTGTTTTGAGACCACCAAAGGCTTACTTCCTTTGTGAAGTCTCTTATATGCTTTTTTCCCCCTTCAACACTTGTCCTTGTTCTGCTCTGAAATCCTGCATAATTTTGTTAGGTACAATCATAGCGTCCCATCTATATATGTTTTACAAGTGTTTTATATATTTATATTATGTTGCCAAAAAACCAAAAACTTTAAAGAAGGAACTAGAAAGGGCCTGGGCATATATGATCCTTGTTAGTCTATTGGTGACTGATAATCTCAAAATGTTTTAATAGCTATACACCATCTGAAACATTCATAATATCAATTTTAGTATGCGTATGCATGATTATGCCTGTGAACGGAGGAAGGTTTCTGTGTTGTATGTGCACATGTGTGTGCTCATGCAAGAACTTTATGAACTAAGCTTTCTCTCCAGACCAAGACTGATGTTCTAATGTGTTCAAAACACATTTGAATTATGTAAAGTATAAGCATCATATACAAAATCATGTTGTTATTGAATTACTGAGAATGCTCATAAATATTAGCAATGATATTTCTACCACACATATACTGATTCCAGGGTTGGTTGGGGTTGCTTTGGTTGTGTGTTTTGATAATCTTTTTGGGGTGGGGGGGCTGGATCAATCTTTAATTACATGTATGTGTTTGTGTGCAAGCACAACAGCAGTTCAGCTGCCTGAGGCCCTGGGCCCCTGGAGCTGGAGTTAAGACTGTTGAGAGCCACCTGATGCCCTGAGGCTGCTGGGAAGCTAATTTAGGTCCCTGCAGCCTTATGCACTTTTGACTGCTGATCCGTTTCTCCAGCCCCCCTTTTGTCATCTTTCAAAAGAGCTGTCATACTCCACTGAAGACGAGCATCATCAACTCAGATGGAATCACTCAGTGCAGCCAAGCACAACAGGCTCGTCTCGAAGGGGTGCAATACATCACCTTTTTCTTCGGCTACAGCTTTTCTGCTTCCAAATGGGTTCCATTTGTCACAGGGCGTGGCCTCTGGTAGAAACCCCATGCTTCTGAAGTGCTGGATTTCAGTTACCCTTTCTGGCTTTTTAGCACGATGACTCACCTGCTCTCAACTGCTTCATCTTTAGATCAGACTGAGGTCACCTTGAGCAAGGCGCCCGGTGAAATCTCACACCACTGACAGAATCAGAGTGCTGGGCATGGCATGTCTTCACTGAGTTCAGGAGGCAGAAAGACAGGCTGCTTTCTGATTAAAATCAAGACCAGATCTGGCCTTTTGTGGACTGTAAAGCCTCAGGATCTGGTGGCAGTATTGTTTGCATTTTGACAAAGAGCTCTGCTGTCTGATTTTTCACTGTTTGCGGTGGAATGGATTTGACGTTCCTAATAGAATCAGTCTGCAGTGAGGACAATGTACTCACTGATAGTTCAGGGCAGAACTCTGATTGTGTTGAGAAGTAGGGGTGGGGGGAAACACATTAATAAAAAAAATCTCCCAGAAAAGTATTTTTATTGTTTGCTGGAATCTGGACAGAAGCAAACAGTCTGCCAGGGGCTCAGTTAAAGATGGAGACCCCTCCTCTCTGTTGTGACCTGCTTTTTCTATCGGTCATTCCAGCTGAGTAAACTCTATCTAATTATTCCAATTATCTATGTCAATAACCCCCATTATTGTTGTATATGTGTATTTGTTGTATGGAGCCAATTTTGAGTAAAATCAGGGTCTGTGCACATTAAATGGATTTGGAGCAGAAGGGACTCCTGATTTTAGAATGGCTTCCAGGGGAGAGGTCAAGCACACATCGGTACTGCTGGGTCTCCTGTTGTGGGGTACCCACTAGAGAAGACTGCTCGGGTAGATCTAAGCCAATAGAAAGTCTTTATTAGTCAGCCGGTGACTACACTGTGTGTTTAGGATCTCAGTGTAGCCCTGAACTTTTCTCAGGGTAAGATTTTAAGAACAAAAACCATGTTCTGGATTGACATACTTCAGCTAACAAGAGCAGCTAGCCAGAAACAGAACTATGGAAGCCCAAGAGCAAGGCCAGTACATTTAGAGACTTTCTCAGAACCATGAATTGATTAATTAGGTCTTTGTTTTGCCTGGTAGTGCTATCTACATGCTGAGTCTTACACCCTGAGTGGTACTTCCATTATGGAATCAGTTATGCTGAGGTCTGGGGGCCCTGTTACACTGCAGCTCAGGAACAAACTAGACCTGTGTTACTCACTGAATCTTCTGAGGAAGAAAGGAGGTTCTGTACTAGTCACATGTGGCTTGTAATTGCTTAAAATGTAGCTAATTAGACTAAGAAGTTGTATTTTGACTTTGTTAGTACACACACATATAGTCTTATTATTATTTTTTTAATTGTATGCATGCACAAGTCTGTGTGCTGGTTTGCGCACATGAGTGCAGTACCTGTGGAGGCCAGAAGAGGGCATTGGTTGCCATGGAGCTAGAGCTAGAGGTGCTCCTAAGGTGCCCAGGGTGGATGTGGGAATTGAACTTGGGTCCTTGGGAATGGCAGTGTGCTTTCAACCTCTGAGTCGTCTCTCTATTGCTAATTAATTTAAGTAGCCACTTTAATTAGATGAATGAAAGTGCCTGCGCTTGTATATAGCCATTGACTTTTCGGCAGAGTCTCTATCCCTGATGAACTTAGACAGAATATTTAAGGCCTCCTTTCCCCTAATACTCTCCTAACCAAATGCTTTTATCTCTTCAGCCTACCCAGGACCATATTTCCTCACTTAAGTGAGTTCATGTCCATCATTTTCTGTACTTTCTTTCTGACAAGACTTATACTGGTTCATGTTAAGGAATATTTACACTGCAGGCTTCTCCAGCATAGGCTCTCTCATCACGCCAACAGGTTAATATAAAATTTTGTTTTTTAAAGTGAACTCTTACTTTTTCTAAAAGGTTCCACATGTTAAATGCAGGATATTCATGTATGATAAAAAGGAAGGGCATACACCAAGGCCAGCTGGTCTGGGACTGAATAAGCATGGGTTGATTCTGGACTCTCTGAGCATGGCGGACAATGAAGGCAGATGAGAAGCCAAGGACAATGGCACTAGGTTTCGATCCTAATACATGAACTGGCTTTGTGGGAGCTTAGCCTGTTTGGTTGCTCACCTTCCTGGACGTAGATAGAAGACCTTCGTCTTCCCTCAGGGCAGAGAATTTGGACTGCTCTTCAGTATCGAGAGGGAGGGGGAATGGTGTGGGGGGAGGAGAAGAGGAGTGGGGATAGGGGGAGGAGACTGGGGGGAGGGGGCAATATTTGGGAGGAGGGGAGGGAAATGGGAAACGGAGAGCAGGTGGAAATTTTAATTAAAAAAGAATAAAAAATAAATAAAAAGGAAAAAAAAAGGAAGGGCATAGACTCTGAATTAAAAGGACTATTTGGGGACTAGAGAAATGCTAAATAGTTAAGGAACTTGCTGTTCTTACAGAGGCACCAAGTGTGGCCCCTAGCACCCACATCCAGGGGCTCACTGCCACCTGGACCAGCAGTTTTGGGTGACCCAACACCTTCTTCTGGCTTCCTTGGGCACCTGCATGCTCACGTATATGAAATATCCCCGAAAAAAATTTTTTTAAAAAAGAATATTTGAGCCGGGCGGTGGTGGCGCACGCCTTTAATCCCAGCACTCGGGAGGCAGAGACAGGCTGATCTCTGTGAGTTTGAGGCCAGCCTGGTCTACAAGAGCAAGTTCCAGGACAGGCTCCAAAGCCACAGAGAAACCCTGTCTCAGAGCCGGGCGGTGGTGGCGCACGCCTTTAATCCCAGCACTCGGGAGGCAGAGGCAGGCGGATCTCTGTGAGTTCGAGACCAGCCTGGTCTACAAGAGCTAGTTCCAGGACAGGCTCCAAAGCCACAGAGAAACCCTGTCTCGAAAAAAACAAAACAAAACAAAACAAAAAAAAAACAAAGAATATTTGTTACCTGGGCTTTCCAGCTCACATGTAATTCTATCTGTAGGCCAGTCCTGCACACTAACAATGCATGTGCTTGCCTGCTCGGAGCAGGATTTCTATCATGTTTTCCTAACAGCAGCTGTTACTATCTGGAAATGCTTGCTCTGTTAGGGCCTGAAAGGAAGCAAGAAACAATGTGTACCAATCATAACAGATGCCGCTCTCGCCCAGATTTCAGAACTGGTGGTTAGGAAAACACATTTGCAATTTCACAGCCCTATATGGGGATTATCTAAAACGTTTATTGTTCTTGTGTATGTTTGTGTATACATGAATCTTGGTTACCATGTTAGTGCTGCATGCATACATTCTATGTTTATCTTATCATACATGCAAATCATTCTCTGTGGGTTAAATCCTCAAACATGGAACCGATGACTCCAAGGTGCGTGTTATCTCAGGCTTTTGCTTACTTGCCTTGCATGGTTCTATGTTTTCACACTTTTGCCGGCAAAAACTGCTGCCTCGTATTTTATCAGCTAGATGCTTTATTTCCTTTGACAGTTTGGTAGATGGAAGGGTATTTCCTCATAGTTTTAATTTACACTCTTATGAATGAAGTTGAGCATCTTTTCAAATGTTCTCAGAGAGTCTGTCTTTCCACTTATTTGACTAATCTGTTCTCTGGAAAATTGATGTTTTACATGAATAAGTTATACTAATATAACAGTTAGTTCTTTATGACATGGGCAATAAGTCAAAGATTTTCTCTGTGTAATTTTTGTTTTGCTTTTGGAACATTTTTTATTCTGTAGAATTTATGGTAACTGTTGTTAACCAGACATTAATCTTCCATTTATGGCTCTAATAGGTATCAAAATTGGATTCTCTCTCTTAGATGAAGAAAGCAATTATTTTAGAATTTTACTACTGGTAATAACACTCCCCTGTAGTTTTCCTACTGAAGTATTTAATCCATCTAGGACTCTTTCTAGTTCAAAGCGCACTATTTTACTCTTCTGTCTGTGGCTGTTGTAGCTGTTGGGTTTTTCGGGAGAGTTGGAAGCACACTATATACTGAAACAGAGGGCAGTTAGTAAGGACGTTTGGTCACACAGACGTTAGCGGCTGAAAGAGTCAAAAGAAAATGCCAAGAGAACGAGGCCGTGATTGTGGCTGTGGGCTCCTGAGTGAAATCACGAAGAGAACACATTTACGGGTGGGAAAGGAGAAGACAAGTCTGGCATAAGATGCTGGAGAGATGAGATAGAGTCAGGAGAGGAGACTGGGGATGAGTGGTTCAGCAGGAAATTAGCACCTGGTCCCAGCGTTCAAGTTTGCACTGTGAAAGAAGAAGCAAATGTGTCACTTTGGAGCAAGGAGAGTGGAGAATGGGGCTTGAGCGTTGAGGTTAGCGGCAGGGACATCACACTTTACCTTCATAGGAGGCTTCAGGGGAGCCACTGCAGCACAGTCCTCAGGAGAACACGTTCAAAGAAATCCCACTCATCTTGAGGAGTGAATCCGGGAGCAAGTACAAGCTGCTCTTTCAGTGAGTTTCTCAGAAAGGAAGGGAGAAAGGTAAAGCGAGGTCTGGCAGGGGAAGTAGAGTCACAAGAGGGTCTTGTTCTGATGCGAAGAATAACTGCGTGTTTGTGTGCGCTTATACTTCAAAGAGTCACATGGTAAAGATTCAGTCCTTATCAAAGAAGTCTCTCGTTCAGCAAATGAGACCATCACAGAAACTGGGCACAATGCAGAGATCACTGGACTGTGGGAAATGCAGCTCCCGTGGATACATTTACATATACATTACAGAATGCCATGAAGCTTACTGTGAAAGTCTCTTCTTGAAAAGACTGCATAAATGAGACTCAAGCAATGGCTACATCAGTGGGCAGATTACGTCGATGGGGAAAAGTTTCACATGGTCCCACCTTTAGACCAAGAACTACAGGCACTAATGACTGCTGAAGAAGGGGGATTAGCATCTTCTAAGGACCATCCCCTTATTGGCAAGGTATTCTTCCCTGAAACTGTATACACACAAGCAATAGAAACAGACTCGTATTTATATACCTGTTGTATTTATATCTCTGTGTGGGCATAGATTTCTATAAGATACAGCATCCAAAGGACGCAGTGGCATCTAGGCCATGCTCCTTTGTCTCTTGGCTACCACATGCTTCTGTCAAGGTATGCAGCCTCACTCCAGGCCTGAAAGCTGTTGAGCTGAGACCATGAGCTTCTGAGAAATGCTGAGCCAAAACAAAACACATCTGTTCTCCTTCAGCCTTCTTTCTCAAGTGTTCTGTCGCAGCAAGGCAAAGCTGACTTACACCCGGGCCAATGCAAATGAGCTATTACGATTGCAGTAAGAGCACAGATGCTGGTGCCTGGCTGAGCAGTGGAGAGGACAGGCCCCAGCGTCCACCATGAGAAACTGGCATGCCTTTAATACTTAAATGCTTCACACAGGACATGTGTTCTATGGAGTGTTCTACAGTGGGACATGAGGTAGTGGGATATTGGGGGAGTTTGTTCCCAGTTGTCTGGATTCTCTCGGTAAGCTGGGGAGTAATAGGAAATATGTGTTGAGTAATTTGATGAGGGAGAAGTAGGGATGGGAAAGTATGTGAGAGGGGCCAGGAACAATAGGAATGATTTGTTGGTAGCATTAGCTGGCCAGTTAAGGCTGATAACGTGGTAGGATGTGCTTCGGCTGTAGATAGAGAATCGAACGTTAGCGATGAAGTCTTAGGTTTAAACAAGGATATATGTGGTTTGACCTAGAGAGTTTAATCAAGTGAGGGAAGAAGCAGGAAAATGAAGATGTCTGCGGTGGAAACTGAGGCAAGAGGAGATGGAAAATGAGCATGGTGGGAAAGGAGGGATGAAAGCCAGTGAAAGCATCGAAAAGTCGGTGGCTTACAGATTCTGCCATCATCAAATCCTGTTAGATTTAAGGTTCTAGAAACAATCAATGACAAATAGCTGAGATGGTGGTACAGACTTGAAATTATAGATGATTATAGTTTTTATAATACCAGACAACTAGATTATGAGTATAGAAGTACTCATTAGCCAAGGTAGTATAGAGAGAGATCATTTGAACAGAGGATTCGGGGGCTAGGAAAGTCAGAGTGCAACTGGCCCCATGAATATGAGGATCCTAAAAGACACTGTGCCTCTCATTTTGGACAGTGGACCAAATGATTTGTTACTTGCCAGACCGCCTTGCAGAAGAGATTGGCAGCTAAACAAGGATGGGAAAGCGATGGGTGCGGCCACACATTGGCCGTACTTGTTGGCTATGTCTTGCTCAGGCCCTCAACGTCGATCTAAACCTCATGCTAGGGCCCTGAAGATGGGCTTGAGGGGAGGGGTGCCGATGAATTTCTTTGTTCTTTCCAATGTGGCCACACTAGTGAATCTCCTTCTCCTACTTTTAACCATTAATCTGACTCTTTGAATTGATCTATTAAGAATAACTGATGGAGCTTGGCTTGTTGGAGCAGCTGGAACACAGGCGCTGACCCAAGGGAATTATCGACTTGTGAATAACCCAGAGGCAATAGCTGCACGGAAGAAGAGCAGATAATCAAAGGGCAAATGAATACAAAATGGCGAAAGGAAATTGGTTGGTCTCGTTGATGACATGAGAACCAATGACAGAATATTTCTGGTGTGAGAGAATGTTCTGGAGCAGTGATCAAGAACAAGGAGGAGATCTTTGTCACTTCCAAGCCCACTGGAGTAAGGAGAGTGAAGAGGAACCATCCACTCTGAATCACTGTGTTTTCTTTAGGTAGTGGTTCTTGTGCATAGCAGTTTAATAACATCTGGAGGCAAAAGCCAGGCATCTTCCCTCACACACAGGCATGGATATGTGCTTTTGCTTCTGGGCATGTGTATATGTGTACTCTCAATGATTTGTGATTCCAACGTGCTGCTAAATATGAATGCCTTCCTTAGACCAGTGAAGTGCCGGGGAGATTCTCGGGAGAGTTAGCAACTATAACCACATTTGCTTGTGGTTGACTGAGTTTCAGAGAACACTGTCAGAAAAGTTAGGACGATAGGAAAGATGCATGATCAGAAGTGGTGATGACAGGGAGAGGCACGGGCCAATTTGAGTTTGGGGGTGATTTTTCTGTTTTCTTAGTTGGGCCCCAAATACCAAGAGCTTGTATCAGAAGAAAATGAGTAATTCTTTCACTCGCGGCTTTGGTAAATTCTCTGGAGATACAGCTAGAAGAGCAATGACAGATTCATGAAGAAGAGATGATTTCAAATGGTTTTCTTCAGAACTGATCTCTATGGATGTGACATCATGCCACTAGGACTTTGACTAGAACAGGCGTGTCCCTGTTGTTCTGGGCCCTTTTTCTAGATTAGCTCTTGGGATTAAGCCTGTGTAAAGAGTGTCAGTAGAAAGAGGGTATCTATCCTACATACATGTTAGTCTTTACAGCCATGGAGAAATGTGAAAGGGACCCAGGGATCTTCTCATAATTCCATTAATCAGACTGGCCACGTTAAACACGAAATGATGAGTTCAGTGCTGAGAAATCTGGCAGCGGGGCTGTCTTACCTCACCCACCTGCCTCTTCTATTCAGTCATCGTCACCACGCTTTGATCTGACCGTTCACTTATGGATGACAAAGTGTTTTGATGACAGCTCAGATGAGCCGCCTGACCACAGAATTCTCGCAGAGAGCAGTGCATATCAATTGTCTGAGGCAATAATGTCTGGCCGTTCAGTGAGTGCAGATAAACAGTAGGGACCTTGAAACAAGCCAAGGGGACTTTGGGCCATCTTGTCCATTCTATCATAATCTAGAAAGTTTTTTTTCCTAGAAGTTTTCAGCTATTAAGCTTAAATTTGACTAGTGGTCCTTGGTCGTTGGTTTTGAAAAGAGAAGATGCATTGGCAATATTAGAACAGCTAGTGTAACAAATGTTTCCAACATCAGAATCAATGTCATTCTTTTTAATTTATTATGGCAAAAATTCATAAGGGAAGACAAGACGTGAGACCATGGCACACATGCCTCACCTAACTGCTGCTATTTTGGATGATAGATGACTGGAATTAGCTACTCACAAGCTTGTCACAAGATCAAGCTGGCCATCATCTTCCCTCAAGTGGACTGTCAAACCCACCAGGCAGTTCTTGGTTGACTATGGGAAGTGCACATAGGGGAAATCATGCTGTAAATGATGCTTTATATACACATTTACCTGAATATTAAGGTAAGAATGATGAATTAGATGTTTGAGCCCTTTGACTACATTCCCGTTGCTAATGAGTAAATAATGTACTTGAACGCTCTGTGACATTTTAGTGAGATACCAGCTAATTGTTTGATGATAACTGACTTTATAATCATAGATGGCCATTAACATATATACAACGTTTTTCTGATGTACCCAATAACATTCAAATATATAAACTACTTATTTCAGAAAAAATTCTCATTTTACATTTTGAAAATTAGTTGATCAGTATATAAATTAATTACTACTTGAGACTATTGCTGTGTATTTACTAGCAATTTAACGTAATAGAGATCTCTGGTCTGAGGATGAGGCCCAAGTTATGATCTATAATTTAAAAAAAAATCAATTAGCTGTATTATTTGGAAAAAAATCATTGACTTCTCTGAACCTTTGTGCCCTTAATTTAAAAAAAACATGGTTCTGTCCTTGAGAGCTGAAGAGATGTATCTGTGGTTAAGAGAACATTATATTCTTTGAGAGGATCCAAGTTCAAGTCCCAACACAAACATTGGATGGCTCACAACCACCTGTAACTTCAGCTCCAGGGGGTCTGATGCCTGTGGACTCTAAGGATACCCTCACTCACATGCTCATATCCATATACAGACAGACACAGTTAAAATATACTAAAAAGAAACTATAGTTCTTTCTTACTTTACATTTTCAGAATCTTTTGCCTACTAAGAAGTCATTAGGCTGGAAAATTACACCATCACCAACAAAAACTGGAACTCATATTTAGCAGTCCTGGTGACCGATCAGCTATTGTAAGCTCCAGAACTTTCCTTCCACTCTTCCGTCTAAAAGGTCGTTTGATGATAATTAGCAGTAGCAATTGCCTTCCCAAATCTCACTCCCAGTAATCTGTAAAGTTGTGTGAGCACGGGGTTTTGTGGAATCACCACAACAGCTAACAGAAGGTCTTACACACATCTGCTAAATGAGTAAATTAACACATAGAAGGGAGGAAGAAGGTAGGGAGACAGGGGAAGAAGTAATGGAAGGAGATAGATAACTGCTCTTGCAGTAGTGGGCAGGAGATAGTGGAAAGGTGAGAGGTAGCTTGGTCCCCCAACTGTTGTTTTTGGTGGTGGTGTTTGTTTGTTTGAGGCAGAATCTTTCTATGTAGCCCTGGTTGTCCTAGATCTTGCTATGTAGCTCAGGCTGTCCTTGAACTCACAGAGATCTGTCTACCTTTGCCTCCCAAATGCTGGGATTAAATGTATATACCACCATGACTGGCTTGTCCCCCAACGTTTATCCAGAGAGGAAGTTAGAACAAATTACATAAATGTTGGAAAAGATTTGAGTTTGATTACTATACTCAAATTACAGTGGAGATCTTTACGAACGTATCTACTACGTGGAACTCAAGATCAACATAACCCGTATATTTGATTCTTCTCTTAGGGAAAAATGTACTAGAATTTGATCTAAATTTTGGTTTATGGATTCAGGTAAAAAGATAAATTGAGAAAACTGAAAAAGACCCAGTTGAGAAAAGAGGTGTATAACAGAGGCTTAAACAGAATTAAGTATTAGTGTTAATGGAGTTTCAATCTTCTTAACTCCCTGACTATTGTTGAGTAAAAAAATAAAACAAGAGGCTGAAGAGATATTTCTGTGATTAAGAGATCTTTGCTGTTCTTACCTCTGTAAGAGTTTGGTTCCTAGCACTCACCTGAGATAATTCAAACTACTTACAACTCCGAGTTCAGGGGATTGGACTCCATAGGTACACGCACGCACACACACACAGAAATAAAAGATTTTTAAAAACAATTGAATGGTAGGCTGTGGGCAGTAGTTTGTGGTAGTGTACTTGCCTACCATTGTTGGGGCTCTAAGTTTTCCTCCCAGTACTGTAGATAGATGGATAGATAGGTAGGTAGGTAAATAGATAGATAGATAGATAGATAGATAGATAGATAGATAGATAGATAGATAGATAGATAGATAGATGAATGGATGGGCAGGTGGATGGACTGATGGACGGACAGACAGACAGATAATTTGAGAGGGTCTAACGGATATGTGCATATAGAGAACTAGAATGGTTTGATATAAAAAATGCCAGCTCTGAAGTTAGATTGCCTAGATTGATATCCTGAAGCCACCCCTTTCCAGTTGTGCAACTTGGTCAGATTACCAATCTTTTCTGCACCAGCCTCAGATGGTTCATTTACACAGTGATGGTGATAGTGGTGTTTGTCTAAAACATTGTTGTGAGGCTTATGTGAGATCGCATTTGTGAAACATTGCACATACTTCTTGGCGTATAATATTAGGAAGTGGTGGGGAGAAAATGTGTATGTCACTGCTCTGGAATGATCTACCTTAAACTGTTGATAGCATTTTCCCCTGTGAGTGAATTTGGAGGATGTATTATATCTATATCCTTCTTCTTTTCCTTTCTTCTTTGTTTTTTTTTTTGGGGGGGGAGTTGTTGTTGATTTGTTTTTTGTTTTTGTTTGTTTCTTTCTTCTAGAGATGTACTTTCTCTGTGTAGCCCTAGCTGTCCTAAAACTCACTTTGTAGACCAGGCTGGCCTCGAACTCACTGTGATCCTTCTTCTTCTGCTGTCAGGGTCCGTAGGCCCCAATATAGAAACTATTTTTCCCTCACTCGACTGGTATGGAGGCATGAGAAATAACGAGACACAAGGTAGATACTCATTAATATTCTCTTTCCAGGAGTGGGGGGTGGGGGGGACCGCGGAACTACTGAAAACACCTGCACCTTCAGTCACCAGCCTTGGAATTAACATCTCTCCCCAGGCGATCTACATTTTAACAAAGGAGAAGGAGCCATACATCCTGGCCTTGGTCAGGTGGCTAGCTCGTTTGGCAGGATTGCAGCTGCCTTGGAAATTAAGCATGGCCAGAGAGCCTGCCTGTAAATATTTTGTATGAACTATGGGCCCACACTGCCTCCCGAGTGCTGGGATTAAAGGCATGCAACACCACTACCCAGCTCACTTTTTCTTTAGGCTCATCTGTCATGTTGTTTTTCGTTACATGTATTTTACATTATAATTTCAAATCTTTAAAAATCTTAGTCAGAGGTCTAAACGTCTAAAGCGCAATTCAAATTGATCAGTGCTAATTTCTTTGATGAGGGTAATATTTTACTATATTAAAAAGCAGTGGTATAAGTCAACTCTTTGGGGTTACACAGACTTAACTATCTTAATTTCCTTCCATCAAAGCTGAGAACACGGAGACTCCTATCACTTGCCCAGGAAGAGAGAGCTAGAACTGGACCCGTCAGAGCCTGTCCACCTGTTTTCTGTCTTCTACAGTGCCCTCTGCTTCCCACAGAGCCACAGTTGTAGAAACGAGTGCCATCTCGTTTACATAATCTCATAAACCCAGCAGCAGAGCAATGAGGAATCATCCTCCGGTGACCGGGCTCGTCTGTTTTAGATCTATGTAAAAAGATATGTGAAAGCTCTCAGAACATGTCATCGTTGTTCTGGCGCTTTCTTACCTTGTGTCAGTCTTAAACATGCTAATGCTTTACGCTTTTGTGGCTGGGAAGCCGAGCTTTCCACCTTATGGATGATTAACGTCGTTAATCATCTTCTTCTGGCTGTGCATCCATGAGTTCCCCTAGAATCTATCCAGTAATTGAGATGTATTCCTGTAACCCTTGAGACTAAGCCCTACAAACTGTGCTTTGTGTCCTCAATCTGCAGTGACCTTTGGAGTTTGCTGCCCACTGAGTGGAAGGTCTTCCTGGTGAAATCATAGAATAGTGCCCTAGTTCACTCTCAGCTACTTGATATCGCCAAACAAAAACACTATTATCAGTGACTAAGGAAAACGACCTGGTACCCTGCCTCTTTAAAAGTTGAAGGATAGGGCGCACAACAGAGTTAATTCTTCGGGGGCTGTGCCTTGAGAATTTTCTGGCCCAGCATCAAGTTCCAGATAATTAATTATGTCAGAAAAAAAAAATCTCTGATGGTCTGTTCTCTTCAGAGAAAAGTGACGTCACTTTCTCTGGCACTAAAGGAGGCCAAAGCTGTGAGCACAGGAAATAACAGAAGAATGTCCACGAGTGCATATTTCATCTACTTCAAAGTGCAGTGCGAGAAGTCATTCTGCGGGGCTGTCTCCAGCAGTCGTGGCTTGGCCAGGGGCCTCTGGGCAGCAGAGAGGGAGATGGAGGGCTGGACTCCCAGACTCAAGCTGTGGCCTGATCCGAGTGTGCTGCTCTTAGAGAAGATACTAAAAAGATGACAAGGCTCAAAGTTCTGGCGAGAGTCGCGAGCCAGCCAAGTGATGCGGTGCGAGGAAATGGCAACAGATGCAGAGGCTTCAGCTGCGGATGAGGTCAGCCCCGGAAGCCACACGGCCTCTCCCTTGACTTCCCTTCACTGTGTGCTCACAGCAGACTCACTCCTACACCAATGGTCGCCCACCTGCTCTGCAGCTTGGAACGACAAGAGCGCATCGCTCCGTCTGACCCTCCCTTCTTACTAAAGTCAGCGTGTGCAAGTGAAATCTCTCAGAGCTTCAGTCTTCCTTGGGTACGGTGGGGATAAGAGAAACACATTAATGTTCCTAATAAGACTTTTGTCCGTGTGCAGTGAAGTATGGGTTATTGTTAAATTCAACTCTGTCCTTCCCCGCAGAATATGTTAGTCTCATGTTAGGTGTCTAGAGCTAGGCTTTTATTGGCTGAAACATTTCCCCTTACATAAAAGCTTGTTAATAGAAAACCAGCTTCAAAATTTCAGATGCCACATATCCCACTATCAGAGACATACACATTCCTTTGATCTGAAACAAGCTATTACAAATCTTTCTTTAAAATGTTTTATATGATTGCCTAAATAAAACCAGTTATAATTATATTACTTAGAACGTGTGTTCTCAGTGAGACCATTGTTGTTCTCCAGAGGGTGAAAACTGGACCTTGGGAAGGATGTGTGAAGAATTTTAGATGGTTTATGGCCCTTAAAAGTACCCTAGTACATAAACATGCATGTGGTGTGTCTGTGGTATCAAATTTCATAATGGGACCTAAGGGACAAAATCTCTAAAAGAATTTTTTGGGGAAGATAGTACTGATTAAAAAGTTATAAAGAGGGGCTGGAGAGATGGCTCAGAGGTTAAGAGCACTGACTGCTCTTCCAGAGGTCCTGAGTTCAATTCCCAGAAACCACATGGTGGCTCACAGTCATCTGTAATGAGATCTGGTGCCCTCTTCTGCCATGCAAGCAAGCATACATGGAAGGAATGTTGTATACATAATAAATAAATCTTTATAAAAAAAGTTATAAAGAAAAATATAAACTATTTGTAAGTCTGGAAACCTGAGAAAATATTTTCAATGTTGTGGCATTTTTTTTCCCTTTCTTTTGTTTCCAACTTTGGGTATAAGTTGTATCATTTGGATCTCTGAAAGTTCAATTGTTACCGTATCTTCTATTTATTCTTTGACAACTTTGTACAGGTACACAATATTCTGTATCTATCCCCTAGTTCCCCCTCCGATGTCTCCTGAACCCCAGTGGGTTTCTCCTCCATCTCCATATCCTCTCTACCTTTATTAAATCCACTGAGTCCAGTTAGTGCTGCCTGTTAGAATGTTGACTGGTAGTGTTGCCGTGAGCTTGTTCAGGTCTGGTACAGGTAAATACAGCTTCAGTAAGTTCATGAGTGCAGTACCATTTCCACATCTTCAGAGACGCTCCTGCATGTGTGTGTGCGCGCGCGTGCGTGTGTGTGTGTGCGTGTGTATGACATAGATGAGCATATACAGCCAAACACCCAGCAGTTATGTATTCTCGGCCCTTTGACAGATATGAGTCTACTACAGAAAGAAGTGTCTTAGACTAGATGTATACTTTTAAAATAGCTTCTTTTATGAAGGCTCTATATTTTACACAAATGCTTCAGAATAGAAGAGATTTTCTAATTTTTTTTTGTTATAAATGGCATCATGTTTGTCCAATAACGCTCATCTCTCTTGTTTAAATGGCATATTTGGGGGGATATGTAGTTCGTGGGGGGGGCATTCAGAGGTCAGCCATGGATGGGTGTCATTCCTCAGAGGCCATTCTCCTTGTTTTTTGAGACATGGTCTCTCACTGCCTTGAAACTCTCCAATAGGCTAGGGTGACTAGCCAGCAACTCCCAGGAGTCCTGCCTGTCTCCTTTCCAGATCTGAAATTACAAGTATTCCTCATTTTGCCAGCTTTTTTGTTGTTGTTGTTGTTGTTTTAAACATAGAATATCAACCAATCACTTCCTTGCCCCCAAGTAACATATTTGAAGGTATGAATGAGAGCCGGGCAGGGTAGTGCACACCTACAATCCCAGAATATAATAATTCTTGAGGATTGCTGTAGATTTGAGGCCGGCCTGGGTTACTCAGAGAAAGACTTTATCAAAAAAAAAAAAAAAAAAAAGACTCTGGGTTTGCTTACACACCACTTTCTTCAGAGGTGTAACCTCTAGTGAGTTGCCGTTTTAATGGGAACACTCCTATGTATACTGCAGGTCACTTGGAGACACGAACATAGAAAGGCACTAGTTAGGGAGTCCAGAGTCTCAGTGGGAGGAGGAAGGCAGGGTGGTAAAGAGTAAAGGGGAATAAAATCCATTCTATACATACATACACTGCTTGTCTATGAAAAACATCAGCACATCATAAACTGGCCATGTCTATGGCTCTTTAAAGAATTGCCTGTATTTAAAAAGTGATATTCCAAATCAAGTGGGAACTTTTTTGGTACATTATAATTTTTTTTAAAAAAATGGAAAATAAGCGTTTCCTTTTTATACTTATTAATTTATTATACTTTTCTTTTCCTATACCAAAAGATGTGGCTTTGGTTACATCCTCATCTGTAGACGGCCTGCTGTTGCACTCATGACAGTATACAATGTGCTTCTTATCAATGCAGCATTAACGATGCTAAGAGAGGGTTAGAAAAGAAACACTGTGTCTGCGGCGACGTGTTCTGACACTGAGTGAACTGCAGATTCGGACAGTGTAGTCTAACTCCTTGGGCAGGAAAGGTGGTTTAGGGCTGCAAACCCTTGTTCTGGCAGAATACCCAAGCTCTGTTCCCAGCACCCAGACGGCAGCTCACAACCATCCCTAATTCCAGTTTCAGGGGAACCAACTTTCTCTTAGGACCTCCTTGGGCACCAGGCACCCATGTGACACATATATACATATATGCAGATAAAACACTCACATGTATAAAATTAATTTTAAAAATAAAAAAGAGTGGTTCAGAAAAGGTGGTTGGTCACACTGGCCTGGGCTGCCATCAGTCTGTTAGGCTCAGGGTGTAGGAATTCAAGGTATGGTTATGAGTGCTTTGGCAGTCAATGGGATATGAAAGCAATGGGAATAAGAAAAAACTACCCATAGCTTTGACCTATTGAGTTAGTCTGTGGAAAGGCTTTCTTTCTGTAGTGTTGCCCAATTGGTCCAGCTGTTCTACATCAGCCAGTTCACTGTGATGAAGGAATGGAAAGAGGAAATGGTTTTTAGTGGACAGCCACTCTATGCCAGGAACTCCGCTAGCAACTGCACATACATTTCTTGTCAGCTTCAACCAACCCAAGCCCCACAGCTACAGACCAGCAGAGCCACAGTGTGTGATTCCCAGAGGGCCAGAGTGGTGACATCCTTTTACCAGGTACCTTACACACTTTAGGTCAAGTACAGTCCTTGAAGTTGCTGGTGCTGTGTCCATTGACGCATGAAGAGACTGGGTTCACAGGCTGGCTCATTCCCTCAAGGTCACACAACTGTTGTAAATTTCTAGCACAGATTCTCAGGTGTAGGATGCCCTTTCCACCACACTGTATCTCCTGAAGGGCCAAATCCTCGTTATTTCTCCCTTCCCTGCTCTTCCTTTCCCTTCCCTTCCTCTTCTCTCCTCCCCTCCCCTCCAGTTCCCTTCTACCCTATCCTCCTGTTTCCTTCTTCTTTTCCTTTCCCTTCCCTCCCTTCCTCTCCCCTTCTTTCCCTTCCCTTCATTTCCTGTCCCTTCCTTTCTCTCCTCTCCCCTCTTCCTCTAGCAAATATTCATCTGCGTCAGGATGGCTGAGGTTTTATTATTGTTGTTGTTTTGTTTCGTCTAAATTAAATTATAGTTTTTCCAGCTGTTCACCTGTATGGAATAAATATTGAACTTACTTAGGTAGGGACTGAAATGAGAAGAAAACACAGTCATCCCAGGGGAACACAATGCTGTATGATTCTAATAAATCTCATGTATAAATTATATCTAGGCAATCTTGTTTTAACTTTTTTTTTAAATTTTAATGCTTTTTCTTCTGAAAAACCAGTATCTGTATTTCTCAGTCCTAATCCAAATCAGTATGAAAGACTTCTATAGTTACCTTTTCGTTCTCCTGCCTTTGCTCCTCTCCTGCTTAATAGGAATGCCAAATCTTTTCTGACTTCTCTAGGATGTTCTAGAGGGCTCCGGAGAATGGCATACATACCTGCCCCTGCACTTTTCTAGGTTACCATTGGCATTTGCCTCTTTTTCCTGCCCTTGACCCATGGCAAGCCTGTGGATGCCTGGGTTGGTGCTTGCTTAAGTACAGCCAGTGCGCTGTGCATGGCCCAAGGCTCGCTCTTCTGCAGGTGTCCGCTGGTTTTTCCTTGGAGGGTGCTCCATGACTTGGGGTGGCAAGCTTCTCCTTTCTACCCTCCCTCTTGCTGAAGCTGCAAAGCCTTGAATTCTAATTCACCAATTCTTCTAATTTTCATTTGGGTCTTTTTTTGCCCATCTTTTACTGTGGCTCTCAGGAAGGAATAGGACGGGGTGGGATGGAATGGACAGGAGTCTGAATGACAGACCCTGGGGCCCCACACTTGGACTCACCCTTTTCCCCTCTGACCTGCTCTATTGTTCTACAACCAAAATGGTGCCCTTTCTTCCCTGGGATGAATCCTTTCTCATGAAAAGCTTTGGTCATGCAAACAGCTCTGCGTGTGGCAAGACCAGCTTGCCAGTCAATTCCCCACAAAAAATTGCACCAATGGATTTCACCAGGGCTAAACTCCTGCCTGCTATACTAACTGGTTGGGAGGCAACCCTAGTGGAGGAATGCACGGGAGAGAGAAACTGTCCACCTACTGAGCAGAATGACAGCAGAGGATGTCTCCCGGGGAAGCAGTCGGTGATCTAGCATGTTTGCTGATCACTCCTTTGTCTCCTCCCGAGACACGAGCGACTGCAAAACCGAAAATACAGAACCTGAACTCAGCTCGCACGGAAACACAAAGACACAGACATGGCTGTAACCTCAAAGTACAGAACCTGAACCTGAATTCAACTGGCACGGAAACACAAAGTAAGTCACGACTGTAAACTCGAATGTACAGAACATGAACCTGAACTTGAACCTGGATTCAACCGCACGGAAACACAAAGGCATGACTGTAAACTTGAATGTACAAACCTGAACCTGAATTCAACTGGCACAATCTGGCACAAAAACATAATGGACCTGCCGGCACACAAAGACATATAGACAATGTCTCACCTCCAAGCCCCCAAGTGGGTCTTCAGAGACGAGGGTGATCGCTAATCCCGGATGAGCCCCCAAATGAAAGATCCCCCCCCAGTGCTAGGGAGACTCTCACTCAAGTCTCGGGATAACACGACCCCCCAGTAACTCACGAGAGACCATCCTTGCTGCAATCACACGAGGCTTTAATCGATGAGATGAGACTGGAACCAGTGCACTGGGGCCGAGACTCATAACCCAGGCAGGGGAAGAGTTCGACCCCGAGTGACTGGGAGAACCGATTTTTAAGGGAAAAAAACCACAGCCCAGTGATCCGGAATTGGCAGGGAGTGTGTCACAGAAAATTCTGAAAATACCAGTGAAGATCACAAGGGGGCAACTCCCTGCCTCTCAGGACCACTCCCAAGGTCATAATCAGCTAGTTCCTAAAACACAGTACAATGACAATCACAAGGGGGAAACTCCCTGTTTCTCAAGATCACAATCTACCTTTATCCTCAGCTAAATCCTAGACTTTTGATTCTTCTCTTCCTGCTTGGATTTTTGGCTATTTTCTTCATGCTAGGGGTGGGGGTGGGGGAACCTGGATTTATCCAGGGCTTTCTTTGGGGATACCTGGAGTTATCCAGGTCTTTCAGTGACATTATCTAATTTCTAATCCTGGACACGGCGACTCTTACTATTAATATCCCAATGTGTGCAAAAAAGAAAACAGGAAAAAATGTATTTAAATCCATGGATGATGGTGATATTTAAATGACTGACCATAAGGAAATAGGCAATCCTATAAAAGTCATTATTGTAATTTTTTTGACAAGGTCTCTCCCTGTATCCCTGGCTGGCCTAGAATTCTTGTAGACCAGGCTGGCCTCACAGACATCTGCCCACCTCCTGGGACTGAGGGTGTATACTACCACATCCTGGCTGTTGTGACTGTTTCCAGCTGTGTCATTCAGTAGCATTAAATATGTTGACCTTGTGGGGCAACTGTTACCACCAAAGAGCTCAAGAAGTATTTTTCTTGTCCACTGGAAACTCTTCACCTAATACCAGTAATTGCTTTTCCCCTAGTTCCCCTATCCCTGCTAACCACTGTCTGCTTTGTTTTTATAAATTTGATGTCTCCAAGTACCTCATATACGTGAAACATACAACATTTGCCATTTTATAACTAACTTATGACCCTTAACGTAACATCTTTACGCTTGGTCGATACTGTCGCATGTGTTAGAATTTTCCTGCTTTTAAAGCTGAGCAGCATTCCATTGGATGGGTCTGCTGCATCTAGTTTCTTTGTCATCTGGGGGTGGACACTTGAGCTCCTTCCAGTTCGACCCTGCATAGCTGCTATGAAGAACTTGGACCGATATCTATTAAAATCACTGCTCTCAGTTCCTTTGAATGCATACCCAGCTGTGAAAGTTTTAGATCATACAACAAAATGTTTTCAAGTTTTTGAGGGACTTCCGTGGTCCTCTGTACTTGACTACATCATTTTTACTGCCTAAAATATCAGAACCTCAAGAGCTGGTCTGGTTATTTATCGTACCGACCGAATATGCCAACACGTACACCTTACTACCACTTACTGTTGATTTCATTTTGTTTTGTTAGCACCCATTCTAATGATATGAATATCTATCATTTAATTGTGACTTTGATTTGTATTTCTCTAATGGTTTGTGATATTGGGCATCTTTTTACATGTCTTTTTACTGCTTGTATTGTTTTTTCCTTTGAAGAAACATCTGTATAAGCCCTTTGTTCATGAACAATTTTTGGACTTGTAGAAGTTTTTATTATTCTGCATATTAATTTCACCAGCCACGTACCATCCATTAAGTTGCTTTTCACTCTGCTGGCTATCTTCTTCAATGCTTGGAAGGTTCTAAGTTTGACATAGTTCAGCTAATCCACGTTTTTCCTTTCGTTGCTTGTGCCATTGGTATGTTCAAGAAACAACTGCCAAATTCATTATCAGGAAATATTTTCTTGAGTTTTTTATGAGACTTTTATATTTTGATGGATTTTGAGCTAATTTTAGTAAATGCGCAAAGATAAGAGTCAAATTTTACTAAATACGTGGCTATCCAGCGCCCTCCTATCCACACTGAGCCATCTTGGCATCTTTGTGGGAAATCTTTTGACTGGCTTCATTTACAGGTTTTTCCACTCTGTTGATCTTCATCTTTGTCTTAATGACAGTGCCACACCATTTTGATTAGTGTAGTCTTGTAATTAGCTTTAAAATCAGAAAGCATCCGACCTTGGTTCACTCTTTCACAAAACCACATTATTATATAGTTTGTTATTATTATAGCACACTTAAGACTCCATATGAATATTCACTTGCATTCTTCCATTTCTACAAAAATCATTTCAGTGTTGAATATTTTATTTTTAAAATATCTATCTGCTGACTTGAATGTAAAAGCAAATTTTAACATGATAAATTACATCTCTTCCAAATATTTTAATGAAAGACTTCTTTTGGCTAGGGGTGTGCTGCTAAGCTTCTGTGAGTAAGCTCTGCAGAGAACATCAGGCTGCCCTGTCCCATACATCTGCAGAGGGAAATTATTTTAGAGAATGCAAAAAGTAACATTTTTAAGCACCAAATAATGGCCCTTTAAATCAACCATGCCTTAGTGTTGTCCTGGTATGATACATTATTAATCACATTAGCTTTGCTTTTTACAATCCAGGAAAAACTGGCTTTAATTTCTATAATCACAGCTAATAACATTATAGATTACAACTTCTTAGCTTTTAATCCACTTATAACATTAGTATTACCTAAGTTGGTTAAACATGCAATTTAATTTTATGAGATTTAAAGATAACCCATTTCCTCTTGCAACATTCTGGTGGAATGCACTGTTTTTCCTTCCTCAGTTTACATATTTTCTTTTGGAATAAACCATGGAGAACAAAGTGACTCCTGAATTATAGACAAAGCTGTCAGATGAAAGACTAAGGAAGTTGACAAAATGTAACTGTTTAGAGCTTTTGAACAAGACTTAGTAGTCAAGGTTGTCCTGAGGGGTTCATGACCAGCTTGGTTGAACTTCTCACTTCACAGAACTTAAATTTACTCTTCTTGATTTCAACAAATATTTACTGCGTGCCTATCATGTGGCAGGCACTCTGTGAGGGATAGTAGACATAGCCTCTGTCCTCACAGTGGTTCACCACTCCAGGAGGAAATAGACAGTAAACTAATAAATTACCTTATGTAAATAGATACAGAACACTTGAGTTCCCAGAATGGGGAAGTGCTCACAAAACGGCCATGTTCCGGCCTTCCCACTGCAGTGATGGGCTATATTTAAGCAGTTAGCTAAATCATACAAAGGAGGGCTGGTGTTTGGGCTTAGCATCATTCTGGGTCTTCTAGAAGTAAAGACAGATCTGGGTTTTTCCCTCAAATATATCCTTTGTTGAAAGCCAACGGCTCTTGGCAAGAATGTCATGTTTAAAGCACACCAAGTCACTATTTAGGGGTAGGCTTGTATCCTCCCCACTGGATGTGGCCTCCTCCCAGTCAAGTCAGGGGAGGATGTCAAAGTGACATCACCCGAGAGTCTGCAGCGAGCTACCTCCCTAGGTCAGTGTTTTTTGAAGTCTGTGTTTCATCACAAACACCCAGGTAAATATTAAAATGTTGTTACTGTTCTGGGAGGTGAAAGAGATGTCAACAGTCTTAAGTCATAACGAGAGAGGAATAAACAGGTCTGTTCTTCTGTTGTTGTTCATATGCAGGGGAAAGGGGCCTGAGAGGATTTTTTTTAAATTTATTTATTTATTAAATATTTCTGCCTCCTCCCCGCCACCGCCTCCCATTTCCCTCCCCCTCCCCCAATCAAGTCCCCCTCCCTCATCAGCCCTAAGAGCAATCAGGGTTCCCTGCCCTGTGGGAAGTTCAAGGACCACCCACCTCCATCCAGGTATAGTAAGGTGAGCATCCAAACTGCCTAGGCTCCCACAAAGCCAGTATGTGCAGTAGGATCAAAAACCCATTGCCATTGTTCTTGAATTCTCAGTGCGAGTCCCATTCTATCCCATGCTTTTTCAGACCCATGCCAGCTGGTCTTGGTGAGTTCCCGATAGAACATCCCCATTGTCTCAGTGTGTGGGTGCACCCCTCGCGGTTCTGAGTTCCTTGCTCGTGCTCTCTCTCCTTCTGCTCCTGATTTGGACCTTGAGATTTCAGTCCGGTGCTCCAATGTGGGTCTCTGTCTCTGTCTCCTTTCCTTGCCTGATGAAGGTTAATATTCAGGAGGATGCCTTTATGTTTTTCTTTGGGTTCACCTTCTTATTTAGCTTCTCTAGGATCACGAACCTGAGAGGATTTTGAACTTTTTTTTTTTACCACAAAGAATTGGTAAATGTTCACCCTGTCTTGAACTTACACATTAATATATATTGAAGCACGACATGATTCCTCATACGTGTGTACAGTTTCTATGTGTCAGATCAAGTAAATTATATTAACCTTGTGAAAAGCTATGAAATGTCACCTGAAGTCCTCCTGTGAACTTACTGACACCGGAGGCTGCACTGTGAGGGTCAGAGGGTCATTGTCATTCCCATTGTGCTCCTAAGGTGCATGTGCCCCCATTTCAGAAATGCAGAAGGAGAGTATAAGAGCAAAGTTGCTTTCCCTGCACCCTGCTCATTATAATTTGGTTTGCTTTGTTCAAAGACTTCATAATTCAGCAAGTTTAAACACAGTAAAAAAAATAATAGCAGGCATAATAATCAATAACTGCATTTTGCCTTTAAATGAACGTGTTTTGAGGTTCAGCTTCTAGGCACCATCAGGTCAGTTAGGGTTGCTCTGGTTCATACAGGATACTGTGAACTAACTACCCGGTCTCCTCGCTGGTGTCTTCCACAGTTTGTTGATTCGCACCTGTTTGCCTGGATCTGGCCTGGATTTTCACAGTCCAGCCTCCTAGGATTCTGTTCCCTTAGAAACTAAGGCGTACTTGCAGGCAAACTGGGAGAACTGGTGAGCCTGGTTTGTCTAGAACTGGCAGATACATCTCAATTTCCAGGGAGCCTCTTGGTCTGAAGGGACCGTGATCCTTCAGTGAAGCAAAGTCGGTGGGACTGATACTCCAGGAGATCACGGAGGAACTCTAGGAGGCAGCAAGTCCCTGGAAATGAGTGAACCTTCAAGAACCTTCAGTTAACAGCACAGTGTATACCAGAGTGTATACAATGAAGAAACTACTGACAAGACCGTTCTACAAGGGGGGAAGGTTTTTATTGTGGGTAGGAGAGAGAAAAGATCCCGAGGCCTCTGGAAGTGTCCAGAGCAGAGAGAAAAACAAGCCGACTAGACATGGCCAGGGCTATAAGGAAGCAGGAGAAAGCAGGAGAGCAGGAGAGGATAGCGGAGAGACAGCAAAAGCTAAAGCGTAGCGAGAGGCCGAGAGAACCTGGCTGGAGACCGCACAAGAAGGCAAGGTAGAGTAGTTGGTGGGATAGCGCAGCCGCGTGTGGTAAACAAATCCCGTGCGTTCTAAAGACATAACTGGTGGGAGGGCCTTTGGATCTAACACACAGCTGTCTCTTTGGGCTGAGTTGCCCTGTCGGACCCAGAGCAGTGACTTCCAAATGCAGCTATGTTGCCAAAAAACTTGTAGAGATGGTTTAAAACACAGTGTTGTGGGGGAAAGCAATGGTACAATGGAGGATTTCTTGCCTCAGGTGAGCATGACTCAAGGGCCTGGGGTCAGACAATCAGTAATCCATCAAACGCCATAGGCGAACTCAAAGAATGACTTTCATAGACAAAGGTCGAATGGGTTTCAGAAAAGTGTTTTAATATCAGTGAGAACTTAAGAGAAAGTAAGACACAGAACTCCCGTATAACTGAGGGGACCGGAAAGGAGGGGAAGGTAGGGGAGGGGAGGGGAGGGGAGGGAAGGGAAAGAAAGAGAACAACTTTGTCTTCTTCTTTACATGTGTTCTGAGACTCAAATCTCAGATCACCAGACTTGCCCACTGAACATCTTCCTCGTCTTGAGGCTCCTCTGGGTCTTTATAACAAACATATCTGACCATGTCCCTGTCCTGTGGATTCAAAGTCCAAAGTTTCTTGCTGCTCTGTGACTCAGCGTGTGACTCACAGGGTTTAATGTGAGGACATCATTACCATTGTGCTATCATCTTCTTGGATATTTCATAGTCTTTTTCTTAAGGTTTTAATTATTTTTTAATGAGTAGGAGCGTTTGGCCTGCATGTGTGTGTGTGTATTAACCACGTATGTGCTGGCTGCCCTCTGAGAAGATGACATCGGCTCACCTGAAACTGGAGTTACAAACTGTTGTTAGCTAGCCAACATGTGGGTGAGGGAATTGAACCCTGGACCCTATTCAGAAACAAGTGCACTTAACCACTAAGCTGTCTCTCCAGCCCCATCTTTATAGTCTTGTTCCCGGAATACTCTCGTCTAACTGAGCCCTTCTCCTTCACTCATTGTGAGATCTCAGGTCACACCCTACTGTTAGCTCAGATTCAAGTCAACCATTCTGGATAGACATCATTCCTCCCTGTGTTTCCTTTAGCATCTGCTTGTTGGAACCACATTATAAATTATTTCCCATTGTCAATATCCATTCAGACTCGAATTTCTGGGGATACAACTGTTTCTGTAATACCTGAATGCCACGCTTTGTACAACATGAATGTACACAGGTTATTTAGTGAATGGTTGATTCCGCTCTGATTTTGAGCCTGGTTCGTTTTATTATGCCTCTGACTCCTCGTCTGGCAAAGCCCAAATGCCCTCCCATGACTTGGTGACTCCCGTGTTCACCTGGCCCAGGGCAGCCCAGAGTGGCTCTATGCTGCCCCCACATGTTTTGAATCAGCTTCTACTGCAACTGACTGAGACCACACCCCTTGTTCTCCAGGGTTACCACGGGCATGAAGGTCTGTGGCTCTGTTGACAGAGACATGAGACCCCCGTGCTTCTTTCTGTGCCGGGCCTCATTTGTTTATCGCCAGTAAGTAAACTGAAGATCGTGTTGTCTCTTTCTTCTCCAGTCCCTTTCCTCCTCTCACACAGAAGAAGGCAGCTCGTTCTGAGAGCCATTTTTAAAGCATTCTCTCTGGTCCATTTACATCCTTAAGGTCTATTGAGAGCTCCCTGGAGTCCTCGGACTTTAACCACTTCTTTCTGGTTTAACTTCTCTGTGAAAATAATGTTTGAGAGCAGAAGCTTTCTGACATTCCGGATTTTATCCTTTTTCACAAGAATTAACACATTTCTTTTTCCTTTTCTTTTTCTTTTTGGGTTTTTGTTAGTTTGTTTTTTGAGACAGGGTTTCTACTTGTAACAGCTGCCTCTGCCTCCATAGCGCTGGGATTGCAGGCATGTGCCACCACCAAGCAAATCAATGCATTTCTAAAAATGCAGTTGTAAAGTGGTTTTATCTTTTTAGTGAAGGATCTTTTTTCCTACACTGAATCATGTATTTGAAGCAGTGAACAAATTTATTGTGATCACATAGTCATTATCACTAATCTACTGGTTCAAAAGATATTATACACAGGCTGGGCGTGTGTACAGAACTTTAATTGCAGTGCTCTGGAGGCAGAGACAGGTAGATCTCTGCAAGTTTGAGACCAACCTAATCTACACAGTGAGTACCAGGTCAGCCAGAGCTGCATAGAGAGTCCCTGTCTCAAAATACACACACACACATACACACACACACCCATCTCATCACAAGGGCAGGAGAGATGGTTTAGTATGTAAAAGTACTTGAGGCCAAGCCTGATGACAGAGATAACCAGCTCCTGAAAACTGTCCTCTGACTTCCACATGCATGCCAAGGTAGTTTGCAGCACACATAAGTAACAAATAAATAATAAGTAATTATAACAACTGTATTAAAAAAGATATCACAATATTGATTTACTCTATTAAATTATTTTAAATAGCAATATCATAGAAACAGTGTTGCTAATTTTTTTCAGTGCTATCTCTACAACCATTTACAGAGCCCCTTAGTAAGTTCATTATGACTAGAATGGCTCTAAGTCTATGATACACTGTAGCTCTTTTATTTGGTAATTAGTATTTGGAACAATTAAGCTAAGATAAAGTAACACGTGGTGTCATATTATGAATAAGTTGAAGAATAAGTGGGTTTTTTTTCTTGTAAAAGAAATAGGTGTTTCCTTTTCTCATATGGAAGCACAAAACACCAGAGCAGCCAAAGGCTTCTTGTACAACAACAACAACAAAACAAACAATGCTGGAGGTATACCATTGATGTAATTAAAAAAAAATCTGCGAAGAGGAGTCATGCCATGCAACAAGGCTCACACAGGAGGTTTATCGGAAGAGGAGAGAGAAGGGACAGAGACCAGTCCCTCGGGACAAGAGTGATGGAATAGCAAAAGAGAGAGAGAGAGAGACAGAGAGAGAGAGAGAGAGAGAGAGAGAGAGAGAGAGAGAGAGAGAGAGAGAGAGGAGGTACGCAAAGCCCACCTTTAACAAGAGTGTGCACAGGAGGTGCTCTTAGTGGCTGCAGCCGAGGTTGTATCCTGTCAGGACCTTAAGGGCAGGCCAGTACGGATATCTAAATACTAAAACTCATTCCCAACTTCAATATATATTGTAGAATCATAGTAACAAAAACATCATGGTACTGGCACAAATACAGATACCTACATAGATAGAAAAGAAGGCACATGAGTAAATCTATGTAACCATAGCAAACTGATATTTGACAAAGATGCCAATTGCAGACATTGGAGAAAAGACAGCCTCTCTAACAACAGCTGTTTGGAAAAGTGGATGTCCGCATGCAGAAGAGTAAACTGGTTCCAAATCACTCACCAGTTCAACTTGGATCAAAAACCTTACTATGTAACCCCAAATCCTGAAACTTCTAGAGGAAAACACTCGAAGGCATGGGTACCGGAATAGACAAAGCCTATCCGAGAGAATCCTGATAGCTTGGGAATAATATCAAGAATTGACAAAAGGGAACGCATTAAATCCAAAGGCTTCTCCCACCAAAGAAAATAAGTGGAGAGAAGTCTACAGAAGAAGATAAAAGTCTTTGCTAGCCACACATCTGAAAGAGTGTTAAAATCTAGAATTTATTTAAAAATTCAAAAAACTAAATAGCAAAGTAGCAAACTAATCAGTAAATGGGCCAATGCAGTGGCCAGGCAGCTCTCAAGAGATACAGTAAAAATGGCTAATAAATATGTAAAAAAATATCAGCATCATCCATCAGAGAAAAAATATTGAGATTGCATCTCATCCCAGTCACAAGGGCTGTCATAAAGACAACAGCGTGCTGGCAAGGACTCGCTCAGGGAGGGAGAACTTGCAGGTTGTCTATTGGTGGACTGTCAACTACTCCAACACTATGGAAATCACTATAGAAGTTCTGTAATGAACTAAAAGTTTATCTTTACCCTGTGACTCAACTGTACCACTCTTGGGTGTGTACTCAATAGACTCTAAGCCAGCACAGAGATATTTGCAGTTTTTTTTTTTTACATTAAAGATTTGTTTATATTTACCTTTTTATGTGTTTACCTACATAAGTTTATGAGCACCATGTGGATACAGAGGCCTGCAGAGGCCAAAAGAAGGAATCAGATCCTCTGGAGCTGAAGTTACAGGCAGTTTTGAGCTGCCTGGCCTGGGTGTTGGGGACCAGATGCCCTGTAAAATCAGCTCGTGCTCTACTCACTGAGTCATCCCTACAAGCCCTACACTTGCACTTTTATGTTTATTGCAGGGCTATTCTTAATAGCCAAGTTGTGAATCAGGGTAAGTGTGTTGACAGATGCGGAAAGAAGAATGGTATGTGCATAATGGATTTTATTCCATCATAGAGTTGAACGAAATGTGTAGTTGACAGGAAAATGGATGCAAATGGGGACCAACATATTAAGCTAAATGAATCAGACTCAGGTAGATAAACATTGCATGTTCTCTCTTCTGTGAATCCTAGATTTTGTATGGTTACATAAACCATATACATGAACGTAGACGTGAGACTAGGGGAATGAGAACGGCAGGAATAAAGGAGAAGGGATGGGGAAGTGAATACGATCAAAGCACATTACATAATTGTACAAAAGTCTCTATGACAGTCATCACTATGCACAATAAATATACTCCAGTAAAAGTATAGTAAATGTCTCCATTGACTTGGGACCTGCTCTGTGCCAAATCCTACACCCGTCAGTCTATAAATGCCTATCTATTTCCATCCTGGCAACATTCATGTGATGGAGTTGTTAGAGTTTTATTCCATAGTTGATAAAGTTAGCTTACAGCACCATGTGTAATTCACTTAGGTCTAGGAAAGTAATTACAAGGTTCTTTAAAGATGGGTTCATCCCATTATACAGCAATGCAGGTTATAGTCCATGTTTTAATCAAGTTCTTGATTGTCTTAGTGCTTTAGAATTTGCTACATATGCTTCTGTCACATAGACTAGTCTGAGTTAATAGTCAGGAGTGTTTACTTCAGTTTATGTCTAAACATATGTCATAAAACATATGTCTCTGAACATTTAAGGCTGAAGGTGATTTAGGAAGACATGATATCAACTTCTGGGCCTCCACAAGCACATGCTCACACATGAGCACACATGTATGTATATACACATGGAGACATAGAGGAGGAGGGGGAGGAAGGAGAGGAGAGGGAGAAGGGAAAGAAAAGGCCTGTTTTATCCAGGAGACGCAGCCCTTAGTTGGAGTGCAGCTTTAATTAGTGAGAGATGCCTGAGCTGTATTTTAGCCCCTTTTTATTCTGTCTGCCAAATACCTTGGACAAGGCACAAATCTGAACCTATGGTGGCCCCATAGTGCAGGAGCCTCCTGTACATCAGCTGCTTTTGATCTCCAGAAGAAAGGGCTCCTACACTCATCTCATCCACATAAGCACATATATCGTTATCAGATGTGGGGCTACAGCCTGTGCCCAACAAGCTAGGTTGGTTACCTATCCACCATCAGCCAATTAAAACAGCAAGTGAAGGACATGACCATCTTTCTCCTCTAATCACTTCCCTATCTGGGGTCAATTGTTTTTTGTTTTTTTGTTTTTGTTTGTTTGTTTTTTTGCTTTAACTAAAGATGGACATGTATGTCACCTTGAAAGGAGAAACCATGAAGAGTGGCTTGTGGACAAGGAAGACAAATTTGTAATCACATGTGAAAGTGGAAGAATTGGTGATGGTAGGGGTTGGCACACTGGAAGTCTCCATAGGAAGCTACCATTGTGCCTCTCCCTCAGTGGGACTATAGACATGTGCCACTGTGCCTGCTTTTCACATGGCTTCTGAAGATCCACCCTCGGGTTCTCACGCATGCATTGCGAGCACTCTCCCAAATGAACCATCGCGCTAGCCCCTGGCCCCTGCTCCTGATTTTCAGATATATTCCCCTGCTAACCCGACAAGGCGCTGCTGTGCTCTGTGTGTTTTCCCCTGGGTGATGATGAACTACTTTTTTGTTAGCTTGTTTTCCAGCTTTAATAATCTCACTAATATTCCTAATTACTAAGTTCTTCAAATTTAATATTTCGCAAAATTATCTTGAAATAAGTTTAGCTATATGTATCAGCAACACTGATAATATGAAAATTCTTGTTCACTGCTGGCCCCCTGGTGAATTAATCTTTATCCTTCTGGATAAGATTAATTTGGAACCCGAAAAAAAAAAACTGTGACAAAATGACAAGCTTTAGAAACACAAATCTTGTAATGATCAGATTGGGACTTCGTTTAGATTAAGATGCTCGTTTAGCTAGTTAGCTCTCCTGTGAAAACATGCATCCTAATGGCTGCGTTTGGGATTTTAAACTCGCAGTTAGCACTGGTGCAGGAAAAAGCTATCTTACTGTTTTACAGACTGAGATCTGTGCCCAACCAGTTGCAATGAAGTTGTATACCAGTTTACCTACTACCCTATTGGTAATGCAGCTCCAAGTGTAGAGGGAAATACACAGCAAATGTCAGCTGCATCAGAACAAATCAGTGAAAAAAAAGTGCCCATAGGTGTATGCATTGTCTGATGGGACCAAAGACAGTGCCACATAGATCTACAGCAGCTCCCAGAGGTGTGGGCATTGTCTGATGGGACCAAAGACAGTGAGTGCCACATAGATCTACAGCAGCTCCCAGAGGTGTGGGCATTGTCTGATGGGACCAAAGACAGTGCCACATAGATCTACAGCAGCTCCCAGAGGTGTGGGCATTGTCTGATGGGACCAAAGACAGTGAGTGCCACATAGATCTACAGCTGTGGTTTTCTGGAAAGCTTCAGGAAGATGCTGAGCTAAACCACTGAAAAACTAACCATGACCTACCAGCCTGACTTGTCTGCTGATAGTCTGAGTGTTAAAAAGATAGAATCCGATATGAATTATTTAGTTAAAAGCCTAGCCCAGCACAGTGTGAGTTCTCAACCATGTGCTTCGGTGCAAAGCAAATTATTTATGAGAAAGGAAACCAGCAAAAATGGTTGTTTGTTGATTGCACATAGAGTTATAACTACAATGAACGTGGTTATAGAATAAAGGGAGTGAGGTTTACTGTAAGACAAATTTGAACACTACATTGTGAACATAAATAGAAAAACTGAGGATTTTGGTCATTGCAGATCTCATAACACTGAAACAGGTTTTCCAGGGACACCCCTACCTGTCTCCTCTCTCACATCAGAGCTACTTAAGTAAAGCAATTTTTGTGTAGTTAATATTAGCACAAATTCTTTTTCTGCTCCCCTGCTTCCTAGCAACCAAGGCCTAGTATCTGCTTGTTAATCTGCATTTGTTGGGGAGGGGGGAGAAAAACCAGAACAGAATTCCCAGTGAATCTGTAAGAGCCCCGAAGCATGGGGTACACCCAGTAAGCTCTGTGCTGCTTTCGTGAGGGCAATGTGTGGTCTGCAGTGTCAGCCGTCTGACCTTGCTGTCCTTTCGGCCACAGGCTAGAGAAGATGTGATCCACATGCTGAAGACAGAGAAAACCAAGCCTGAGGTCTTAGAGGCACATTACGGATCTGCAGAGCCAGAGAAAGTGCTTCGGGTCCTGCACCGAGACGCCATCCTCGCTCAAGAGAAGTCCATAGGAGAAGACGTCTATGAGAAACCCATCTCAGAGGTAAAACGGGGTACCAGTGAGCCTCCCTAGTGAGAAACTGCAGAGATCTTCCTTCTATACGCTTTGATGTTTTCCCCTAAATGCAAAATTGTTATGATGCCCTAATGCAGAATTAAATATAGTTAAGTAATTCATGGGCTGTACTAGGTAAGTTTTGATGGGAGTTTCAAACTTTTACTTAAATATACTTCAGGTTAGAAATATATTTTTCTATATGATTAGGAATGTTATATGCCCTTGAAATACACTATTGATTTACCCTTCTCAGAAATAGCACATTTAAAAATATGAGGTGCTTGCTAGTTCTCACTTGGAGGAAGTGCTGCTATGGTAAGACCTGGTCCCCTTGGGCAGGCGCTTCCTAAGCACATACTTTGTGCCAACAGTACATGACAGAACAAGAGGACTGATGAAGCCGGGGTTTCGTGAAGATAGGATACACAGAGAAGCAGCAACCTGGTGTAGGATGTGCAAGACCTCTCTCTGAGAACTATACTCTTTAAATGTCCTAAAGAGCCTCCCTGTGTTTAGCATGGACCCCTACTATATTTTCTCTAGAAATTCAGATCATTACAAGCCTTATATTATGACAGTGATGATTACTACCCAGACGAGGTCTGCTTCATGTACATGATGACACCTTAACTTCTGAGATCAGGAAGATGTTATCCAGTTTCTGTGAAATAATGTAATCGCCTCAAATTTAGGGAATCCACCCCTAGAAGGCCAGCAAGTAAATTATAACACTATGAACCGGTATGATTGCACAAGCCTGTAATTCCAGCACACAGGAGGCTGAGGCAGGGGGATTGTGAACTTGAAGCCTGCCTGGGCTGCATTAACAAGACTGAGTCTCAAACAACAAAGCAAAAACATTAAGGCGGAGATGGCTAGTTTATAAAGCCTGTTGTCATGGAGAAAATACCAGAAGGTGGTGGCACACCATTTCCCTTTCAATGTTCTTCATCAAGTCATGGGCCCCTAGACCAGAGTCACAATGTACAGTCACTGCGTGTGAAGTCAGACACTAAGCTCTTCCCCGGCTTTGCTCCCTTAGCTGGACAGACTGGAGGAGAAGCAGAGGGAAACATACCGCCGCATGCTGGAGCAGCTGCTGCTGGCGGAGAAGTGTCACAGGCGCACCGTGTACGAGCTGGAGAACGAGAAGCACAAGCACACTGACTACATGAACAAGAGTGACGACTTCACCAACCTGCTGGAGCAGGAGCGAGAGAGGTAACTTGCACAGACACTGCCTACCTCTGGGTCCCTGCCATTTCCTGGCTGGCCCGCAGGAGAGGCCAGGCTCAAAGCACTAGTTGGAGCACTAAGGCAAGAGAAGGAAATTCAGGGGATTCACATAGGAAAAGACGTCATATACAATATGGACAAGGGGTGGGCAGAGTGGACAGCGCTGTCTCATTACTGACTTCAGTGGGGTTGCTTCATGTTTTTCTCCAGTTACGATGATGTTGGTTGTGGGCTTCTCATATCCAGTGTTTATTATATTGAGTTATGTTCACTCTAGCTTGACATTCTCTACGACAGCAATCCTCAGCCTGTGGATCACAGCCCCACAGGGGTGGCACATCAGATATCCTGCATATCAGATATTTACATTACAATTCATAACAGTAGCAAAATTACAGTTATGAAGTAGCAATGAAATACTTTTGTGGTTTGGGTCACCACAACTTGAGGAAGTATATTAAAGGGTCACGACCTTAGAACGGTTGAGAACCACTGCTCAAGAACTTTTACCAGGAAGACATGTTAGATTTTGTCAAAGACTTTTTCTATAGTTATTGAGGTGATCATGTGACACTTAGGCAGGTTTTGTTATGGGGGGTAGGGAGACTTACCTGAGATTATCACACGACTGTGCTTGGGGTGCGCATAAACATGGTGCAGCATTCTCACCAGGATGTTTAGCTTGGGGTGCGAATAAGCATGGTACGATATTCTCACCAGGATGTTTAGACCCTGAAAATCATAAAGCTGAAAAGAAACCCCAGGGGTTTGTATATGAATTTGATCAGTGAAGCCCCTTCATTTGAAAGCTTTATTACACATTGACTATAATATGAATTAAAATAATTTACATTATTGAAATAATATAAAATTTCTCTTTGGGGTTGAAATCAATTTTTCAGAAAGGTAAATTCTTACCGTTAATTATAAGTGAAACTTCCCCATTAATACCAGTGTAGAAAATCTTAATATTGGGTATATATAAATGACTACATTTTTAACTTTTAAAACATCGCATGCATTTTTTTTTTACTATATATGTATGAGTGTTTTGCCTACATGTATATGTGTGTACCACATGCATGCCTGGAGTCCCTGGGGAAGTCAGAAGAGGGCCTCAGAGTCCTTGGAATTGGAGTTGCAGATGGTTGTGAGCTGCTATGTGGGTGCTGTAAAGCAAACCCTCATCTTCTCCAAAAGCAACAATTGCTCCTAACTGCTGAGCCATCTCTCCAGCCCTAGGCTGCACACTTTAAAACTTTAAGAAACCAAACAAAAACTGAGTGTGTTCTACCATGATTCTCTGGACTTGGGTCCTGGAGCCCTGATTGGGGGAAGAGAGGGAATGAAGAAATGACAGACACACAGACACACATACAGAAAAACTGATTAGGTGGAGTGGTGCACACTGATGGACCAGTACCTACCACTGCTACAACCTGGAACCTTTGCGTGTTCCTTCTATGCAGCCCAGGGGAGGGCCAGTTAGTCTCTGTAGGAGTTGCTCTGCGGGCAGCTAGTTTAACGCTGTAAACATCCAGGAGGAGGAAGCTGCCCTTGCCAGTTTTTGTACAAACAGATCAGTGTCCCACAGTGCCCAGAAGGAAGGCTTTCTTATCCCTCTGAGCCTCCCCAGGGAAGGTTGACACTCCTCTAGGGCTGAGGCACTGAGGTCCTAGATGTGGATCTCCCCTGGTCAGCAATACACATTCCCTAGACTTCATCCATTCATCAGCAATACACATTCCCTAGACTTCACCCATTCACAGCTTCCTCTTCTCCCTAATAGGCATTCTCACACCCATTCTTGTAACACTGTTTCCTCAAACCAGAGGCTGCCACACAGGAAGCAGAGGACCCTCAGCCCCACTGCCTCCATTAGTAAGGCTTTCTATTTAGTTGTTGGACTCACTCTTTTAAGTTATTTTTCTCCTCTCCTTCATCCACATGGTTGCTTCTTGGACTTCTGCAGTGTTTGAAACGACTGACACTGAACCGCCCATAATCCCAGCCTTTGGTAGAGGCAGAAAAATCAGGGCCAGCCTCAGCAACATAACACTCCAAGGTCGGGCTGTGCTACACGAAACCTTGCCTCAGTAGCCAAACAAAGTCAATGAATGACACAGAACAGGTTGCACTTATAAAGACTTTTTAAAAATGTAACTGGCAATGTTACCTCTTCCTGGGTGCAGCACTTTCCTGGGGAGGAAGAAAACATTGAAATTTTGTGTCCTACACTCCTAATTTATAGCTTCTTTGTGGTCCATTTAAATGAAGTAAGCCAAAGCTGGATGGCTTCCCGTTTAAACAGGCGAGCTGGTAACCAGGGAGAATAAATCCCCCTCCCCCAGTCTCTGAGAGTTATAGGGCCCAGCGAACAAAGTCCCATGTGTCCAGAGCACGGCAGATGGGAAGTCCTGCTAGGGCGAAGAGATCTTCCTCCCCCAGCTCCCTGGTCTCCCAGCATTAGACGGGTAGAGGCTAGCCTTGACTACATAGTGAATTAGAGGACACCTTGGGCTATCTGAGATACTACTACCCAGGAGCCGGAGAGATGGCTCCAAGGTTAAAAGCACTTACTGCTCTTATAAGGGACCCTAGTTCAGTTCCCAGCACCCATGGCTCAGAACCATCTGCAGGGCTTCCTTTGCCCTCTTCTGTCCCCCGCAGGCACTGAACACAGTACATGTTCCACAGGTATGCACACACGTGTGCAAATGAAACACTCATATGCATGGTTAAAAAATCCAAACAGGAACAAGTATCACAAACCAGGTTCTAAACACAATATAAATCCATGTACCTACAACGTCAGGAAAAACAAAGTAACACATTTGCTGCTAATTCTTTAAAATGTCTGAGATTGATGGGTATGCACATGTGATATAATGATAGAGGTGCGGGGAACCTATGGAAGAACATTGGCCTAACAAAATACAAAACCCAGGATGTGACCTACAACACCACAGAAATATATCACATCAAATATCTGAAATGAAGCATTTCAACTAACTTTAGAGCACCGGTATAAATTATTTTTAAGCACTTTGTAAACTGTTTAGAACCAACTGTCTGTCCGTCTTTCCTGTGATTTCTCTGTTAAAGCTGACTGCGTGAAGCGGTGCCAGTACACTTAGAGTGAGTTTAATCTGGCTGTGAGGATGGGAGAACCGCCTCTGCCGTTTCTTCTCTGCTTGGCTACGGTCTGTGCTGTGAGAGTAACCAGAGAGTAACTTTAGCTTGATGGGTAGCTCTGCCGTGCTCCATCTACAGCATCGGGCTTGTTTATTCGCCAGCAGAAGGACAGTTCTCCTCCTTGTCTTTCTGGGCCGGTTAATAAAGGGTCGCCTTTCCCGAGTAAGGTACTATGCGTGCAATATAGTAATTTTAGTCAGGTAATTTTAAAAAATGTGACAAGCCATCCACACTGTCATCAGCTGACATCACTGGGGAATGTCACCGAGCTTTTGCATATCAAGGAAGAATTTGTTAGGGATTTTAGTTTGCTTTGGTCTATAACTCTTTACTGACTGAAGCACAGTGCACTTGTACCTTAAAACACCCAGTAGGCTCCTCAGAGCTTAGACTGGCACTCTGAATTCCTCTCTCATTTGAAGCGTGACTGGCTATCTGGCAGTGGAAACTTGAGGTTTGGAAACCACATGACCAAAATGCTCCAGGTCAGTCCTTTTTTTTTTTTTTTTTTTTTTTTTTTTTTTTTTGGTTTTTCGAGATAGGGTTTCTCTGTGGCTTTGGAGCCTGTCCTGGAACTAGCTCTTGTAGACCAGGCTGGTCTCGAACTCACAGAGATCCGCCTACCTCTGCCTCCCAAGTGCTGGGATTAAAGGCGTGCGCCACCACCGCCCGGCCAGGTCAGTCCTTTTGAAGCAAGCATTTGTGTTTAGATCTTCTGGGGAGCTGGCAGGATATTGGGTTGCCCATGTTGTAGCCCTGCCTCTTTGGCTCCCCAGCCTTTCTCTCCATATCTCTGTCCTCCCTCTCCTTGTTCTTCAGCCTCTCTCTCTATGAGGTTTCATTCTCCTTTCCTGAGACTGGAACACAAAACAGCCACACTAGTTAGCCATACAGGTCAGACAGTGGTGGCACACACCTTTACTCCCAGCAGTCAAGCCACTAGGGAGCTCTTACCTCTATGAAGTCTTCAGACTGAAAGAGAGCAAGTTCCTGTCTCATCCTCCTTTATGTTCCTCTCCAGTGTTGAGATTAAAGGTGTGCACCTGGCTTCTGTGGCTAACTAGTGTGGCTGCTGGGATTAAAGGTGTGTGTCACCACTGCCTAGCCAATATGACTGACTAGTGAGTCTGTTTTGCATTCTGGTCTTCAGGCAAGTTGTATTTATGAAATATCACTACCCAGAATATACAGTATTTTACTTCAGGTGTATGCTGGGGGTGATTATGTAGTGAAGCTTTATGTTTATGGGAGAGCTAAATAAAGCCTCCTAAACCATTGTTTTGTTATTGCCCTTTGAGTGTCAAGACAATATGTGCAGAAATTATTTTTCACATTTCAAGAATTACTTGATTCATACAAAACAAGAGTTCTAAAATTAATTACTGCAAATGGACATTAAGTTGTTCTGTGCTTCTTTATTATGTTAAAAGATTGGTCGTAGTTTATTATCACCATACAATGCATATTTATTTACCTCTACACATAAGGGTCCCAAGTTGGAAAGAGAAAACAACATGAAAAAGGTACTGTTTAGTTTGGAATTTCAGTAAAAAAGATGAAAGTATCTTGTTGCATTAACTAAGATTGGGTAAAGAAGGATTTCTTGCTTAAACAATATACGTTATTCAGTTTGGCCCATGTGTTTGGCCTTGATCTTTGAAAGCATAATTCTGAGCAGATGATATCACCTCTAGAGTTTGTACTTTATCCTCTGTCTGAGCTCCATGGCTTGCGATTGTAATCCTGAGTGTCACCAAGGCTGCTCCACGAATGTCAGACTAGAATACAGTTACATCAAAAAGTGTGTGTGGGTGCTGTCTAAATCTATCCTTTTAAACTCAGATTGTAAAGCTTTTGGATTTTACAGGCTCAGCTGGGAACAACATAAATAATGACATCATCACGTAATATTGCAGCAAGGTTTTCAAGCACATGCTGATTGTTTTGAATAACTGTACGAATCAGAATCCCAAAAGAAACTCTCTCACCTGTGTAGTACAGAGTGCCCAGAGGAGGGACCTGAGTGGAGGAGAAGCCCCTTTAAGTTAGTGTGAGGGTGGGCATTTTCCTGCTGATCTGTGGGGTAGTCTATGCTAGTCTAGTTGCTCAAGTAGGAAATAACCTCTCAAAACCTACTATTTCTTTACTACTTAAAAATTATTTTATTGAATGTTTGTCTGCATATATAATCTGTATATCACATGTGTACAGTGCTCACAGAAACCCGAAGAGGACATCAGATTCCATGAAATTGGAATCAAAGGTGATCAAAGGCCACCAATGTGGGTACTACGAATCAAACCAGGGTCCTCTTCAAGAACAGCAAGCACTCTTCACTGCAGAGCCTTCTCTCCAGCCACAGCCAAGACCTACTGTGTCTGAGACCTTGCTATAGTGGTCTGGAATCACTGGGAATATTTTAAATTAGAAAACATCCTTGCTCTCTTCTCTTAGCTTAGCCCGTGGCTAAAGGCTGGTGTTATCAACCTTTCTGATAAGATAGACACATACACCACCTTGTCTGCTCCTTACAAAACTGTACTTTTGATTCTTGTTTCCACAAGTAGATTAAGTTCCTTCCACCAGACAACTACCAGAGTCAGGTTTGGAAAGTTTTTTGTTTGTTTTTTGTTTTCTGCTTCCAATTTCTTACCTTCTAAATAAAGTAACACTTCATTCCTCCAAATGTGTGGAGGAGGAAGAGGGAGGTGACTTGGAAAGTTGGTCAGGCATTGATTTCACAGAGATTAAACTTGATTAGAAGACTTACCACTTACTATTAGTGTCCTACTAACCAAGAAAGTTGCTGGGAATACAGTTTTGGGGTGGACTTCTGATTTGGTTTGGTGGTAGTGGTGGCGGGTGTTGTCGTTATGTTGTTGTTGCTTGTTTGTTTTTGAGACAGGGTCTATTGTCACCTGGAAGTCACTATGTAGGTTTGGCTATCGTTGGACTTACAGCTATCTGCCTGCCTCTGACTCCTGCAGGCTGGGATTAAAGAAATGGGCCACATTCCTGGTTTAGAGACAGGCAGTTTTTAAGAAAGGGGAATTAGAATTCAGAAGTCTAGTGACCAACCCACGCGGGATGGTGGTAGGAGGGCCGCAGCTAGAAGACTGGCTGTTATAAAAGCAACGAAGGGGACTTGAGCAGGAAGAATACACTGAAACACTGTCTGTGGAAATAGAAGGGCCTCGACAGCAGCAGCAACAACAAAATGTTTGATGCAGGATATTTCAGAGCTGAGAGTCCCCTTAAATCCTTTTCAGCAATTTCTTCTGAATGTCGTTCATTCTCAAAGACTGGAGACTCCCGAATCTGCTAGCAATGTTGTGTCTGAGAGCATGGATAAAGGGATCTTGTAAGACAAAGGATGCCACTGGAGAATGCTGCTTTTCAGAGTGAACAAAACAAACAAACAAACAAACAAAGTGAACATGTACATACGACATAATGTTTTCAAACATTCCTGAAAACAGTTGCAGCAGAGTAGAAGATGCCCAGTGTCATGGATTACATGTTTAATTGACACAGCCATGATACTAAAAAAAGGTAAATTTACGTTTTCCTACTCTGGCTGGTGGAGCATGTGATGCAAGGGATATTAATACTAACTCAAAAGTAGTGGTTTCAGGTATATTGTTTCCTAATTTTCTGAGAAATTGCCATACTGACATCCAAAGGGGCCGTACCAGTTTGCACTCCCACCAGCAATGCAGGAGTGTTCCCTTTACCCCACAACCTCTCCAGCATAAGTTGTCATCAGTGTTTTTGATCTTGGCCATTCTTACAGATGTAAGATGGAATCTCAAAGTTGTTTTGATTTGAATTTCTCTGATGACTGAAGATGTTGAGCATTTCCTTAAGTGTCTTTCAGCCATTTTAGATTCCTCTGTGGAGAGTTCTTTGTTTAGGTCTATACCCCATTTTTAAAAATTGGATTATTTGTTCTTTTGATGTCAAGTTTCTTGAATTCTTTGTATAATTTGAAGATCAGCCCGCTTTCCGATGTGGAGTTGGTGAAGGTCTTTTCCCATTTTGTAGGCTGTCGTTCTGTCTTGTTGACCGTGTTCTTTCCTATACAGAAGCTTGTTGGTTTTAGGAGGTCCCATTTATTTACTGTGCTACTGGTCTCCTGTACCAATGTATTCAAGTATACTTCCTACTTTCTCTTCTATGAGGTTCAGATCCAGCAATACCATTTTTCAGTATGGACCCAAAGGATGTTCATTCATACCACAAGGACATGCACTCAACTTTGTTCATAGCAGCATTATTCATAATAGCAAGAACCTGGAAACAACCTAGATGCCCCTCAACTGAAGAATTAATAAAGAAAATGTGGTACATTTATACAGTGGAGTACTACTCAGCAGTAAAAAATAATGACATCTTGAAATTTGCAGGAAAATGGGTGGATCTAGAAAAAAATCATACTGAGTGAAATAACCCAGACCCAGAAAGACAAATATAATTAACATGTACTCAATCATAAGTGGCTTTTAGATATAAAGCAAAGAAAAACTAGCCTACAATCCACAACTCCAGAGAACCTAGATAACAGAGAATCCTAAGAGAGACATATATGGATCTAAATAGGAAGGAGAAAGGCACAAGATCTCCTGAGTAAATTGGGAGCGTGGGGGTCATGGGAGAGGGTAGGAAAGTGGGGAAAAGGAGGAGAGCAGAGAAAAATTATAGCACATCAAAAACAATAAAAAAATTGATAAAACAAAACAAAAACAAAAACAACAAAAAAGAAGAAACAGTTTCAGACATCAAAGGATTAGAAATACTTTCTTCAGTTATGGAGGTTTGGGATGAGTAGTCCTGAGAAAAATGTCCCTTCTCAAAATAATGTCTCACAAGAAGCTAAAATTCAGTCAGTCTTATTAGGTCAAGTCTTTGGATTCACCTGGCTGAAGCTGCAGTGACCTCTGACATCACATGGCTAGCAGACAGCAAGATCATCATGCCCAAAACTTCTTTGGTGAATACATCATTGCCTTTTCCAACTCTAAGACTCTTGGGCAAAAAACAAACAGGAGGAGCTTGAATTTAAAAAGAAGTCCAAACATTTTTCTTTATATTATTAATAGTGTGCTCTTAGATCATTGAAAATCTGAAGAATACGCACTTGTACTCACTTCTGTTCCATCTACTTGCATTGTATTGTTGACAGAGGATGCTTGATTGTTCCCAGCTGCCCAGGCCCGAAAAAAATTACAAAAAAATTATATTAATTGCAATACTGTTTGGCCAATAGCTGAAGCATATTTCTAGCTAGCTCTTCCATCTTAAATTAACCAATTTCTATTATTTTATATTTTACCACAAAGCTTGTGGTTTACCAGTACCAGCATCTTTCTCCTGCAGTGGTTACATGGCATATCTCTGACTCCGCCTCCTCTCTCCTCCTCTATCTGCTTAGAATTCCTGCCTTGTCCTATTCTGTGCTGCAATAGGCCCAAAGCAGCTTCTTTATTAAACAATGATATCTACAGTATGCAGAGGAGAATTCCACATCACCTCCCCTTTTTTGTCTAAATAAAAAGGCAAAGATATAAAGTAATATAAACTCCAGATAGATTAGATGTGGGAAATTTGAGACTAAAGGGATTCTTAGATGGGGTTCGAGGATGCCTTAGTGTGTGTGTATTTTCATAACAAATACTTTAGACTGGATGGCTTAAACAACAGCTGTTTATTTTTCTCAAAGTTCTATAGCCTGGAAATCTGAAATCAGCATTCTAGAATGTTGGGTTTGGTGGAGTTCCTTTTGCTTATTTCAAGATGGCTGCCTCCTCACAGAGTGCTTTCTTCAGTTGAAGGGGAGAGATGGGGCGGGAAGTGGAGAGAGAAATGTAAATAATTTTGTAGGAGGTTAGACTAGGACCCCCTTCTTTTTGACTGGACTTCACTTCCTCCTCGAAACTGTATCTCTAAAAGCAGTCACATCAGGGATTAGAGTTTTGACATATGAATTCAGGAGGGGAAAAAGGACAGAACCCACAGTTCAGTGCAAAAAGGACATGATGACGTGGGGTTCTCCCTCCACGAGTGCAGAGATGGAGTAAAATGCCGGGTGCTAGCTACATCAGGTGACTGAAATATACCCCAAAGTAGCCATTTCTTCTACTTGTCTTTTTATATTAAACACTTGAAGGAAAACTATGGAAGTTTCTGGAAATTGGAATGTACATTGTATCAAACTTAAGATATCTTGAAGACAATGCAGAGTATCCAAAAAAAGTGAAGTCTTGGTAAAGAGCACTTGTTGCCCTTGCAGAGGACCCAGATTTGGTTCCCAGCACCCACAAGGTGGTTCCAGAGGGATCCAATGACTTCTCCTTACCTCCTTTGTCACCAAGCATGCACATGACACGCAGAGATACATCACATGTGGGCATGACATTCACACATAAAATGAAATTATAAATCTAATTTTAGCTTTTTAAAAAAGTAAACTCTTGCTTGAACGTGATTTTTTAATTTAATCATAGATGGACTCAAAGAAATGGGAAACTTACAACAAGCAGTTGAAGCCATAGATTACACTTTATCAACTTAGATACTTTGAAGGCAATGCAAAGGATCAGAAAAGCCATGGAAATCTGTGTATTTTTAACATGTTATTCAAAATCAGTTGACAAAGGTGGCTTGGAATTAAAGGCTGTTGCCCCTGTTATCTTCTGTGTGTAGTTCGAACTGCTTAGACGTGAGCATGATGTAGACAGGGCTATTTCCCTCTGGCCTGGTCTGCCTTTTCTTCTCATAAGAAATAACCATAGAACAGTTTTGGTTATTGTCCATGAAAAACATAGCATTTACTTTGTAACTTTCCAAAAGACAGATAAACGCTATGTAATAAAAATTACATTAGAGAAATAAAACATAATTGTAAAAAAAATATAGCTGGAAAGCAAAAAAAGCAGTATTTTGATTTTTAGCCACAGAATTTTATGAAAAATTTAATATGTGGTAACTTTAAGTATCAGTTGGAAGAAAACTGCCACAATAATGTTGCCAAGGCTGTAAATTTTCATTATATTTCTGTAGTTTCTTATGCTTAAAAATAATAAATAAAAAAGAAATGATGGGAGATTCTTTAAATCTTGAAAAGAATTATGGATAAGCACAAGTTGGTCTGACTATTACAATAATGTAGAGAATAAATTCTTTTCCCAACAGCTGCATAAAATCAAACTGCTTTAAATGATGGAAAAAATGAAGAAAAGAAATCCTGATGTTGGGAGCTGTACCAATAATGTACACATTATCCACAGATTTGCATATTACTTCCCGGCGTCCAGATACAAATTTACTTACTTACAAAGACCAGTAACAGGCTCACTTTCTAATGTCTAGGTTCAAAAGTTGATTTGAATATTACAATGAAAATATACAAATAAAAACGGAAGTCTATTTGCTGGTTAATCAGCAAGCCCTCGGGAGCTGGAGCAGATGAGGTTTTACAGTCATTCAGTGAAAGTCATCAGGAGGGCTGGAGAGATAGCTCCAGGGGCTAAAAGCACTGACTGCTGTTTCAGAGGTTCTGAGTCCCATTCCCAGCGTCCACATGGTGGCTCACAGTCATCTACAGAGGGATCTGATGCCCTCTTCTGGAATAGAGGCGTATGTGCAGATAGAGGACTCATATACATAAAATAAATGATGGTACTCTGCAGTTTCCGCCCGTGATTACAGCCTCAGTGGCTACCCAGGTGTTGGAACGCCAGCCTCGAATACCACTTTCTACCGACTTGCTTTCTGATGCTCGATCTAGACGTAGATTCTGTACTACAGGCAGTTGTAAAGTTGGATGTACTGATCTATCTGACGAGTTTTATGTCAGAGCACACAAAACCAGCTTTCTCTCTCTCTCTCTCTCTCTCTCTCTATATATATATATATATATATATATATATATATATATATATTTGATTTAACTGAAGCATTAGCAAGATAGCTAAGTCCCAGAAAGAGAAAAGAGAGTCAAATCTCAGAAACAACCGACTTAAAGGTGGCAAATTGCAGCCTCTGGCCACAGACATCATTTTGAGTGGATGTTGTCTTTCAGCACTGTGGATAAAATCAGATATTAAAAAGGGATTACGTTGCATCACTCTGTTGGATGGCAAGCTCTGGAGTGTTGCTCTCAGCTGACAGCCAGCTGCCACCATATGAAGATCAGGCCAAGAGCGAGCTCAGGAAAGGCTGGGGAAGCTGTGCTGTGGTTAGCACTGCAGTGAGTGACTCCATCGGATTTCCATTTCTGCCCGTTGTTCAGGAAGGAAGAAGGCCCTCAGATTGGCATTACACATCCTGTACCGAGAGGGAACTGCAGCTTGGGCAGGGGTCTTTCAAGTGTGTGTAGTTTGCTCCCCTCTGGCTCCTTAACCAAGTGTGCAGTCTCCTCTTCCAGGAACGCTTGTGTTTGAAAAGTGCTTTGTGTTGGTGAAAGATTTGAACGGGAAAGATGAATCAAAGGTTGGATCTTCACACTCAATGCACAACATGTTTAGTTCTTAGATGTGAGCTCCTAGACACTAGTTAAATAATACCCAGAGGCTGTGTTAGAGCTCCAGCTGCCACTCAACTAGAGGTCAACTTTTAGTCTTAACTGCTTCCTCTCAAGTTCAGAAATACTGCGCAGAAGAATTTTCTTCCTATTTCTGTATAGCTCCTGAAGAGTAAGAGTTTACTAAATGCTTACTTTTTTGTTTTGTTTATTGTTTACTTGACTGCTTATTTTGAGACAAGGTCTCACATATCCCAGCCTGGTCTCAAACTTTTGTAGCTGAGAAATGCCTTGAAACTTTGGTGGTTCTTTGCTTCCACCTTCCAAGTCCCAGGATTGCAGACATGCTCCACCATGCCTAATTAGGCAATTTTTCTATTTTGTGAGACAGGATTCCATGTTGCCCAAACTGGCTTTGAACTCAATATGTAGCCAAGGGTGACCCCAAACTCCTGTTCATCCTGCCTGTGTAACTGGAATGCTGGAGTTGGCCTTGCCTGTCCCCGCAGACTCCAGTTTTGGTGTTGGTGTTTCTCTCCATGCTGGTGCCTGTACTTCCCCTCATCCTCTCTCCGTGTGGTAGGATCACAGATTCCCACGGCTTCTGAGCATCACTTTCTTCACGAGACATATCTCCATGAAAGGCTAACTCAGAACAAATTGTTAACAGTGTGACCTGCAGATTCCTTCCTACAGCACAAAGGAAAAGAGTGCTCTTAGAAAACAGAGGAAAAGGTGCCCGTACCCATTCTTTCTGCTGCCTGTCAGCTCCACCTTCCATGTGCTGGGATGACAGCTCAGTTTTAGCTTTAGCCTTTTCTTAAATGAGTAAGAAAACACACTAACCTGATCTGGAAAACAAAGGTCTATGACTCTTCCACATCTAATATGGGAATATAGGGGACAGCATTTTGCTATCTTTAGCCTTCATGATTTCTTACAATGTCACTAAATCCTGTGCTCTAATCATGCACGTGTTCTTACTCCATGCCCTGGACTATATACCCTGTCCCTCCCTCCAGGACTCCCTAATTTGCTCAGTTCTCCACTGCTTTTTGATTTGTCTGATAACTCCTGATATTTGTAATTCATAGGAATTTGGGGTTGTATTTGTCTCAAAGAAAGAGGCATAGTTACATGTAGCAACACGTTTACATGAAATGCACAATGCATCTCTAGACTTCCAGGAGGAGCTCCTGGAGGAAGGCTTCTCTACCCCAGCTGAAAACTTCACCTCCAGACTATCGTCCTGTGATCCTGTTCTTGCACGCTCACTCTACCTGGCTCCTCTCTGCATCCACTCCTCACAATACAGAGCAGAACCTGAGATGAAATACAGTATGCTGGCAAGTGACACATAAACTCCCTGGTTGCCATAAGCTAAGCTAGGTCTTTCTCTCAAACGCTCGGGAATTCTGTCCATCTTATCACCTGCTTTCATGGTCAGCTGGATTAAAGAGCAATCCTGAGAAGACTTGACTTTGTGCTCTGTTCCATCATGAAGCCCAGATGATGCGCTGTCTTCAGATTTTAGCACTCTGAAAAGTTAGGACCATTCTTGACCCACTTAAGACTCAGTCTGGAGAACCAAAATCCCATGAATACTATCCACACACACCATAGAACACTGGAGTATACATTTCAGTTGATCTGTATTCAAAAGTTTAAGAAAGGCTACTATTTATAGAAAAAAGCTAGTCTTTAAATGAAGCAATGTTTGTTTAATTTATTAATGATAAGTTTAAAGTAAGACTAAAAAGGTTGTGCATCTCATGTAAAGTCAGTATCTATATGTCGATACTGACAGACCATTTGGATGCTAAATATGCTTTTCCAACTCAATGTGTCCTAAAAAGAACTGTTGGCTACTTGCCAAACTCCATTCCTCCTGGAGTGGCTATTTCTGCAAGGACCGTATTCTAATTGCTCAGATCAAAATCCTGATTATTCTTTATCTCTCAGCCTTCCCAATGCAGATACCAGCCTGTACTGAGTAAACTCTATGGCTTAGCAATTTGAAAAAGTGAGGGCATTTTACACACATCCTTTCTTTACCTCAGGTGCTTCCTCTTCAACTTCAGCTTTCTCCCTAGTGCATTTTGCTCCGTGTTGAACACAGTTCCCGCTTCAAAGAGGCCCACCTTGCCAGCCCAGGTCAGCTCCACCCCTTCTTCTCACAGCCCCAAAGTAAATTTGCACAATTATGAACTGTGTATGGGAAGAATGACGTCATCGCTCAGTGGTTCCAAGCTGCTTTATTACACAGCATCCACCTTGCACTGTTCTGATGACAGGGCGGGAATGTGATGGTTAATTCCCTGTGGAGTAAGGGGCTGAGCTGGGCCTGCTGCTGGGGAGCAGCCTTTAGTACCTGTTGGTACTAAAAACAAACAAGCAAAAAAAGCTACCTGCTGTGACTTAAACGATGCAGCCACTTCAGAGCACATGCTTTTCCTTTGCAGCGAACCCCTTTTCTTCAGAGTTACTGCAGAGCCCCTCAGAAGCTGGACGGGGACATTTGCAGCGTCCTGACCAACTGACAGGGGCTATAGGGACAACAGACTTTTAGTTCACGGCTGCTGCTCTTACCGAATGTGGATGGTGACAACCCTCGAAAATCATATTTATTGTGACTTTTGCTGATGCTTCAGAATCTTTGGCTGAAACTGGACCAGGATGTACCTCATTGTGGTATGATGAGCACTGATTTTCTGTTGGAGGGGGAAATCCCTTATTTTTTACCATCAGTTCAACTGATGTGTCCTGAACACTTTGTACAGGAAGCCTTGCTGCGCGTGTAGTTTCTAATTTACAATTCTCGATAAGGAAAAACAAAGCAAAAAACACTCTATGCTAATTTCAGACTAAATGTTGCTTCCAGTGTTATTGTTGTTCTGGTTTTATTCCCTCTGCAATGTGAAGTCTTGTGAGAGCTGGCAGCGGCTAGAATGTAGAAGGGCTCTAAAAGCTGTTCCGAAACATTTGAGAACAGCAGTGATAACAGATACTTAAGTAAACAGGTTTGATTTCTGACACGGCATGGGAGTAAGCTCAGATTGTATTAAACAACCATGAAAATAAGTTCAGCTTTAGCTTTTTTTTTTTTCAAAATGTTGAGGAACATTGATTTCCGCAAAGCATATCAAAATAAACAGTTTATAGTCAGTGCTCAGTGGGGCTGGAGGGCGCTGTATCTCAAAAAGAGTCTAGCTTTCATGGTGTTTTTAGGTTCACATGACTTATTCTGAAGACGAATGGCGTCGTCTGCGCTGTCAGGGTGCATCTGTGTAACCCCATTGTTAGCAAAGTTTTGTCTCTGTGCTGAACGTGACCAGATTGCCAACTTCAACAGAGCCCAATAAACCTCTCCGCTGATGCAGTAATCCAAATCATACCAAATCAAGCCGAATTAGAAAAAGCCCAGGTTTAATAGATGCCAGCACTCCCGGGTGGCCCTCTGGGAAATCATGGAGAGGGGAAAGGAAAACCTGAAAGACCACATGTTCCGTCTCTGGGGGACAGTTTAAATAGCCTGTGGGAGTGGTCTTGACCCTCTCTGGGGAGGGGTCACTGTTTGGCGGGTTTTCTCGGAGGTGGAGTCTGGACTGAGGCAACTCCCAGGGGAGAGGGCTTGAAATGGAACTTTCCACTCAAACATTCCAAAATATTTGCCAGGGTCTGGACTGAAGCCCCACCCAAACATTCCAGACTCTTTGGATAAAGGGGTGCCAGGGGCCTAGGTTGACACTTCCAACCAAGCATCCCAGACTCCTTGGCCATAGGGGGCACCGTCTCAAGACTTGCTACTTCCTGCTGGCATGGTGTGCATGGGAGAGGGGAGAGTCGGGAGTTGGTGGGCTCACTCTCAGGGAGAGGTGTGGTTGGAGAGGCATCTGGTTTACTGACATCCTGGAGACCTCAGGCATCTGTTTCTTGAGGGATATGAGAAGGCAGGTAGCTAGGGAAAAAATATTTTTATTACCAGCCCTATGAATGGGGCTAGCCGTGGGAAGGGTCATTAACTATCAGAAAGAATGGGACAGAGAATGCCCTGATTGTACAGGTGAGGCACAGGTGAATAAGTGAGACACGAGAGCAGATAGCAGATGTGCCCTTTAAAACCAGATTTTAGTTGGTTGGTGTCTTTTTGAGCCAGGAGAGTTGGTATCAATGGTGAAGTCCCAGGAGTTGGTGCAGGTGTTGGTGTTGTACGGAGAGCCCTTTGTTAAGTTAGTCTTGGCCCAGACAGCAGCAGTGACCTGTAAAATATGCTTGATTGAAATAGGTAGAGGGCATTCAACCAATCTCTATTAAATTGTTCAGTGAATTAATGAATCATAGTGGTAATATTTCCAAACGCACCATACTAGCATGTGTGATCGAAGGTTTCCCTCTTGATGATTTTCACATACAGGCCTCCTGGTAGACAGCAAACTGTCAGAAAATGCCGGACGTATCCATGGTTTTATAAGTAAATGACTAGCAACTACTTAGAGCTTAATTTTTACTATGACAAATAGCTTTTTACTATTAAAATACTAAATTATTTTAAAAACTATAAGATTTATCATTGCAAATGAGAACATTATTAGATTTAGAATAAATTGATGTTTTACTCTGCTGTATAAATACAGACCATGTGCTTAGCTGCAAATAAAAAGTTCTATAACCTTCATGAAGGGTAATTTGTTATTATCTGTGTAGGGGTGTGTGTGTGTGTGTAAGTTGCTGCCATCTGTACATTTTAAAGATAAACTACTATGGACTTGACTTCCTAATTAGTTAAGTTTGTTGTGAGTTGTTAGCCTAACTCACAGAGAATCCAAATGCATATCTTTGTACTAGTCAGGATTTCCCAGAGTAGCAGAGCTTATAGAAGGAATTTCTCTCTATATATGTATAAAAAAGGGAGTGTGTGTGTGTGTGTGTGTGTGTGTGTGTGTGTGTGTGTGTGGTGTAGAAAGGGGATTTTTTAGAATGACTTACAGGCTATGGTCCTATTAATCCAATAATGACTGGTTGTGAACAGAAAGTCCAAGGATTCAGTATTTTCTCAGTCCATGAGGCTGGATGTTCCAACTTATCTTCCGAATATGCCAGAATCCTGAAGAAGTAGACTCTAATATCAGTGATGAAATGAACTTGCTAACAAGGCAAGAGCAAGCAGGCAAAGATGAAAAGCTTCCTTCTTCCCTAATCTTATATAGACATCCAGCAGAAGGTGTGACCCAGATTAGAGGTGGGTTTTCCCAGATCAAATGATCTGTATTAAAGGTGTGTCTTCCCACTCAAGATCTGGATTAGCTGTGACTCTTCCTACTTCAAATTAAGCAGAAGTCCCTCACAGGTGTGCCCTCCATTTTAGTGTTTTAGTTAATTCCAGATGTAGTCAAGTTGACAACCAAGAATAATCATCATATCCTTCTTTTATTTTCAGTAACTAGACATTAAGACACAATATTTATGTCTATTCTAGAGCAGAATTACACATAACTCTCCAAAATCAGTTATTTAAATTACTTGGATTATGCCACCAAAGTATATACACTAACTGCTCATTTTTTCTCAAGTTTAGAGGCTGTAGTGTTACCATATAAACTCATGACTGTGACTACAGGACTGTCTGTAGTGAAGTGAGAACAAGTCATAAAAGCTGCTAGAAACAAGTTGACTTTTAAATTTTCTTCTCTTGATTTTTGTGCCACGGAATTCCTTGTCTCTTTACAGTGGACTAGGGTCAAAGGTTTAGAGATGGTTTACAATTGTGGTGGTCTTCACCAGAAGGGGAGAAGGAAAAATATATAATGGTGTTATAAATACATCCTCATTACTGAGAAAGACAAAACAAACACAGCTGGTAAGGGCACTTGCTGCCATGCCTGATGACTGAGTCCAGTACCTGTGACCTACATGGTGGAAAGAGAACCCAGCCCCCACATTGTCCTCTGACCTCCATTTGCATGCCATACAACACCCTCACCTCCCACACACATACATAACAAAGCAAAAAATGTAAGCTTAATATACTCATAAAGGTCAAAAGCTGTGTCCTATTATGAAAGAGCCATCATTTCTTTACAGATACAAAATATCTCTCCAGCTCCTAGTTATCAGAGCTAGGTCTAGGGTGAGGCAAGAGAAATTCTCACATTAGTATAAAATTTGACAATGACTCTTCTGTTTCTATATTGTGAAATACATTAAGAAGTATAGGTATTAGCTCTTCTTGGAAGTTCTGGTAGAATTCTGCATTGAAACCATCTGGCCCTGGGCTTTTTTTGGAAGGGAGATTTTTGATAACTGTTTCTAATTCTTCGCGACTAACAGGTCTATTTAGATCGTTCACCTGGTCTTGGTTTAGGTTTGGTATATGGTACTTATCTAAAAAAGTGTCCATTTCTTTTGCATTTTCCAGTTTTGTGGCATACAGGCTTTTGTAGTAAGATCTAATGATTCTCTGAATTTCCTCTGTGTCTGTGGTTATGTCCCCCTTTTCATTTCTGATCTTATTTATTTGCGTGTTCTCTCTCTGTCGTTTAATTAGTTTGGATAGGGGTTTGTCAATCTTGTTGATTTTCTCCAAGAACCAACTTTTTGTTTCATTGATTCTTTGGACTGTTTTCTGTGTTTCTATTTTGTTGATTTCTGCCCTCAGTTTGATTATTTCCAGTCTTCTACTCCTCCTGGGCACGTCTGCTTCTTTTTTTTCTAGAGCTTTCAGGTGTGCTGTTAAGTCCCCAATGAATGCTTTCTCCATTTTCTTTAAGTGGGCACTTAGTGCTATGAACTTTCCTCTTAGCACTGCTTTCATCGTGTCCCATAGGTTTGAGTATGTTGTCTCTTTGTTTTCATTAAATTCAAGGAAGACTTTAATTTCTTTCTTAATTTCTTCCTTGACCCAGGTGTGGTTCAGTAGTTGACTGTTCAGTTTCCATGAGTTTGTCAGCTTTCTGGGGGTAGCTTTGTTGGTGGCTTCTAACTTTAATCCGTGGTGATCTGATAAGACACAGGTGGACACTGATATTTTTTTGTATCTGTGGAGGTTTCCTTTGTTTCCAAGTATGTGGTCAATTTTCGAGAAGGTTCCATGAGCTGCAGAGAAGAAGGTGTATTCTTTCCTATTTGGGTGGAGTGGTCTATAGATGTCTGTTAAGTCCATTTGATTCATTACCTCCAACAATTCTCTTAATTCTCTATTAGTTTTCTGTCTGATTGACCTGTCCATTGGTGAGAGAGGTGTGTTGAAGTCTCCTACTATTAGTGTGTGTGATTTGATGTCTGCCTTGAGTTTTAGCAATATTTCTTTTACATAAGTGGGTGCTTTTATATTAGGGGCATAGATATTCAGGATTGAGACTTCATCCTGCTGAATCGTTCCTGTTATGAGTATAAAGTGTCCCTGTCGATCTCTTCTGATTGATTTTAGTTTGAAGTCAGTTTTGTTAGAAATTAGTATGGCCACACCTGCTTTTTTCTTAGAACCATTTGCTTGAAAAACCTTTTCCCAACCCTTTACTCTGAGTAGATGCCTGTCTTTGTGGTTGAGATGAGTTTCTTGCAAACAGCAGACTGTTGGATCCTGTTTTCGTATCCAATCTCTTAGCCTGTGCCTTTTTATTGGTGAATTGAGACCATTAATATTAAGTGATATTAATGACCAGTGATTGTTAACTCCGGTTATTCTTACTGCTTTTGGTAGAAGAGTTTGTGTGTCTCCCTTCTTTGAGTTGTGCTGTTGAAGGGTCGCTAGATGCCTGGGTTATTGTAGGCAGTGTTGGCAATGTTGGATTCCTTGGGTTGTGATTTTCCTTCTATTACTTTCTGTAGGGCTGGATTTGTGGCAACGTATTGTTTAAATTTGTTCTTATCCTGGAATGTCTTGTTTTCTCCATTGATAGTGAACGATAGCTTGGCTGGGTATAGTAGTTTGGGTTTGCATCCATGGTCTCTTAGTTTCTGTAGTACCTCTATCCAGGACCTTCTGGCTTTCATGGTTTCCATAGAGAAGTCAGGTGTAAGTCTGATCGGTTTACCTTTATAAGTTACTTGGCCTTTTTCCTTTGCAGCTCTTAATATTCTTTCTTTAATCTGTATATTTTGTGTTTTGATTATTATATGGCGAGGGGACGTTTTTTTTTGATCCAGTCTGTTTGGTGTTCTGTATGCTTCTTGAATATTCAAAGGAATATCTTTCTTTATGTTGGGGAAGTTTTCTTCCATAATTTTGTTAAAAATGTTTTCTGGACCTTTGAGCTGTGCCTCTTCTCCTTCTCCTATCCCTATTATTCTTAGGTTTGGTCTTTTTATTGTGTCCCATATTTCCTGAATGTTTTGTGATGAGAATTTGTTGGTTTTGGTGTTTTCTTTGATCAGTCCGTTTATTTTCTCTATGTTGTCTTCAGAATCTGAGATTCTTTCTTCTATCTCTTATATTCTATTGATTATGCTTGTTTCTGTAGTCTCTGCTCGTTGACCTATATTTGCCATATCCAGCTGGTCCTCAGTTTGTGTTTTCTTCCTTGCTTCCATTTCAGTTTTCAATTCTTGGACTGTTTCCATTACCTGTTTGATCGTTTTTTCTTGGCTTCCCAGGGTATCATTTACGTATTTACTCATTTCTTCAAACTTTTTGTTATACTTCTCATCCATTTCTATGAGGGCGTTTTTTACATGTTGTTTAAGGGACTCTATTGCTTTCAAAAAGTCAGTTTTTTCCTCTTCTCCTGTGATAGGGTGTTCAAGTCCTTGTGTTGTAAGATCATTGGGTTCTGGTGTTTTCATGTTGTTTTTCAGATTGTTGGGTGAATTCTTGCCTTGGCGTCTGCCCATCTCCTCTTACCGATGCTATCTATTGGGTTTGATTTAATTGTAGCGGGGCAATCTGTTCTCAGTGCAGGCTTCACTGTTTCTTGCCCGCACTATCCTGTATCCAGTGCCTCCGCCGCCCGGGCCTGCCTGCCGGTGCCTCCGCCGCCTGGAACTGTCTGTGCGCCGGTGCTTCCGCCGCCTAGGCCTGCCTGCCGGTGCCTCCGCCACCTGGGCCTGCCTGCGCGCCGGTGCTTCCGCCGCCTAGGCCTGCCTGCCGGTGCCTCCGCCACCCGGGCCTGCCTGCACGCCGGTGCCTCTGCCGCCCGGACTTGCCTGCGTGCTGGTGCCTCTGCCGCCCGGGCCTGCCTGTGCGCCGGTGCTTCCGCCGCCTAGGCCTGCCTGCTGGTGCCTCCGCCACCCGGAACTGTCTGTGCGCCGGTGCTTCCGCCGCCTAGGCCTGCCTGCCGGGCCTGACTGTCGGTGCCTCCGCCACCCGGGCCTGCCTGCACGCCGGTGCCTCTGCCGCCCGGACTTGCCTGCGTGCTGGTGCCTCCGCCGCCCGGGCCTGCCTGCGTGCCGGTGCTTCCGCCGCCTAGGCCTGCCTGCCGGTGCCTCTGCCACCCGGAACTGTCTGTGCGCCGGTGCTTCTGCTGCCTAGGCCTGCCTGCCGGGCCTGACTGCCGGTGTCTCCGCCACCCGGGCCTGCCTGCCCGCCGGTGCCTCTGCCGCCCGGACTTGCCTGCGTGCTGGTGCCTCCGCCGGCCGGAACTGTCTGTGCGCCGGTGCTTCCGCCGCCTAGGCCCTAAAATTTGAGAATTTGCCAGAGAATCAGTAATCAAGATAAACAATATTTTAGTAACACAAATCCAAGATAAAGAAAAAGTCAACATCAAACGCTGATAGAATCTTAACTGTGAAGCTGGATAACCCTGCCTCGCCCCCCTCTCCCTCATCCAGCTTCTCTGCAGCACATTGAGGGTATTGGGTTATTTCTGGATAAGTATAACAGCCACTGACTTGAAGAAATAGGGTGATTTATTTAAAAGAGGCTCTTATTCCTCAATCATTTCATAAAGTCAAGCCCCATCATGAGAACATGCTGCTTAGCTGTGGACTGTTCTCTAGTTGGAAAAAAATGCATTGTGACTAAAGACTTCAAATTGCATGCAAGCTTGACTCTTTTGATTACTATCAAGCCCTTGCTAGTTTGAACCCGCCCTTTGTTTTGAAGAGACAGATAGAGCGAGGGAGTTGGGGGTGAGGAGGAGCAAAAGTGATGTGCTGAGAAGAGTGGGAATTAGCATGATGTGACCAAGAACAAGCCCTGGTGACTTCAGTGACATCAGCAGTTCACATTGGGGATGCTGGCAAAAGATACCTTCTTAAGGACACAAGGAGACAATTGCTGCTTGGGATTAACACCAATACATTTGGGGAAATGATTGAAAAGTAGGAGTATCAAAGAAGTTGGGAGGGGGGAGATCCATGAAACTGTACATCACTTATTTCCACGTAAAAGTGAGGGCGTATGCAGGCCCCTACATCAAAAGGGACATAAACTAGTAACTACTTCAAAACTGTGCTTATTAAAAGACACGAACATGGAGCTGGACCTTACGTCTCTATTATTCCTCATAAGAGTATGTCCTTATACTTTAAAAAAAGAGATAATTCACAAATACATGTGGATCAAAACAGAAGGAATAAAAGCACGAGTTAGAGGGCTGGAGAGATGGCTCAGAGGTTAAAAGCATTTCCTGCTCTTCCAAAGGTCCTGAGTTCAATTCCCAGCAACCACATGGTGGCTCACAACCATCTGTAATGGGGTCTGGTGCCCTCTTCTGGCCTGCAGGCATACACACAGACAGAATATTGTATATGTAATAAATAAATAAATAAATAAATAAATAAATAAATAAATAAATAAATATTTTTTAAAAAAAAGCACGAGTTAGATTATCAAATAAAAATTTTTAAAAATGCCTAACAATTTAATTTTGTAAACTGGGGAAGAATGGAAGAATCATAACCACAGATATCAGAGTACCATGATACTATAAGGAAGGCTAAAATATCAGAAATGAAAGGAACTGAGACTTGGGGAACTAGAGAAGTTAAAAATTCAAAGAAGAATTAAAAATTTCCATATGTAAAGTTTCAAATATTTTCAAAGATAAAGTCACTAGTGCACCCCTTGTTTAGTTTCGTCAATGAATCTGCCACCAGCCTGCTTCTATCCATTCCTCCTCTCTTAGAATGTTTTGATACAAATCTCACATTAATTTATGTCTTCACTCATAAATATTTCAATATGTATTTTGGAAAGATGAGTGTTCTGAAAGATATTATTTAAAATCTGTAATCAAATCTCAAATTTGCTAATTCCTCAACAACACAAATTTTTCAATTTTCTCATTCAAAATGAAGTCTAAATATGAATATAAAAGATTTTATTGAGCCGGGTGGTGGTGGCGCACGCCTTTAATCCCAGCACTCGGGAGGCAGAGGCAGGCGGATCTCTGTGAGTTCGAGACCAGCCTGGTCTACAGAGCTAGTTCCAGGACAGGCTCCAAAGCCACAGAGAAACCCTGTCTCGAAAAACCAAAAAAAAAAAAAAAAAAAAAGATTTTATTGGTATATCTTGTAAATTTATTTGAATCTATAGATAATCATTGATTGAAGCATTAACCTAATTAATCCTAATCAATAAAAAATCAGGAGTCAGATGTCAGGGTAAAGACCTGGGCAATCGGAGAACCTGGAGCAGCCATCAGTTGCCTCCTTTCTCTGTTCCTCAGTCTCAAAGGGCCCAAGTCTCTCTCTGCCTTTATTTTTTTTTAATTTTTTTTAATTTTTTTTGTTTTTCGAGACAGGGTTTCTCTGTGGTTTTGGAGCCTGTCCTGGAACTAGCTCTGTAGACCAGGCTGGTCTCGAACTCACAGAGATCCGCCTGCCTCTGCCTCCCAGGTGCTGGGATTAAAGGCGTGCGCCATCAGCGCCCGGCTCTCTCTGCCTTTATTACTTCCTGTCTCTCCATATAGTTCTCCAGACCCCTACGGCTAATTAGTGACTAGCTCCACCCCGACTCCAACCAAGCTTTATTCGCAGAATACAAACAAAATCTCACACACCGAGAGACTGAAATGATTTTATTTTAACCTGTAAGATGATTCTCAGGTGATTTTTTTTATGTTGAAATTTATTTATTGAAGAAACTGGGTTCCTTATTGGATAAATTGCCAATGTTTTAGATTCATCACCATGACGTCATTTAGCAGTTTTTTGCTCTAATCTTTCTGGTAACCTATTAGTTATAGGAGCCTCATACAATCCAGCCTCTACTTTCTCGATAACAACATTTCATATGTGATGTGTATGTATTGATACAATATCTGGCAGTTTCCTTTCTGAGAGACATTGATAAGAGTTACCTGCATCCCTTATTTCCGCACGGACTGGAGATATGTGTCATATAGTTATTTGTTAACAATAGTATGCTATCATTGATTCTTTTATCAACTTGGCTATTTCTCCAAAGGAAAACAAAGACTTTAAATGAAAGGAGACTATTAAGTGAGAGCACACTCTTTCTCACACAAATATGTATATGTCTTTATCATACACACACACACACACACACCCTAAATAACTGATCTTGCTGTACTCTTTCCACTTCCTTTTTCCCCTTCTTTTTCCAAGTAGAGTGGTATGATCTAGTTTGTTCTCTCTCTTTCTCTCTCTCTCCTTCTCTCTCTCTCCTGCCCCTTTGAAACCACACAGGCTTCCAGAAACAGAAAAGCTCAAGGGCAACAAGAATGGGAACTCAGAGTCAGATTAGAGGATGTTGCAACAATCCAGCTAAAAGCGAATAGTGACTTGATCGAGAGAAAAAAGAATGGCAGAGTTGGAAAGTAATTGGATTTGGGGCCTATTTTGAAGATGGAAATGATAACACTTACCGAGAAAATAAATGTGGAGATATAAGAGAAAGGGAAGAATAAAAACTGCCTTTAAACTTTGAGTGGAGGGCTGGAGAGATGGCTCAGAGGTTAAGAGCACTGACTGCTCTTCCAGAGGTCCTGAGTTCAATTCCCAGCGACCACATGGTGGCTCACAACCATGTGTAATGAGATCTGGTGACCTCTTCTGGCATGCAAGCATACATGGAAGGAATGTTGTATAATAAATAAATAAATACATAAATACATCTTTAAAAAAAAAACTTTGAGTGGAAACATCTGGAAAGATTGACATGAGAAATATTCCTAGGGGAAGACTGTGAACTCAGAGGAACAGTCCAGTGGATATGACACATAACTGAATGACAGTGTCCAAACTAGTGAATGGATGGATGCCAGCAGGGGAAGATCCTGAGAGCATTTGGCAGGCCATGTGCATTGACCTTACTTTCTATTAATGATTGGGGTCATTTTTTTTTCCATTGACATAATGCAAGGTATAAGCATAAGTGTTAAGTGAAGAAAACAATCCAAAAGGATTTTTAACAATTACAAGATAGATTGAACCATTCAGGGTAAAGTTAACCTGAACAAAGTCTTATCAGTTTGATCTGTCCAGGCAGTGTCTCTTTAATAGTATTGCTATTAAAGTACAATATGTGCTCAAACAGATCTAGTCCAAATCTCAACCTTCCCTTCCTAATTCTGTGCCTTTGATTAAGTTCAATAATGCCTCTTATTTATAAAAATGGTATAATTACATTCAAAATGAAAATTAAGTAAAATAATTAAACACATTGCATATTAAACTTTTCTATACTCTATCTATCCATGCCATATCATACATGTAACTCTAAGCCACCTACCTTTTACATTTTTGTCACATTCTTTATGTGTATGTATGTGCATTTGCACATCCTTGTGTGCCAAATGACAACTTCTAGGAAATTTTTTGTTTTTCTACCTTATATTCTGGGGATTGAACTCAGATCATCAGGGTTGGCAGCAAGCACTTTTATTAGATGAATCATCTATCCATACATTCATCGATATCTATCTATCTATCTATCTATCTATCTATCTATCTATCTATCATCTGTCTGTCTGTCTATCTATCTATCTATCTATCTATCTATCTATCTATCTATCATCCATCCTTCTTTCTTTGTTGAGTTAACTATTGAAAGGCAGAGATTGCAGTGAGCATTGGTGAACTTCCTGAACTGTGGTAAGACTTAGCAATTCCCTAGGACCTCAAACCTTACTTCCCTAGAAGAAGTTTTCTTGTCAGCATTGCTCCCCAGCTGCTCCTGGAAAAGTCAATTTTCTTCTCTTCATTTTCTCCACCCTGTGTTCGCCTACGTGTGCCTTAGGTTACTACATAAGCTTTGCTCTCTATCATAGTTCAGTCATTCCATTACCCTCAATAGTAACAGTAAATGACCAACAAATGCCCTTTTACTCATGCCTTACTCACTTCAAGGGTGAAGCTGCTAGGTGTCACTCAGGGCAATGTGTGGGATTTAAATGCAAGGTTTTTTTTTTTGTTTGTTTTAAACAGAAAAATATTGCTCTATAAATTCCATAAAAACTTAGACATCACCATAACAATTTCTGTAGGAATTATGTGACAGTTAAATTTATTTTAAGTAGTTTTTATAATATGCCCAAACATTTATTGTGCAAGGCAGGCAACGTGAGACATTTTTAATATACTTGGTTGACAGCTGACCTTGTCATAAACATGAAATAAAACATTCTAAATAATAAAGCTACAAAATACACTGAAGGAATACTTAAAAACATGCTAGTGGTTTATAATTTGTATCTCTTATAAACATAATATTTCTGAAGAGTATTTGTACATTGACTTATGGCTATTGAATTTAATATTAACTCTGTTTTTATGGGTATTCAGCTATAATCATTAACAAAACGTTAAGATTTGGAGAAGATGGTTCAGCAGTTTAGAGCATTTTTGTGCAACCATGAAGACTGGGGTTTGGATCCCAGGACCCACACACCAAGCTGGGTGCAGAATGAATACCTGCAACCACAGCTCTAAGGAGTCTGGTGCCTGTGTGAACGTGTTTATACACACATAGACTCGAAAAGACACACAAACTGACCAACTCAAGAATGACAAACGTCTCTTCCTTTTTAAGGCTATACATAAAGGACATGGAGAAAGCATTATTTCATACCTACAAAATGTAATTCCTGTGGCTGCCACATTTTTACTTCAGTCATCATTTAGATTTTTTCTCTACGTAATCATCAATTTTAAAAAGTGTTTAGATCACAAAACTGATCAAACCTTTGTGATCAGTGGATTTTGGTGTTAGTGGAAATGCTTGGGTAGAGCAGCACTTGTTTTAGAAAGCATGCTTTGCCTTCTCTCTAGAAGATGAGAGTTGTGTAGTTTTGGGCAGGGGAAGGTTTGTTCTTTTGTTTGTTGTTTGATTGCTTGTTTGTTTTGAGATAGGATCTCTCTGTGTAGTCTTAGGAGTCTTGGAACTCTCTCTGTTGACCAGGCTGATCTCGAACAACTCAGAGATCCACCTGCCTCTCCCTCTTGAGTGCTGGGATTAAAGACAAGTGTCACCATGCCTGGCTTGTGTAGTTACAGTCAAAAGTTCAAAATCAAAAGACCTGTAAGTTCTTTTCTGATCTGTTTTTTTAAGTAGATTTCTCCCTTGAAGTTAGATGGTGTGGGAGAGATAAGTAAGGCTTCTGGAGGCCTGGTGGCTGAGTTGAGTTCCAGCACTCCCATTCACTCTGTGTGTCTGTGGCAGGTCACACGGGCACACATATCCCGCTCAGCATTCACCACATGAAGGTGAAGTAGCAGTACTTTTCATGTAGGGCTCCTGTTAGGATAAAGTACACACTAGTTCCCGGAACACAGAAAGCATTATATAAAGTCATTATTGTTGCCCAATCTAAGGTACTCATATCATGTGTTCGGCTTATGAAATGTTATAAATTAAGCAATCCAGAAAATAAATCATAAAACGGAACCTCCTGCCCTCTGAGCCCTTCTCATGTTCCCTAGTAGTCACCGCCCCTTGCCAAGGGTAACTACTGTCCTGGCTTCTCACTAGTTTTCCTGAAAGCCATTGGTACGTCATACTCTTCTGAAGTAATAAGGGACCATGGGGCAGCATTCTTGTTTTTGCTTTTCTTTAAGCTAAGACTTTATCTATTTACTTATTCCTCTCTTAACATAGAGCTTATGTTTTGGCTTCTAGGTTGAAAAAGCTCCTTGAACAAGAAAAGGCTTACCAAGCCCGCAAAGAAAAAGAAAATGCTAAGCGGCTCAATAAACTGCGAGACGAGCTTGTGAAACTGAAGTCCTTCGCGCTCGTGCTGGTGGACGAGAGGCAGATGCACATTGAGCAGCTGGGCCTGCAGAGTCAGAAAGTCCAGGACCTCACTCAGAAGCTGAGGGAGGAGGAAGACAAGCTCAAAGCCATCACCTACAAATCCAAAGAGGACCGCCAGAAACTGCTCAAGTTGGAAGCAGACTTTGAACACAAGGCCTCGAGGTTTTCCCAGGAGCACGAAGAGATGAATGCCAAACTGGCTAACCAAGAGTCTCACAACAGACAACTCCGACTCAAGCTGGTGGGCTTATCTCAAAGGATTGAGGAGCTGGAAGAGACCAATAAAAATCTTCAGAAGGCAGAGGAAGAGCTCCAGGAGCTGAGGGATAAAATTGCCAAAGGGGAGTGTGGGAACTCCAGCCTCATGGCCGAAGTGGAAAGCCTGCGGAAGCGTGTGCTTGAGATGGAGGGCAAGGATGAAGAGATCACAAAGACGGAGGCCCAGTGCAGGGAGCTGAAGAAGAAGCTCCAGGAGGAGGAGCATCACAGCAAGGAGCTCCGACTGGAAGTGGAGAAGCTGCAGAAGAGGATGTCTGAACTGGAGAAACTGGAGGAAGCCTTCAGCAGGAGTAAGTCGGAATGTACCCAGCTCCATCTGAACCTGGAGAAAGAGAAGAACCTCACCAAGGACCTGCTGGACGAGCTGGAGGTGGTCAAGAGTCGAGTGAAAGAACTCGAGTGCTCGGAAAGCAGGCTGGAGAAGGCTGAGCTAAGCCTCAAGGACGACCTCACTAAGCTCAAGTCCTTCACGGTGATGCTGGTGGATGAGAGGAAGAACATGATGGAAAAAATAAAGCAAGAAGAGAGAAAAGTGGACGGCTTGAACAAAAACTTCAAGGTCGAGCAGGGAAAGGTCATGGACGTCACGGAAAAACTAATCGAGGAAAGCAAGAAGCTTTTAAAACTCAAGTCGGAAATGGAGGAAAAGGTGTCCACTCTGACAAAGGAGCGAGACGAACTGATGGGTAAGCTGAGAAGTGAGGAGGAGAAGTCCTGTGAGTTGAGCTGCAGTGTGGACTTGCTCAAGAAGCGGCTGGATGGCATTGAGGAGATAGAAAGAGAAATAAGCCGAGGTAGGTCGTGCAAGGGGCCTGAGTTCACCTGCCCGGAGGATAACAAGATCCGGGAACTAACGCTTGAAATCGAGAGACTGAAGAAGCGTCTCCAGCAGTTGGAGGTGGTAGAAGGGGACTTGATGAAGACAGAAGATGAGTATGACCAGCTGGAGCAGAAGTTCAGAACCGAGCAGGATAAGGCAAACTTCCTCTCCCAGCAGCTAGAGGAAATCAAGCACCAAATGGCCAAGAACAAGGCGACAGAGAAAGGAGAGGCTGTGAGCCAGGAGGCCGAGCTGCGGCACAGGTTTCGGCTGGAGGAGGCTAAAAGTCGTGATTTGCAGGCTGAGGTGCAGGCTCTCAAGGAGAAGATCCACGAACTGATGAACAAAGAAGACCAGCTGTCGCAGCTCCAAGTCGACTACTCGGTCCTTCAGCAAAGATTTATGGAAGAAGAAAATAAGAACAAGAACATGGGGCGCGAGGTTCTCAATCTGACCAAAGAGTTGGAGCTCTCCAAGCGCTACAGCCGCGCTCTCAGGCCCAGCGGGAATGGCAGGAGGATGGTGGACGTGCCGGTGGCCTCCACCGGAGTGCAGACCGAGGCGATGTGCGGAGACGCTGCGGAGGAGGAGACCCCGGCTGTGTTCATTCGCAAATCCTTCCAGGAAGAAAACCACATCATGAGTAATCTTCGACAGGTGGGCATGAAGAAACCCATGGAACGATCCTCGGTCCTCGACAGGTATCCACCTGCAGCGAACGAGCTCACCATGAGAAAGTCCTGGATTCCTTGGATGAGAAAAAGAGAAAACGGCCCCTCTACCCCACAGGAGAAAGGGCCTCGGTCGAACCCAGGTGCAGGGCACCCCGGGGAGCTAGTGCTAGCACCAAAGCAGGGCCAGCCTCTGCACATCCGTGTGACACCGGACCATGAGAACAGCACTGCAACCCTGGAGATCACAAGCCCCACGTCTGAAGAGTTTTTCTCTAGTACCACCGTCATTCCTACCTTAGGCAATCAGAAACCAAGGATCACCATTATTCCATCACCCAATGTCATGTCGCAAAAGCCCAAAAGTGCAGATCCTACTCTCGCCCCAGAACGAGCCATGTCCCCTGTCACGATTACTACTATTTCCAGAGAGAAGAGCCCGGACGGTGGAAGGGGTGCATTTGCAGACAGGCCCGCGTCTCCCATCCAGATCATGACGGTGTCAACGTCCGCAGCTCCCCCTGAAATCGCTGTCTCTCCTGAATCCCAGGAAGTGCCGGTGGGAAGGACTATCCTCAAAGTCACCCCAGAAAAACAAACTGTTCCAACCCCCGTGCGGAAGTACAACTCCAATGCCAATATCATCACCACGGAAGACAACAAAATTCACATTCACCTGGGTTCTCAGTTCAAACGGTCCCCGGGGCCTGCCGCTGAAGGCGGGAGTCCAGTTATCACCGTCAGGCCTGTCAGTGTGACAGCAGAGAAGGAAGTTTCTACCGGCACAGTCCTCCGCTCTCCCAGGAACCACCTCTCTTCACGACCCGGTGCTAGCAAAGTGACCAGCACTATAACTATAACCCCGGTCACAACGTCCTCCACCCGAGGAACCCAGTCGGTGGTGAGTAGGGGAGGACCTAGGGCAGAGTGCAAGCAAGTTGGGGAGTAGTGGGGGGCAGAATGGAAGGGTGGGAGGAGGAAGCAGAATATATAATTTTTTTTTAAATTTATTTATTCATTATGTATACAGTATTCTATCTGTGTGTATGCCTGCAGGCCAGAAGAAGGCACCAGACCTCATTACAGATGGTTGTGAGCCACCATGTGGTTGCTGGGAATTGAACTCAGGACCTTTGGAAGAGCAGGCAATGCTCTTAACCGCTGAGCCATCTCTCCAGCCCCAGAATACATAATTTAAGATTATAGCTATGCCTTAGCTTAGGTGGTAAACATTGGTTACATGGGAAATCTGAGGCAAGTAAAATTGATTGTCACATTGTTCTCTTAAAAGTACATTAAATAAACTGAGTACACAATACTCAAGGTGTATTATTACCTCTGGTTGTGAGGTCCAGCAAAAGTTCTAATTTCTTAGAATGTAAGAGATTTTTTTAAAAAAAAATTATTGATTCTTAGTACATGTCACGTCACGTATTCTGACCCCACTCATCTCCCCGTCCCCTCACATCTGCTCTCTGCCCTTGTAACCTCCGGCCCCAAACAAAACCAAACTTAAAAAAAAAGAAAATCAAAACCAAAACAACCAAGCAAACAAACAAGAGAGAGAGGGAGAAGAATCTTGTCTTGGAAGCTGTAATGTGGCCTGGTCCTACAGTCTACCCTTCAGTTCATTCATCTGTACTTGCAAGTGTTCATTGCAAGGTAGAGTCATGGGTCAGGCCTCTGACTTCTGCTGTTGTGGAGATCCTGTGTCGTGGAAGTCCTGGGGGGGTGGGGGACAAATTTCTTATACAACAGCACGTACCTCTTAAATATTAATTCAACCTAACAGGCTAGAAATTGTGATTCTTAGCTCCAGAACACATTCTCTAGCTTATATGGAAATCCCTCAAAAGTGAACTCATGATTTAAATACATGAGCTATGAGCCATCTTCCCATATCCTTAGAATTGTTTACACCAATTCTCTGTGCACAGACTCAAGGCAGACTTTACAGTGTGACCCAGCCATTGTTTCGGCAGCAAAGCTTCGAGTGACTGGCTCCGCTGGAGTCAAACAGCACTCAACGTTGGTCTCCTCCAATGCTGCTGACCGGCTTCTCAGCAGGACAAAGCGTAGCTCCACTGGGCGAGGTCTTGTGTCTTTGCGCTTTGTAAACACATAGTGGAGGAGTAAATTATTGTATTTAAGAGCAGATTGTTTTGCTGTGGCATCTTCTCCCCATTTCAAAGTTCAGATTGAAAATCTTACCCTCTGACTACCACCTAACCCTTACACACAAATCAGATTTAAAAATCTCAGGCCTAAATGATGATGGTCCATGTATTTTGGTAAATTCAACAAAATACAATTTAGAGCAACAAAAAGCTTTAGGAGACTGATCTTAGAATATAATTAGTGATGCTAGTTCGTTTGGATAGTCGCTCATTTACTTTTTACTGAGCCTCAGTCCCGCTTCCACTGTGGTGTTGGGTGCTGGTGTGTAGAGATCTGTAAATGTTTCCAAGTCAGTGAGGAAAGACTAGGAGGACTTAATTGTTCTATAATAAAGGTATGCACCAAGGAACGACCAAAGGGGGCGTCACTTGTCAGAAGGCATGGGAAGGAGTCTGTGAGGTATAGACAAGCAGAATGTGTGAAGGCATGGCCCTACGAAGGGGCCTGGTGTGTTTGGGTCACATAGAGAGATCCTGTTGTGTTGTGGCAGTGTTTCTGGGGGACAGGCAGGTGCAGTATATGCAAACACACTCAGGGATTAGGCTTTGGCTTATGCGACTTGCATTTAGTTTCTCTGAATAGACAAAGGGAGTTACTGAAAAGTTAATGAATGAACCTGAACATGTTTTACATTATTTTTGAAAGATACTTCTAATAAACATTGAAAGGACAGATAGGAGAGAACACAGTCTAAGGACATGTGCCAGGGTCGTATAGGAGTAAAAGGTGACAATGTAGATAGGGCCATACTAAAAATAGAACTGAGAACCAGGCATGGTGGTATATTCTAGTAATTCTAGCACTCAGGAAATGGGCAAGAGGGCTGCGGGTTTCAGACCAGCCTGGACTATACAGTAAAAACCCATCTTAAAAAGAAGGGGAAGTCAAGCGGTGGTGGCGCATGCCTTTAATCCCAGCACTCAGGAGGCAGAGGTAGGTAGATCTCGGTGAGTTCAAAGCCATCCTAGTCTACAAAGCAAGTTCCAGGAGAGCCAGGATTTTATAACAGAGTACATGCAGAGGGTGACTCAAGGGGTTCCTGTCTTTGCTGTGTAAGGAGATTTGCTGGGGATGACAGCAAGCAGTGTAACAGTTTCTGAGATGCCTGCATGATGCTGTCCATGTTCAGTGAGTAGTTGGAAATTAGATCTGCACTTCAGAAGGGTCAGGAGGCAGTGTTCTAGGACTTGGATGCATGGAATTACAAGCAAGGGGATTCTGAGGGTGAAAGTGGAAACTTTAATAAAAGGGCCAAGACTAGGACATGGCGACACATTTGGAGGTAGGCGGGGCCGAATGAACCATCAGGAGAAGAAAGGAGTCATCAGAGCCTGAGAGCATTGGTGAGACTCATACAGAGACCAAAGCCGTGCACTGTGAGGAACATTGTAGGAAGGTGGATGTGGTCAGGGTGCTGATTAAAACAGAAAAGTCTGAGGTCATAAATAGGTGAAAAGGGCCACTTCCTCTGAAGTGGCAGAAAGGAAGGAGAGTGGCATACCTCTAAGAGCTAGGTTGTGAGGTCATCTTGCATAGGGCTGAGAAGGTGAAGAAGGAAGGGTTGAGAGGGAAATTCAGCATAGATGTTTCAAGAAAGGGAAAAGGGAAGGATTCGGAGCAGGTTAGAAGCCAACTCCAGCTTTTGTAGTCCTTTTCCCTGGGATGGGATCGCTGCGGATGCTCCCTGGTGGCAGGAATATGCTAACGGGAATAACTGGGGAAACTCACCAACATATCCCTTTTGTCTGTGTTTTCTCTTACAGTCAGGACAAGATGGGTCATCTCAGCGGCCTACACCCACCCGCATTCCTATGTCAAAAGGTATGAAAGCTGGAAAATCACTAGTAGCAGCCCCAGGAGCAGGAAATCTGACCAAATTCCAGCCTCGAGCTGAGACTCAGTCTATGAAAATAGAGCTGAAGAGACCGGCAGCCAGCAGCACTGTCTCTCTCGGAGGAGGGAAGGGCTGAGGGCAGTGGCTAAGGGGTATGTTACCAGGCCGCTGCCGCTGTTGTGGAGGCAAACCTTCCTCTGTTTGTGCCAACCTTTTATATGTACTGCTAATTTAAGTTTTAAGGATTTTGTTTATAAAATAACCCCCTAATGGCTATCGTTTTTCCTATGTTGTGCATCTGTTTTAATGCAGGGAAGCAGAACTGATAAACAGAACTGCTGTTTGCGAATGTTTTGTTGAAGACGCTGGTCCTGAGACAGGGTCTGGCCCGAGTTTAGTTTTACTTCTAGCATGTGGCCCCATCGAATGTCGGTCATCAGTTAAGAAGCCCTCAGTGTCTTCACAAGTGAGGCTTAGGGGCCACGTTACGTGCTGCTGAAGGCTGGCTCCCAAATTTTCTAATTGTAAGCCAAGTTTCACAGACTTACTTCTACAATTTTTTTCCAAAAAAAAAACTATTTTGAAATAAGAGAGAGTTTAACAATTGTCATTGTACACTATCAAATCTTGAGTTTGATATATGTGATGTAAGGGAAAAATTCAAAGCTATCACAGGGCCTCTAAAATCTGGAAAAGCAGAAGCTCCTAGTATGACTTCAGGGAAAATTTGAACATGAAATAAAATGGAGACAACCGTGGAATCTGAAAAAGAGAGTTTGATTTATTTGTGTGTTTGTGTGTATTCCAGAAGTGGTGGCCACCTCAAACCGCTCCCAGCATTTCATAGACAATAGCGCTGTGCCATTAGGACCGGAGCTAGGCCCTGTTTAAGTGTCAGTTGGTGGACATTGTGGAGTAGTGGAATAGAGCTGCCGAGTGTCCCTGTAAAGCTCCGCAGAAATGGTGACATGTTAAAAACAGCCCAATGCAAATTTAGACACTTTCCAGCCGAGGAAAAACTGACATCACCCCTTAATTGAATTCAATATTTTCCTCAGTTAAGTGTGGACTCTGTTTGAAGATGTAGAACAGATCGTGATTTTGGGTGTGTGTGTGTGTATGTATGTATGTGTGTGCCTGTTGGGTCGCGTGGTGTGGGGAAGTACTTCATTCTTACTGTTGGTTTTACTCATGCTTGAATCATTTTCTTTAGTGTTTGAGCGTGTTCTAATAAGCACGGGACAGAGTGTAAATGGAGAACGCCGTGTGTCTGTGAGATTAACCTTGAAAAAGTGCTTCTGTGCTTCACGCTCCCATAATCACCAAAGGACTTCAGGCTGGTAAACTACAGCTTAGTGCACCGTCATCTCATGCAGGCCACAGTTTTGCCCAAACTTCTGAGCCACATAGGTGAAATTCACACATTTACAGTAACTACAGAGTTACCGATGTGCATTTTTGTTTCTGAATTCCTAAATTTCCAAAATCACACGGGACAGCACACACTTTTGGTGTCTGAGCAAGGCAAATAGGAAAAGGAATACGTGTGCTTCGTTTTCAGACTGTGAGTCACTGTTTCATTGCCAAGTGCTTCTCTGCATTCCTTTCTGTACCAGACAACTCACACCGTGCAGAACATGGCTTGAACTGTATGTGTGACGGTGGGTGTGGCCGCCTCCAATTATCTATACACACTTTAGGCAGATCTGTCACCAGCTGCTCATCGGTTCTCAGAGTATCCATTAATATATGTCAGCAACCATGTTAACAACAATCCAGAATGCTGGGTCCGGAAGGTTAAAGAGAGACAGAGATTAGCTAATATGTATGATCTTAGCTAATTTGCTAGTTAGCATACTGACTTGTGTTTCTTACTGACTTTCTGCACTCTAATCAGTGGACATCCAACCCTTCCAAAGACAAGGACATTCTTTGTCCTTGCACTAGCGCCTACCTTGTGTTTGTGAAGTGTTCACTGTCTCTACTCTATGACATGAGCTGCTCAAGCAAGGACAGTGTCAATTGCTGTGTTCCTTTGGACTCTGCCTGACCTTCTTACAATCTCGGTGTGTCTTGCTGATCTTCTCACTTTCACTTGCCCACACCACGGTTACATCACTTCCTCCTGGATGTTCATATCACCCTGGGAGCGTGCTCAGAAAGGCTTAACAGTGAGTGTACAGGATGTTTACGCATGTAGATCCGGCATAGAGCCATGCACAAAGTACAACCGCTAAGAAAACTTGGCAAAACGATACACAGCCACTTCAAAAATGACGAAAAGTAACCGCCAGGGAAGCTCCTCTTTGTAATTTTAGAACTAACTGTATATTTACTGGGCAGCTTTGCTTTAAATCACACATTGGAAGTGGAATACACAGGGGATAGGAAATGGAGGATGAAGTGTAGCCTGACTCCATCTTCCACGGGTAAATGTTTTTAAGATGCTGCTTAATGTGCTTTCGTAGGAGAGAATGGGCTAACAGTTTAGACTCTTTTCTCTGTTGTGAATCCTACTGTATGCTAAAATAAAAGCAGTCCCATACTGGCTGATGTGTGTCACTGCTGCTCGGGTCCTGCAGTGAGAAAGTCTTAAGAGGTAGGGCGCATGTCATTTCCACAGAGTTCACTGTGATAATGCTTTCTAGGGGTGTGCTGGTACGACCCCCACAGCTAAAGAGGAGACCCTGGTCTTCCACACCTGTGAGTCAACTGAACTTATTGAGGATGTCCATGATGGTGATGACTTGCCACACGTGGTCCTGGGAATGCTCTGACGTGGGATATTGCTGCAGCATGTCTGTCTGTTAAATCAATGTTACGAGTGTCATCTCTAGGTCGTTTGCTTAAACAGGGCCACTGGCTTCCTGTCATATTGGCTGGAGGGCAGGTTGATGTGTAGCCGTTGGGTGTCTCGAGTAGTAGCATATGGGATGCATAATTTCAGTGATTATGTAGAAGAGACTTGAACTTCTCATCCTTCCTGCAGAGCAAAACCATAGGACTAGAGATGGGAAGAGCACATGGGGCTGTTGAGATGGTTTTGTGCTGGTCTACCATTGTAATCATCATACTCAGCATTTGGTCTGAGTTGCAGGTCCTCATGTTTATATAACAAGTATATCATGAACTGAGCTGTCTTCCCAATCCCAAGTCTTAAACGCATTTGGGGATCATATGTATGTGTACCACGTGCATGCAGGAGACTGCAAAGGTCAGAAGAATACCAGATTCCCTAGAACTAAAGTCATCGGTGGCAATGAAAGAAGGGAGATATGTGTGTCAGAGGCTGAAGAAGAGAAAGAGAGGGAGGGAGAGGTTTCCTTTCCCCTCCCCTCCCCCTTTCCATAAGTGCTCTACCCCTGTGCCACACTCTTAGCCTCAGATTCTAATTTTGTCTGTCATTTCTATACAGGCAATAGATATACTACAGAACCTTACAGTGCAACACACCCTTCCCTTCATCTGTGCAGGCTTCCGCAGCTCCTGCTGGCTCCGTCCACGCCCACCTAAATTATTGACAGGACAGTTCACGTGTCCTGCCTCTACTCTCGCACTGTGGATTTGTCCTTAGCATTTAATTTTTATTTTTTTAGAGACACAGTTGTTAGCCACGTGCATGGGTGTGGGTAAGTGCATGTGAGTGCAGGTGCCCTGCAGAGGCCAGAGATGTTGGAGCTCCAGCAGCTGTGAGCTACCTGGGCGTATTGACCTCCAGCCCTCTGCAAGAGCGGTGCAGGGTGGGGTGCATGCTCTCGGTGCAGTGTGGGAGGTGCGGGGTGCATGCTCTCGGCTGCTCAGCCAGCCTCAGCCTTTCCTTTATAAAAACCAATCCACGCACATTGTTAAAATAGCAGCCAATGGTAGAAGATAACGAAAATAGTTGTTCCTTACTTTTTCCCACTGACCCAAGGTTTTCCTTGGGGACCTCTTCTCCGGTTCTTACCCACTTGTCCAAACATTTGTCTCCATATTTGTATAATGTCCTTGTACTCTAGTCTCTTAGTTCTAGATTTTAAATATATTATATCTTCCTATTATTGTTTTGGTGGTGAACATTTAGGTGTCTTTTTAATTTTTTATCCATCCTTTCAACATGATTGTTTATTTATTTATTTATTTACTTACTTATCCTTTTTTTTGAGACAGGGTTCCTGTGTAGCCCTGGCTGTCCTGTAACTAGTTCTATAGACCAGGCTGGCCTTGAACTCACCAAGATCCACCTGCCTCTGCCTCCCAAATGCTGGGATTAAAGGTGTGTGCCACACTACCGCCTGGCTCACGTCACATATTTTTGATACAGTAATTAAATTTTCTAAGTGTTTGTAAAATGTGCACAGAGGAAACTTGAATATGCTTCCCTACTGAGCCAAGCTGTGCATGAGGAGTGTGCTCTCTTCCGCTTGACACTTCTGCCAAGGAATAATTACTTTATTCTGTTTGATCTTTCATCTGTTTGGTTTCCTATGTATCTGTTTTACTTTTCCCAAACACTCCATTTGGTATGCCAAACACTGATCAGTAATTTTTCCAACACTTAAACACAGCAGTTTTCTATTTCCTCCCCAGAGGCCTTCCTGGGCAGCCCTATGCTCCTTCAAACTGGACTGGTTGTCCTCCAAGACTGCTGCCCAGCTGTTGTCCTTTTGCCTGAACTGAATCCAGAACTCCTCTCCCCTCCCCTCCTCTCCCCTTCCCTCCTCCCCCCTCCTCTTCTCTCCCCTTCCCTCCTCTCCCCTCTTCTCCTTTCACCTCCCCTCCCTTTCCCTCTCTTTTTCTCCTCACCCCTCCCTTTTCCTCTCCTCCTCTCCCCTCCTTTCCTCTCCCCTCCTCCCCCTTCCTCTTCCTTCCCCTTCCTTTCCTTTTCCTGAGGATGGATGCCTCAGAGGGTGGACTTGCTCTTCAGATTCACGAAGGACACTCCTCATTTTATAAACCCAAACTCACCCCCCTCAAGCAGGGTTCGGCTTTAGGATACACACTAAAGAGAGCCACCAGAAAGAGGGTGCTGATGAACAGTGGATGCGATACTAAGAAAGCTGAAAACCAGGAGATTACAGTAGCACTTTTTTCCTGTCACCAAAGCTCCGTGTGTCCTTTGGCAAATCACCTTACTGTGGCTTGTGGTTTAGCATTTTGCTGGATAATTCTGGAATCCTTCTGCAATAATATGATTACTGCACTGTATGCACCAAGCCACTTGCAAGAACCTGCTTTACCCCCCGACAACTAATGGTTATTTTCTGATTGGGGCTCTCTCCATTTTGTTGTGTTCTGAATATGTGATGGACAGACCTGCAGTCACAGAGGTAGCAGGGGCTGATTCGGATCTTACAGTTAAAGCTGACAATTGTCTTTCTAATTTAACATAAACAATTCACTCTTGCGTGTATCAGTGTTCCGTCTGCACATGTGACTGTGCACTGTGTGTGTACCTGGGGCCTACGGCGGTCAACAAGGGCATCAGATCCTTGGAGAATGAAGTTACATGTGGTTATGAGCCACCACGTGGTTGCTAGGAAGTGGTTGTAAGGAAGTAAATTTCCCCCCTCCCCGTTCCCCCGCCTACCCCAATTTTTTGTTTGTTTTGTTTTTTTGAGACAGCTTATCCCATTGGAACCTGCTGCTCACTGATAAGGCTTGAATGGCTAGTCAATGAACGTCCAAGATCTAGTCATCTGTCTCTACCTCTCCAGTGAGGAACTATAAGCAAATCATCATACTCGGCATTTGGTCTGAGTTCCAGGGGCCAATTTCAGGTCCTCATGTTTGTATAACAAGAATATCATGAACTGAGCTGTCTCCCCAATCTAAAGTCTTAAATGTATTGGGGATCATATGTACGTGTACCACGTGCATGCAGGAGACTGCAAAGGTCAGAAGAATACCAGATTCCCGAGAACTAAAGTCATCGGTGGTTAAGGGCCACTGTGTGGGTGCTGGGAATTAAACCCAGGTCTTCTACAAGAGCAGTTAGCACTCTTAACCACTGAGCCTTCACTCCAGCACTCCTAGTCTGACAGTTCTCGATTTCAAGATAGCTTTGAACATTTAGTCTGTGTGCCTGAGAGAGTAGACCTGGGCATCACGGGCTCAAAATTGACACATTTTCCCATCAGTTAGCTTTTATTTATAGATGTTATATTTGAGGGAAGCAATTCAAATTTGTTTGTTCTGGGAATAGCATTCAGTGGTAGAGGTAAGGATTGACTTGCTTGAAAAATAAGTCATTAGTAATAATTGTTGGTGGCTCCTATAATTTAGAGAAATGGTGGGCTTATCTGGGCTGATGGTGGAGCAAGAGCTGATTTTGAAAGGAATTAAATGAAGGGTTCAATGATTATGAAACCCCAAGGGAGATTATATCATCTGGTTCAAAAGTTTTCCAGAACAAATGACAAAACTGATTATCGGAAGTATTTTTAATTAGCTGAGCTCAATCCAAAAGAAGGAGTAGAAGCTCAAGCCAACAGAGGAAGTTTATTGAACTTCCTATTTAAAACAGATGTTTTATCAGGATTTCTGAATGTGATGATAGGATTGTATTCCAATGTAGTTTAAGGAACTCGGGTATGCACAAAAACAAGCAATATCTAACTATTCTCCTTTCTAGATGTTATATAGGATATTTGTAGGTCATTTCAAACTTACCCGGAGAGCAGTGAGTTCAAAGTTGAGCTTTGAAAGCTTGCAAAGAGGAAGAAGTAAGCTGGTGTGGGTCCTCCACGGAGTCCCTGCTAGGGAGGGAGTCATGGAACAGGGAGGCGTGCTGTAGGGCAGCCAGGTGGACAGCAGCCACAGGAAATGTTCTCTTTAAGTTAAGGTTACATTTTCTATGAACAAAGCCATCCTCCTCCCTAGATGCAAAGCCCTGAGGTGCCACCATGCTTTGTCTGAGCTGTGTGAGCTTAGAGGTTAGCTATTAGACTCATTTGGTTGAATTTACCAGAGCAGACCTTTTAAAATGCAGAGCTCTAGAGTTCTTTGTAGATATTGTGGCCGAGTAAAAATGCACACATTGCATGGGAGGGAGCTAGAAGTGGATTTCCAACTTGATGTTAGGTTGTCCCACTCCATCGCTCAAGGGAATGTTCCTTGAATTTCTCCCCAAGTCCTATCCCATCGTGTGGCTTTGGAATGCAAGTCAATGCTCCTTGAATTTCTCCCCAAATTCTATTCCATTCATGTGGCTTTAGAATTCAAGTCTTCTGGTTGGCTATAAGTTCTGTGATACCACTCACAAAAGGATAGGTGCTTAGTAAGATCAGAAACCAAGAAAAATTAGGAACCGATGACTTTTTTTAAATATGTATTTATTTATTTATTATATATACAATATTCTGTCTGTGTGTATGCCTGAAGACCAGAAGAGGGCACCGGACCTCATTACAGATGGTTGTGAGCCACCATGTGGTTGCTGGGAATTGAAATCAGGACCTTTGGAAGAGGAGGCAATGCTCTTAACCTCTGAGCCATCTCGCCAGCCCAGGAACCGAAGACATTTAATTTACTTTGCATGGAACTTGTCTTATGGCTAGTGTAAAAAAATAATGGGTTAGCGCTGTCTCACAGCAACATCAGAATGGCAAATAGTGTGTTTACTGTGTTGCCCAAAGTTTCTTAAGGAGAAAACAGCACAATAACAAACGAAAGAAATGGAAAATTTTAGATTTTGGTAAATTCTTGTCAAAAAAAAATATAAGAATCCAGTGTCCTCTATATGTATATGATATTCACAATTTAAAGTTTTTTTATTTCAATTTGAAAAAAAAGAAAATTATGTTGACCAGTGTCTGGGTATCGGAAACTCCCAAGCTCAAGTGCTTTTGATATTTTGAGTTTGCCAATAAGTGGTAATTAACTATGATTATTTGTCTTTACTGTTTATTAAATACTTTACAAATTACAAGTGTCACATATATATGTGTGTGTGTGTGTGTGTGTGTGTGTATGTGTGTGTGTATATCACAAAGATCTATATGTAGAAATAGAAACTTATTGCAGAATTGTACCTGGTCATAATAACCTCTAAGCTCTTCTTAGAGGCCCCAGGGTCTGACACTTGGGTTCTTTTCTGGGATACAAGGAAAGTCTAGCAGGAGGTGCCAAGTTTGTTACCATCGTCAACAACAAACATTTAAACAAGAATTATGTGTTTGTTTATTCCTCCACCTCTTCCTGGTGTGTGTGTGTGTGTGTGCGTGTGTGTCGTATAACTTGGAAAGAGGATAACTCACAGGAGTCCATTCTCTCTCCCATGTGGGTCTTGGGGACCAAACCCAAGCCATTAAACTTGAGTCATCTCACTGAGCAATCTTGCTGGCCTCTCAACAAATACAAAAACAAAAAACATAAAAGAAAAAATGACTATTTAATGAACCACTTCAAAACCTTATGCTGTACAATATTTATTTCTCACAATTTCAGGTGTTGGATGAGTGATTCTTGAGTTCATTTGAGATTTGGGGAAAACTGATCATAAGCAATTACAGATATTAGACATCTTTTATTATGAAGGTAAAATTTATATAGAACAACCTTTTGTTTGGTAAACAAGTGTTTCTGACAGTCTATTATAAACACACACATTTACACATTTGTTGCCAGTTTGGTAATTTAAGTGTACCAATGAAGCCAAGGGGTGATACCATGATGTTGTTTTTTCTGTGTAAACCCTCGGCCAACCCTTCACCAAATATGAATTCTGAAGTCATTTCTGTGTGGATTGTACAATGCCAGAATTAAGAGAAAGTGGCTCTATGAACGAAGAGCTTTGCACACTAAGAAAGGTGTAAAAGCCGAAAATATTAGCCGTGCAGGGGGCCTTGCGGTGATTTCTGGTACCTTTATTCTTTATCCTGGATGAGAAAAAGCATTTTGAGTCCCATCCACACTAAGAATGGTGGATTCCTCTCTGACATTTGTTTCTATGAGTCCTTAAGGAAGGAAATGGGAAGATGCATTGTGACGTAGTTCTTTTAAACATTCCTTGATGCATACTACATAAGGTTTTAAAAAGTAATGAATATGAAATAGTACTTTAATCTCAGATGACGATATCTACATAGTATCTTGTAAGTGCTTTTACTTTTCTGGCTTGAAGATGGATCCATTTTACGAGTTTTAAAAAGTGTTTTAGGTCTAGAGAAAACTGCACACACACATACACACATATATGTATATGCATTTGTATGTATAGTTTTTAAAGCTGTGCAAAGCCTTCAAATGTCTTAAGTCTAAGACATTTATTTTCTTCATCTAAACTTTGCATCTAAACTTCATTTAAACCCAAATTCAAGCCGAAAGGCCGAGAAAGGGAATAAAAATACCTCCATCTAGTGGCCTCCAGTAGGTAGTTAATAAACCTGAATCCAAAAGCATTTTCTGTGGAGGGTCACCCACCACGCAGTTGGCAGGAACCTATAGGTTTGTGATGTAATGTAGCTTAGTTACTGTTCGCTTAAATATTAACTACGAGAGTAAAGTTATAATAGTGTTCATTTAGAATTGAATATAGGTGGAAATGCTAGTTCTTTCTTTGGGGGAGCAGGGTAGGTTGTCTTGGAATGACCTCAGTGCCTTCCCCATGCTAGGCAAGCATGCTGCAGTTGAGCAACACCGCAGCTGCTCTTCATGTTCCTGGCAAATCCTGATGGAAGTTTCTGCACTTACATCACTGCTGTAGGCTGCAGAGAGGTGAAGGTTTAAGGTGGAGCAATTTTCGTGCTTTTCTTTCTTCTGCTTCGCATAAGCTCAGTGTCTACAGGACCGTGTCTTCTCATCAAGGCAGCTTCATGCCTACTACAGTGTCCCATCTCAGTGCATAGTTTCAAAAGGACTGAATGAAAACTGTCACAATACAAGTTTATGAGGCCATGAAGACTAGTATAGAAGGAAAGCCAATCAAACAATGTGATATTAAATGTTTGCAATGCGGCTGGACTGTTTTGTTTACCGAGTCAGCTTTGAAATTTATTATAAGACTGAATCAGGGGGCAAGCAGGATGGCTCAGTGGGTGAAGGCACATATTGCTGATCCTGAGCTCCATCCCCAGTATCCACGTAGAGTAAGGAGAGAGCCAATGCCTGCAAATCCATCCACTGACCTCTACACCCACCTACTCCTACACACACAACATAAAGGAATATATAAAAAAAATTGTCTTCAAAAATTGTGAATGAATTTATGGGGCCAGTGAGGTGGCTCAGTGAGAAGGGAGGTCTGCTGGCAAGTCTGAAAACCTGGGACATGCATAATGAAGGGAGGCAGCCAAGTCTGCAAGTTCTTCGGTGATCTCCGCAGGTGTGCTGCGATGCTTGCGCACCTACACAGCACACACTCGCTCAATAAATAATGTAATTAGCCGGAAAGAATACATGTAGATATAAAATCATTAGTTATGCAAAACCAGTAGTCAGAGAGCAAATTGTTTCTTGACTTCTTTGGAACATGAAGCGACTATGTCCTTATTAACAGTCCAATCCACATGCATTGAAAAAAGAAGTTAAAGATGTGTGGGTATTGTTCAGAGCAGAGAGTGTTCAGAGCAGAGAGTGTTCAGCTGGGAGAACAGTTGCACAGAAAGTCTTTCCCCACCATGCGACTTGCATATCGTAATTACTATATATATATGTTTAGTTCTTTCATTAAGATCAACCTACCATTATTAGTATGTTAGACATGGTTCCTAAAGAGCTTTAAAATTATTTTGGAAGTAAAACACACATGCAAGTATAAAGAAGTTATCCCAAATAGCAAAGTCTGCGGAGCTCTTGATACTGGCCTCATTTACATGTTTTTGGTTTGCTGTGTTAACCTTTACGTTCTTTTATTGAAATGGTTTGGTACTGGTCTTCATATCAACTGCCGACTTGGGTTTAACTGAAAATGTGCTGTCTTTTTTCTCTTTATAGAGAGCATCATCATTCACCAGTTGCGAATGAGCTCCCGATGAGATTACCACGCAGCCCTCAGTCATCACCGAGGCTCTCCATGCTACTGACACTGGCTGGAAACACCTTATGACTTCCAGTGATTTTTTTTTTTGAGGATACAATTTATCAGTTAAAAACCACATCCTGGATAATTATGAACACATGTAGCAGAAGCAATTGAATCTTTGTGCCAAAGGAAGTTTTCTTCTCTTTACAGAGCTTTCAGGCCTGTGGGCACATGCTGTATAATTTATTTTTATAATACATTTTGTCATGTGATATTTTTCCCTAAACTGTTTCTTTTCTCGTAGTCTATGGCACATATATCTGTAGATTACACTGTCAGTTCTTCGGAGTATTGATATTGTATATTCAAAAGGTTAACGTGTCATTTTCTTTTTAGTACTTCGTTCATTTTTAATGAAAAGAAGCACAACACTGTTTCCCTGGGCGACTTTAAAGTAACACCTAGAAACAGTAGACTTGGAGTTTTACTAGTCATGTGACTGTATGGTCCTGACTGTGGCTTGTCACTGAAAACAGCGTTCTGACTTAGGAGTCTAAGTACTTAAAAAAACAATTTGTGTCTCCTCTGTGTTCTGTGTGGGAAACTAACAGCTTTGACTGGCAGTTCAATTTTATTTCTATTTGCATTATTTAATTATGTGTACAAAACAGTGGCTGTGACATCAACTTGTTTCCCACATATTATTCCCACCCCATGAAATCTTGAAAATAAAAACTGACCTAGAAAATGTCAACTTTTTATCAAAAAAAGATAGGGAGACCCAAATGTAGATAATCGTTTCCCTTTGATTTTGATTGACTTTCATAACTCCGCGTAGGTCTAAGAACAACTCCTCCTCTGCCTCCTCCTTCTCCTTCTTCTATTCTTCTTGGTACAGGTCCTTGTTATTTATCCGTAGTTGGCCTAAACTTGGCTGTGTAGGCCAGGCTGGTCTTGAACTCAAGGGATCTGCTTGTCTGTGCCTCTCACAAGTGCTGGGACTAAAGATGTGCCATAATACCCGGCTAAGAATAGAGTTTTAAGGGATTAAAAGCCCAAACTATATTACTCAAGTCTCAATGGCAGAACTGCTGTTGAATTTAGGTTTATGTGAAAATGTGAAGTCTACTTGAACCCCTAGTTTAGGGAAAAAAAATACTGTCGAGGGGGTGGGAATATTTCCAACAAGATTTTTAAAATAACTTTAAAGATCAGAGTTGACTCGTAAGTTTCTAAATGGTACTTCTAGTGTGACTGAAGAGCCAATGTTTCTTCTGAAAACTATGAGGTAAGTAAAATCACCCAGATAAAGTGCTGTAGACTCACCACTATAGTCCACAAGCTGTCTCCACGCCAGCCACAGGCTCTGGAATGGGAAACACAGTGCTACATTTTTTCCCTCGTGTAACCTAGAAGGTTTGACTATAATCTGAAGGCTGACAAATCATAGTCAATACACACTGTAAACTAAAGAACTATACTTTCTAAAAATTATTCTTGCTTTTTAAAAAGTAAGATAAAGTGCTCTGTTTGGTTTACCTGAGCTGGAATGACTATGGAGGTCTCACATAACCTTCTGTGGTTTTGATTACTGATCCAGAAGCCTGGAGTATGCATGTGATCTCTTAAAGCGTTGTTAAGTTTTATTACAATGCTAAAAATGTAATGATATTTTCAATCACAAAACAGTTTTATTTTATTTAGGTTTTTTTTTTTGTTGTTGTTGTTGTTTTTCCAGACAGGGAGGGCTTCTTTGTATAGCTCTAGCTATCCTGAACTCACTCTGTAGACCAGGCTGGCCTCGAACTCACAGAGATCTGCCTAACTATGTCACCTGAGTACTGGGATTAAAGGTGTGTGCCACCACTGCCCAGCTTTATTTAGTATTTTTATATTGACAGGGAGGTAAAGTATTTAGGTGGCACATTTGCCTGAAGCTTAATTATTTGCTTTAAATTAAAACATTACTAAGATGTGTATTTGGATCTGATGGGTTTCTTTCCCACCAGAGTTGTAATTAATTTTGGTATTTATAAAGACAGTGAAGATTATATTGGAATCAGTCATCTGGGTAGATGCTGAGACTTTTTCTGATTATCTTACAATAAATGTCTTTGGCTAAACATGAATGACAGATAAGTAAAATGAACACATTAAATTTTTAAAAAATAGAATATGTCCAAGATCACAATCACATCTTAACAACCTTGCTTGCTTGTAAGAGCTGCCTTCACAGAAAATTCTGGCACTAACCCACATTACATCATATAACTCCAATTTCTTTTACTGTAAATATGTCATCAACTTGAATGAGACTAATTTTTGGATAGAATAATTTGGATGTTTCCTGAAGTATAATCAGTATTTCTAGTTCAAGGTACCATTGAACTAATCAATTTGTTTTACGCTTGATTTGTTGTTGTTTTGTTTTGTTTTCAAGACAGGGTCTCCCTACGTAGCCCTGGTTGGCCTGGAACTCGCTATGTAGAACTCACAGAGATCTGCCTCTCTCTGTTTCCTGAGTGCTATGAATAAAAGTGTCCAATACAAAACCCAGCCTTTACACTTGTGTTTTGAGACAGGGTTTCACTATTTAGAACAGGCTGTCCTCAAATACACTATGTAGCTGAAGATAGGCTTGAACTCCATCCTCCTGCCTCAGTCACCCGAGGGTTAGGATTACAAGGATAAGTCACAATGCTGGCTAAACCTTGATAACAGTTTCTGTGTATTTGATTTTGGTTATCTTCTGCATTTTTTCAAGAGTTCATAAAGCACTGAGCTTGGTGAAGATAATGGATAGAGTGTATGCACAGGATGCTGGTGCCCAGAATGTACATGCAATATGAATCTGCTGACTCCTAAGACAGCCATTAAGAAATGGTGATGTGGTATATCTAGTTTAAGCACCAACAGCAGCACAGACACCACTGCAGTAATGCAGAGCTTGTAAACGTTAGGGCAAAGCAGGAGGAAATGGCTTATTAGGCGTGTGATGTTTTTATCCAATGCCACGGTTGAACTTTCCCAGAAATGCAGAAAAAACATAGCGGAAGCTGAGTATGTTCATGAACTGTTTGAGTATGTTCATGAACTGTTTGAGCATGTTCATGAACTGTTTGAGCATGTTCATGAACTGTTTGAGTATGTCATAAACTGTTTGAGCAACACATCTAAAAATGACAGAAATACAAATTGAAACTTAACATCATACTTGGTACCTGAGGCTCACACCCTCTTACCTTTGCTACTACACCAATGCTAAAAAGAACAATTGGAAGGAAAAAGATCTGTAATAAAATATAAAAATTAGAAGTTCTTTGACCATCAGTATTTGTTTTTTAAATTTTTCAGTATTTATTTCCTAACTACATAATAATTGTGTTGTCTATAGAAAATAAAGTTTCACAAACTTGGGAGAGGTATGTTTGTGGATGCCATGGTAGATACAGGCATTTTCTCCTTTTTTTTTTTTCAAGTTATTTGGGGGAATTTCACCTCATCATCTAATATATTTTGTTACTTTGCCACTGCAAATTTGAATTTTTAATCTAATTTTAAAAAAAGAATATAAAGTATTTGTTTCTCCAGTATAATAAATGTATAATGTGATCAGTCAGTCTTAGAATTCTTCAGATTTTAGCAGAGCTTTCAAAAGCAAGAGTATATTTTGGAGGGATTTTATAAATACATTCTATTTTCCTATCATTCTTCATTTTGCCTCCTTTAAGCAATATTAAATACATAAGTTTATTATTTCACACTGAAGCCATATGACTTTACGTATTTATCTTTTATGTGAATGTAATACCCTGTTTTCAGCTCTTCATAGGTGATTGGATTACAATGAAGACATTCTCTGTGTTACTTTTACAATCAAATATATTCATGGAAATCTCACCAGAGTATGAAAAAATGATAATGAAATTGAAAAGGATTGTGCAATATTATTTTACATAAGAACACAATATTCATAAAATTAAAACAATTTAAAATAAATTTACAACTTTTTAACAATTTACTTATTATTTTATGTGTATGTGCCCAAGTGTATGTATGTATGTATGTATGTATGTATGTATGTATGTATCTATGTATGTATCGATCTATCTATTTGCATCATGTCCATGAAATAACCCAGGAGGCCAGAAGATGACATTAGGTCCCCTGGCACTGGAGTTACTGGTAGTCTTGAACCACCAGATGTGGGTACCAAACCAAGGTTCTCTGCAAGAGCAGCAAGTGCTCCTAACCACTGAGCAATTTCTCCAGCTCCAGAACTTCCTTTGGTTCAAAATCATTTGCTTTAAAATAGTTTTTTAGCTCCATATTTCATATTTTCTTAGTGTGTTTCACTAAGGTTGTGGAGAGGTAGCAGAATAACTGTCAAAAGGAAGGCGGTTCTTCCCAGTTACACTGTAGCTTTGATTCCTTAGTAAAATCAAACTTGTCAGGTTTTTAAGACAGGGTTTCTCTGTGGTTTTGGAGCCTGTCCTGGAACTAGCTCTGTAGACCAGGCTGGTCTCGAACTCACAGAGATCCACCTGCCTCTGCCTCCCAAGTGCTGGGATTAAAGGCATGCACCATCACCGCCCGGCTATTCTATAGCTTTCTATTGTTAAACTAAAGGCAGATTCCTCAACAGAGCAAACAGACCCAAGGCTCTTGGAAGTTTGGGAAATGGTTTCCGTAAAGAGGGATGGAGGTGAAGTGGATTATTATACTTAACCTCTTAGCTCGGTGCCAGAAATGATGGCCCATACCCAAAGCTGGTCCTAACTCACCTTTGCCTCACTTGGAATAAAGGAATGAGTTTCTTGTGTTTATTAGTTAGAGATGTAACTATCAAAGAAGCAAAGGGCCAGCAAGACCGCAAAGGATATTGCTGTCAACCCTGACAGGCTGATTTCAATCCCTGGGACCCACACATGGTTGAATGTGTTCTCTCCTCACCAAATGTATACTGTGGGACAGGAGCTCCCACACATACATAAAGAGATGCATGCACACACGCAAAATAAATAAATAAATGTAAAAAGAACATTTTTAAAAGCAAACAGGAAGGATATATAAGCCAAGATGCTTCTAGTATATCCTACCATCAAGAAAATGAAGAAGAGAAGCCCTGAGGGCACCATGGTTTAAGAACACTGGCTGAAAACTCATTATTAATTTGAATTTTACAAGAGAAAAGGTTCCAGGGTCTAAACTACATTTAAATGAATTTGTTAACCTCAGAGCTCCAGGTCAGTGACCATGTGGAAGGAAAACAGAACAGCCCCTTCATCTCAGGCTTCTTTGGCAACAGGGTACATCATCTACTTTGGAAATGAGAACTTAGTCAAGGTTCCTGCATTGGAAAGATGTCAAATATGGAGACAATCTCGTCAAGTAAAGGACTCAGGGCAACTTCTAGTTCCATGTACAGTTGTAGACAATTGTGAGCTGCCATGTGGGTGGTGCTAGGAGTTGAACCTGGGTCTTCTGGAAGAGCAGTCAGTGCTCTTAACCACTAAGCTATCTCCCCAGGATCCCCTCCCACTTCCTTTTCTTTATTGTCAACCAGTTATTCCTTGATTTTCCTGGCAGTCACAGTAATTCTTTTACAGATAATCTCTAAGGAGAATAAAACTTCTTTTCCTTCTTTTCAGGACCCTTTTTATTCCCTCCAAAATCTCCCTTAGATTGAATGCTATGTCAGTTCCTTGCTTCTGTAAAAATAATAAAATAATAAAATAATAATAATAATAATAATAATAATAATAATAATGCCTTATGAGGTCAACTGGTAAGGTCCGAGTTTACACTGGCTCACAGTTTCAGAGGTCAGTCCATGGTGCATGCCTCTGCTGCATACAGTGTACCATGGTGCATGCCTCTGCTGCATACAGTGTACCATGGTGCGTGCCTCTGCTGCATACAGTGTACCATGGTGCATGCCTATGTTGCACACAGTGTACCGTGGTGCATGGCTCTGCTGCATACAGTGTGCCATGGTGCATGGCTCTGCTCCATACAGTGTACCATGGTGCGTGCCTCTGCTGCATACAGTGTACCATTGTGCAGGCCTCTGCTGCATAGTATATCATGGTGAGGGTCTGTTGTAGAGGAAGCCTATTTACTTCACAGTAGCGTGGAAGCAAAAAAAAAAAAATAAGGGAACAAAATCCCCATATCCCCTTCAGGTGCACGCCCTCTGTCGTGGTTTGGATAATGATGGTCCCCATAGGCTCATATGATTGAATGTTTGGTTCCCGGATGGTGGACTGTTAGGAAGGATGGAGAGGCATCACCTTGGTGAAGGAGGTGTGGCTTTGGGGCAGGTCTGTCACTGGTGGTGGGCTTGAGGTTACTAAAGATCACACCAGGCCCAGTCTCTTGTTCTGCTTGCAGCTGGCATTTCTAATGAGAGTTCTCAGCTACTGTTCTGGAGTCATGCCCGCTTGTGCGATGACCATGGCCTTATCCCCTGAAACTGTAAGTAAGCCCCCAGCTAGTGCTCCCTTTCCTCAGTTGCCTTGGTCATGGGTTTTGTCACAGGAATAGTGTTCCTTAAGATACCCATTGCTAGAACCTCCTCCTTAGGCTTTTATGGTTTTACTATCCCCAGCCCAGAAACACTGTAAACTGGGATCAAGTCTTCAATAAACTGGACTCTGGGGGACAGACTGAAGCTATAACAACTGGGATTGTACAAATCTATGCTCAGTTTATACACTTCTTAAAAGCCTTGCATATTGCTCACAGTGAATTCAAGAAACTGGACACAGCTTCAGCATAGCATCTCATGCTTATACTAGATATTTTTTTTTCTTTTTTAGTTTTTTAAGACAGGGTTTCTCTGTAGCTTCAGAGCCCGTCCTGGAACTAGCTCTTGTAGACCAGGCTGGCCTTGAACTTACAAAGATCCACCCTCCCGAGTGCTGGGATTAAATGCGTTCGCCACCATTACTTGCCTTTTTTTTTTTTTTAATGTATTAAAGATTCAACCTGGTTCTCATACATGTTTAACATATGCTCTACCACAGAGCTACACCCAACTCTTTGGATAAATGTTTTTAAATGGCAATCCCTGCTAGAATGAAGCTCTTGCCTCAAACTCCCGATTGCCCCAATTTTCAAATCTTCTTCCCTGATCACAATGACATTTGCTTTCTCTTCTCTCCTCTCCCTACCCTTTTTCCTTTGATCTCTCCTTTTGCTCTTTATGCATAGTTCTTTTACGTCTTTTGTAGGAAGCCATAAGTTAATTCAAGTTCCGTATGTTTTGTAGGCACTCAATGAAATGCTTCTAACCCTCAAAATTGCTCTTTGAGAATTAGTCCTTCAGACATGAAGTTCTTCTTCACTAAAGTACTGCTTGCTAGAACTTCCTTCCCAGAAACTTCTGTGCCCTCGGAGAGTTTTAGATCCAGAATCCGTGATTCTAAAGGAAGATATGGTGTCTGTAAGGACCAGGGGCCACCAATGGGGAAGCAGACAGTCTGTGATACTTTAACAAGGGAAATGGATGCGTTCATTTTCACTTCCCTTTTCAAAGGGGCCAGGCATTGGCTTCCACGTGGTGCACTGGTTCCAGCAGAGCGCAGGAGACATGAACTAACTGTACAAGCTAATGTCTTAGTTACTGGTCTGTTGCTATGAAGAGACACTATGACCACGGCAACTCTTATAAAAGAGCATTCGCATGGCAGAGCACACGCAGGCACGGTACTGGAAAAGTAGCCGAGAGCTACATCCTGATCCTCAGAGAGACGAGGCCTGCTGTGGGATTTTCAAAGCCCGCTCCCAGTAACATACCTCCTCCAATAAGCCCACAGTTACCAAAGAAGGCCACCCCTCTTAATCCTTTCCAATAGTTCCACTTCCTGGTGAGCAAGAATTCAATTACATAAGCCATGGGGGTCATTCTCACTCAGATCACCACAGTTAACAAAACAGGTATCTCACCCAAATTCAGGTCACTGGAGACATCTGTTTCCACGGCGATCTAAAGCCTTGCTGGAGAACAATTTGATCACCCAGGGTAATGCAGAGTATTAACAAAGCATATCGTGTAAGATGCCTTGGTCATTATTCCATTGTCTCTGGAATGAGGACTTCCTTCCCTACAGCTTAGTGTTTGACATCATAAAGGGGCCTCCTACAACCACTCTGTAGACTCACAGAGCAAAGAGCTCACTCTTGCCATTGTGTGTTGGCAAGTAATCTCCTCCAATGTAAATTCACTGAGTTGCCAGGTAAGCTCTGGATTTACTGAATATGTTTTACGTCCCAGGCCTTTTGCCAAGTGTTGGGCCTTTAGAAAAGAATAAATAGTCTCTGGCCTTGAGCTTCTATCTAGTGAGACAGATGTAAGGAGATTCCCTTCAGAACCAGATAAGTGTGGGGGGTGGGGGGGTGGAGGCAGGGGTAAGTCCCCTTGAGCTCAGACAGAAGTCGGAGGTACTTTAAAGCAATATGTAATTTCATAGGTAGCAGTGACTCAACTAAAAAAAGAAATGTACCTCCCACTGCTAGAATTTCTAACAATTTAAAACTTGTCAAAATGGGGAAAAAAGTAAGTCTAAAAATAGGTCTAAACATGATCTCCCTATATGAGAGAACATTTTTAAAGGCAAGTTTTTTTCTACCTCTGTGGTTTTCATGAAATAAGCTAAGCCTCTTTCCTTATCTATTCTATTCCCCTTTAAATAATTAATTTCTCCGTTATACCTGTGACAGATGTCAGCTGGCTGTCAACCTGGAGATGGCACCGTATGTTACGATAAGCTCTTGTCTATAATTGATGACACCTGTTGGGAATGGACTCAACGGAGAGGTCAGAAGTAATGGGAGTTGTGAAGTCTGGGGTCTCGCTGGACAGCCTTTCACTCAGAGTGAGAAAGGAAACCTCATTCTTTAGTTTGGGGGCTGTCTCCTCAAATTTCTGAAATTTGGTGTCATTGTCCTTCTATTAAATGACTCACGATAAAAGTATCTTGCTTAGCTGGTATTTCTGATTGCTGACTGGTTATGCAAGAGCCTGCAACAGTGGTTATCAGGCCAAACAACCTCTCAGCATGAGAACAAGAGGGTTCTTAAACATCTAAGAGTTCAATAAGCATGCTACATAAAAATCAGGCAGAGGTCTTTTGTTTGTTTGATTTTGTCCTTATTTTTGAGGCAGGGTCTCCCGTAGTCAGTGCTGGCCTTGATTCTCCTGCCTCCACCTTGCAAATGCTGGGATTATGAATGTGCAGCACCATGACCAGACAGATGGTTTTGTATTTGTTTTTTCAAACAGGGTCTTTCTGTGTAGCCCTGACTGTCCCGGAACTCACTCTGTAACCCAGGCTAGCCTCAAACTCAGAGATCTGCCTGCCTCTGCCTCCCAAGTGCTGGGATTAAAAGTGTGTGCCAACACCACCTGACTAAGAGAAGATTCGTTTTTAAAAGTAATTTTTCAAACCCATACCAAATGTATCTCTAGTATAATACATATAGTAAATTAAATGTATCACACAAAATCTGCATCACCCTCCTAAAAATCATCAGGGATACTTCAAGAATTAATTAGACCCACCCTCGTCTCTAAGCAGCTGTTTTTAACTGAGCAGAAGTGGAGCAAAAGATACTGAAAAGCATCTACACTATTTCCTAGCCATTAAAGACTTTCTCTGGGGCAGCGGTGGCACACATCTTTAATCCCAGCACTTGGGAGTCAGAGACAGGTAAAAAGGAGTTCGAGGCCAGTCTGGCCTACAAAATTCTACACAGAAGGCTACACAGAAAAATTAAGTCTTGGTGGTGGTGGTGGTGGTGTACTTTCTCGGAAACTTGTGTTCTAAGAACAGTGAGTGGTATTCATTCCCCTTCAACTTTTCTAGGCAACATTAAGCTTCTATTCTTCTACATTCTCTTCTTGCTGGCTTAGTGACATAATGCAGTCACTGAAATAAAAGATGAAATCTATGTAACTTATATTTCAAAAGCTAAACTAACTTTTCAGATTGTACGATTTTCATATAGTTTACCATTTCAACTTTATTTTTTATGCTTAGGCTCATACATGCATTGTACTTACTATGTTGCTTTGACAGCTTTAAGAAATATCACATAAACCCCACTTTTTTAAAAGTGTTTTTTTGTTTTTTGTTTTTCTTTTTTGAGACAAGGTCTCACTATGTAGCTCTGGTTGTCCTGGAACTCAAAGAGATCTGTCTGTCTCTGTCTCCCAAGTGCTGGAATTAAAAGTGTGCACCATCACCACCCAGCCACCTTTGGATTTTTAATAAAAAGACACAAAGAGTTAATCTCTCCTACGAGAAACAAAAGGAAAGAGGAAGCAGAAAAGCACACCAGGAACAATCAGATCAGGACTCCTAAAACAATAGGAAGATGTACTGCCGTATTCAAGGGAAGTTCCAGGAACTTGTGGATCTAAGTCTCTCCTGCTCAACTCCCTTATACAAAACGGTGTAGCTCTTGTAAATGACCTGTGTCCATCCTCCACACACTTTAAACCCTCTCGAGGTTATACTATTTCTAACACCCAAAACAATGCAAATAACCACTTAAAGGATAACGATGCAGTTTGTCTCTGTTTATTAGCACAGAAGCATTTTTTCCCTGAATGTTTTCAATTGTAGGTTGAAGGCTTGACCATAGTAGTAAAACCAGTCGTAAAACTAGAGTAAAATTCTCCAAAAGTAGAGTAGTGAAACTAGGTAAAAAAACTAACACATTTAACTGTGTGACGTTCCAAACAAGAGTGTATGTGTGGGGGAGACTTCAAGATTCCGCCCAAACTGTGATGAACATTTCACTAATCAACAGAACATGCAAAGATAGAAGGGTATGCCTCTTTATGGCTGTTTTCCATTTGAGCTTGAATGTAAACGGATTTTGCCAAAGCAAGATAGCAAAACCAAAAGTATCTTTGTGAAAATAAGAATTTGAAATCACAGACAAAAAAGCATACCATACCAAGTTAGTTATTAGGCCACACCAACTATTATATTCCACCAAGTTTTTGACTTGCATGCTTCTAGTCTTTTGAAAACTTTGTGAATTCTAAATTATGAGAACCAAGCAAAAGGCAAAACTGTAGACAAAGCCTTTTAAAAGAAGTGGGCATTTGTTGTCAGATGGTCTGGATTTCAAACATAATTTAATAATGTAGATACTATATAGTTATTTTTGTAAACTTACATGCTCTTAAAGAGAAAATTTGCAAAATATAGAAGAGCAAAAAGAAAAAAAAAATCCAACCTCCTGCCAACCAATTTTCTATTGTACGGGGCCAGCCTTGTATTATATTCCGACTGCTTTTCGAGTGCTGGATTACAGTTTAGTCTCTTTATGAGTGTTACCTTGGCAGGTTCAAGTATGAAATACTTCACTTTAAACAAGTGCTCTGCCTTTTAATTATCAAGTTAAAACAATCGATACTACGTTTACAATAAACTTTCTAAATCAATGTGCAGAAGTTCATTGATGGGAAGGAAGAAAAGTGAGCATCGTTCAGGAGCGAGGGATTAGAGCTAAACTAGGTCGCGTTATTGATTTTTTCCATCAAACGGGTCTCCACACTTAAATTCACAGCAGCACCTTGAATGGCGAGTTAAAACTCAGTAGGGATCAACCTTCTTCTAAACTATGTGGACTTTGGAACGCTACAATTCCCGTCAGAGAAGGCGTAGCCTTAAAAATAAAAATCCACCCAGCGCCGAATTTACAGGTAGCTCAGGTCACCGAGTCCGACCCGTCTCCCCGACCTCAGGGTCCGTGATAACGACAACAAACAGAAGCGACCCCCGCCCCCGGGAAGCGAAGACGCTAGCGTTCCAGCGCGCAAGCGCCGCGGCGTCGCCCAGGGCCGCGCATGCGCTCACGTCGTCGCGCGCCGGGCCTAACCCCCTCACTTTGTCGTCACAGGGCAGATGATCAGGGTGCGTCCGCCTTTTCCCTCCCCCTTCAACCCTCCTACCCCCTCCCTCCCCTCGTCCCTCAATCTTCTCCCAGTTTCCTCTCTCTTCCTCCCTGGGGCGGCTCCTGAAGACTCCCGCTTCCGGTCAGAGGCGGTCTGCAGTAGCACGCCCCGCCTCTTCCGTTTACCCGGTGGCTGTGCGGGCGGAGGAGGCAGTAGCGGCAACGGCGCCTGGCAGAGTGGGCAGGCTGGTCCCCTGGGCAGCCCAGCTGGAGGTGGCCGAGCCGAAGCCCAGGGGCCGAGGGCAATGAACTATAACGCGAAGGATGAGGTGGACGGCGGGCCCCCGTGTCCTCCCGGGGGCCCCGCCAAGACCCGGAGGCCGGATAACACGGCCTTCAAACAGCAACGGCTGCCCGCCTGGCAGCCCATCCTCACGGCCGGCACGGTGCTGCCTACCTTCTTCATCATCGGCCTCATCTTCATCCCCATTGGCATCGGCATCTTCGTCACCTCCAACAACATCCGTGAGATCGAGGTGAGGGAGGGGCGTGGCGAGGGTCCCCTGGCTACCCGAAGGTGACAGGCGGGCCCCGCCCTCCGGTGCCGTCTCGGGTTCTTCTGCGGGTTTTCTGAGTTTGCAGTTTTGGCGTCTAGGTTCCTTTTGCTTTCGGTCTTCATGGCTGGGAACGGAAAGAATGTCATGTGGACAAGATTTATTTATTGGGTAGTTTGTGTGGTTCTCTGAGGGTTAGAGTATTTGTTTTTCTAGGAAGAGAGAAGGAAAAAGTTAGATAAAACTCGGAGGCAGCGCGCAGGGTCACTGTTGTTACTTGCGTGGGGATTATTTCCGGACACAGAGATTAACAAATTGGTCTTTGTTGAATGAAGGACTCGGAGTCATAGAGGTATTGATTCTTCTGTGAAGAAATTTGTCACATGTTACAGAGCACACAGTAACTTTCATTTCCAGCTAATTAGGTAGTTTTAGTTGCTGGCCATGGTGTAGTTAAAAACATGAAACGTCACTTCTCGTTTGCTTCTAGCCAGTATTTATTTCCAGTTATGCTCAACATTTGCCCCAGTTCTCCCTGCTTGATTTTTTTAAAACTGTGCATATCAGTGACTCCGCACGGAATAAGTTGGGATCTAGCTATAAAAAATTTCCCTGGCATTGTGTTTC